>NW_006285115.1:715351-718449 GCF_000327345.1 Myotis davidii | reverse complement strand
GGTGATCAGGCAGGCAGACAAGCGGTTAGGGGCAATCAGGCAGGCAGGCAAGTGGTTAAGGGTGATCAGGCAGGTAGGCAGCTGAGCAGTTAGGAGCCAGTGGTCCTGGATTGTGAAAGGGTGTAGGCTGGGCTGAGGGACCCCCTCCACTCCTGTGCATGAATTTCGTGCACTGGGCCTCTAGTCAATGATAAGAGAGAATTATTGATCGGCTACCTCCATCATGCCCCACAATGGGAATCGAGCCCACAATCCAGGCATGTACCCGATGGGGAATCGAACCATGACCTCCTGGTCCATAGGTCGAAGTTCAACCACTGAGTCACACCAGCTTGGCTCCACCAATCTCTTTTTAAAAGCAGCAAATCAAGTCAACTAGTTAATTTAAAAGGAAAACATATAATGGACTATTTAATTGAGTAGGAGTTTCACAGAAACTTATATGTTATCTTTAAATATTCATATTCATAATTAATTTCTCTATGCTTTAATATTGTCTACTGGCTTTAGATAAATTCAGGATTCATTTTCTAATTAAATCCTCAAGGTTTTGAGATTATTTTCACATTTATGGCAATTTCTTCAGGTTGAGATAGCTTTTGTTGTTAGAATTTAAGGTTTATAGTAAAAGAATGAAGTAAATTAGACCATGAAGGCTATTAATTTCCCCCAGAATTCTTTGCATATGGACAAAAGGAAAAATATTGTTGATTAAAAGCAGAGAAGGAGAAATTGAAAGCATTTTAGTAGTTGTAGTTTATAGTGTTCATTACTTGTAACCTGTGGCAAAGCTTTTATTTAGAAGTAACAACTTTGGCATGATCTCATTAGAAAACTAATCAATATGTGAATGATAAAGCAAGCACAAAACACATTAAGAAAAAGCCCAGGATGTGTTCATTACTTCTTTATCAGAGTGTGATATTGAAAGCACAATAAACAAAGCAAAATAAGAAGTGCATAGCCTTAAGTACCTTATGGTTTTTTGGCCTTTTTGATGCCATTTATTTCTTTTGGTTATTTAACTTTACTGGATTTTACATTCTAAAAGCATGTTCACTACCACATTGGGATTATTGGTTATCAAGTGCTTTGAGAGTCTAGGTTGATATCTCTATATATAAAAGCCTAAGCGACCATCCAACTATTCAATCATCTGACCAGTAGCTATGACATGCAATGACCACCAAGGGGCAGATGCTCCGACTGGTATGACACACACTGACTACCAGGGGGCAGATGCTCAATGCAGGAGCTGTCAAGCTGTGGTGACTTGGCAGCTGCAGTTCTCAGGGACGCACCCGAAACTAGAGAGGAGGGAGCCTGATTCCGGGCTGTGTCACCCGAGAACCACCCTCTCACAATCCAGGACCACTCAGGGGATGTCAGAGAGCTGGTTTAGGCTCCATCCCCACAGGCCAGGCCAAGGGACCCCACTGGTGCATGAATCTGTGCACTGGGCCTCTAGTAATGAATAATAACTAAAATTGTGTTATTATCTAGAGGCCAGAGTGCCACTTCATACAGCAGTCTGCCGTGCCTATCTTATATCACAATCTGCTAAATAATTAGATAACACCTGAAATTTAGCAAGGATTCTAATGACAGAAATGTCCCTGTCTGACTTCTTACTCTCGCTAATGAAGCATGGGATGGGATTTTTCAGCAAATGCCAACTATTTTAGCTTGTGATACCTACTTGACAGTGTGGCCAGTGGTGTTCAGCTAAGCACCAAAAGAGAATATTATTGCTTATATAATTGCGTTTTCTTTGGAAATAAAGTGAAGGTCAATGATGATATGTATGGTGATAGCTTAAAACAGTCTCCCTTTAAAAAATAGACAGCCTTAGTATTTCTGGTAATTTTATATAATTACACAGAAACATCAACAGTCAGTAAATAAGTGAATGGAATTTCTCCTTTAAAAATATGGACAGCCTGTCAAGAGCCAAAAATATATATTTGCATAAAATATAATTAATATGCTAATGTATATATATATTAGTATATATATATACTAATTGATTTCAGAGAGGAAGGGAGAGGGGGAGAGAGAGACATGACCTCCTGGTCCATAGGTTAAAGTTCAACCACTGAGTCACACCAGCTTGGCTCCACCATCTCTTTTTAAAAGCAGCAAATCAAGTCAACTAGTATATATATATATATCCTGCATCACAATAAATAAATCTTTGTGTAGTGTTACATTTTTTCATAGACCCTCTGGTTCAGTCAGTATATCTTTTATAATGTAAATGAGATACCTTATAGTATTTCTACAGTAATTTAAAACTTATTCTATGAAACTTCCTATGTGAAGGGAAATACGAAAAACATCTCTGGTCAGAAGAATATGTTTGCTAGATCTACTCAAGCAATGAATTTTTTAAAGGTTTGCTTAAAACAACAGCATATGTCAATTGGCAATATCAGTCTACAGATGAGCTTTCAAATACTCTCTTTGTAAGCCCAGGCAGCTGGGTGATTTGTATATTTGATTTTTAGTTTTTCAGCAGTACATTTTGGTTTAGTGCCATTTGCATTTTTATAGATAACAGCAATTCTGCAGCAGGCTCTGTTCTGTTGATAAATTCTGAAAGTTGATTGATAATGGAGTAAAAGGTACCTAGAACTTGAACCTGATTTAGAGGTATTGTTTTAAAACATCAGCAGCACTGAGAGATTAGTCTCACAGGAAACAAAACACAAAATATCTACCAACTATATTTTATAATTTTTATTTATATTTTCAAATTTAGATATACTGCCTTTTTATTTACCTCTTTTTTACATTATTGTAGTGTTTTGCTTTGTTGTTGTTTTTTTTTTACTTTTAACAAGAACTCATGAAGTTTTTATATGAAAACACTAACATGGCTATTTGTAATATGGCTTACAGGAAAAGATACAATGTAATGATTGCATGTATAAGAGTAAGAATAGAATTAACATAAGATATTAGATTTTTATGTCCTAGAATCTCTTTATTAGTTTAACTTTAATCTTCTAAACAACCATTTGATATATAAATTATTAAGACCATTTTATGAAATAGAACACTGAACCTCAGAGAAGTTGCTCAATGGATGAATTTTT
>NW_006285115.1:691554-714557 GCF_000327345.1 Myotis davidii | reverse complement strand
GAAAATTAATGCTAAGCCTGGCCAATGTTGCTCAGCTGGTTAAGCATCAACCAGAGCACCAAAAGTTAACATGCTAAATTTTAATAAAAACGCTGATATCAACTTCATGCTAAGCAGTTACATAAGTGAATTGAGGTGTCTTTATGATTTCCCTTCACTGTGTGGGTCTAGGAGTGATCTCAGATTGAGTAGAGATAAAAATGCAAATTAACATTGAATAATCCCAATCTCAAACCTTTGCAGTTATGACCCTAGGTGTGTGTATTTAACCCTCCCCCCTCCCTTTGTTAAAGTGAGTGAGAGAGATAAGAACTTTTAAAGAAATCTTAAAGGAGATAATTTAGCAATGACCTTTAGTTTCCCAAATCTCTCTTCCTGAATCTCATCCCAGGAGAAATCTTGGAAATGCAAGCAGGATCCTGAAGGATTAATATTACATTCGGTAGATAACTCCTGAAGAGATGCAGGACCCTTTTACAACTGGCTTGGGAGCTGGTGAAACGGGGCTCACATGGGAATCTGCAGCAGGCAACATCAAAAGCTGGTAGGAAGAGGACTCTTGTGTTCTGATTTTCCAAGTCCTCACATTTGTATGGAGTTTTTGCTAGTATTCAGTGCAAGTTTTTAAAATAAAGATAACTATGGTTACATAAATTGCCCCCCATCCCCCACCCCATTCACATCAGATATAATATTGGTGTTGCCCATGGCAATGCTCATAGCAATGCTCAGATCATACCAAAAATACGGATTTGGATTGGAGCACTAATTATCCATTTATTTTCCTAGGAGTTACATTACCACAATCAGGGATCATCTGATGTCATGATCAAGGATTAATTGCTTATCATAAGGAAGACTTAAGGACAAGGTGTTTTTTATTTTGTTGTATATTCTATGGGTTTGGACAAATGTATATTGACATTTCTTTTTTTTTAACTATGGTTACATAAATTGCCCCCCATCCCCCGCCCCATTCACATCAGATATAATATAGGTGTTGCCCATGGCGATGCTCATAGCAATGCTCAGATCATACCAAAAACACGGATTTGGATTGGAGCACTGATTATCCATTTATTTTCTAGGAGTTACATTACCACAATCAGGGATCATCTGATGTCATGATCAAGGATTAATTGCTTATCATAAGGAAGACTTAAGGACAAGGTGTTTTTTATTTTGTTGTATATTCTATGGGTTTGGACAAATGTATATTGACATGTATCTACCATTTTGGCATTACACAGAGAATTCCCATCGCACTAAAATTTCTCCTTGTTCCACTTATTCATCCCTCCCTTCCTCTTTGGACACCTGGCAACCACTGATATTTTTACTTCCTTCAAAGTTTTAGATTTTTTTTAGAACATAATATAGTTGGAATCACATAAGGTGTAGCCTTTCGAGATTGTCTCTTTTTATTTAATTATTTTTATTTTGGTCATCCAAAGTGATTGGAACATTTTATATTCCCACTAGCAATGCATAAAAATTCTTATTTCTCCACGTTCTCACCAGGGTTTGGTTTTGGGTTTTAGCCACTATAAAAGGTGAATAGAATACCTCAAATTGTTTTAATTTGAATGTGCCTGATGACTTATGCTTATAAGCCATCTTTTTATATGCTTATTTGCTATCTGTATATTCTCTTTGGTAAGGTGTCTATTAGTCTGGGATATTGTTGTTATTTTCATTTTATTGTGCTATTTTCCTATTGTTAAGTTTTAAGTGTTCTTTGTATAACAGTCCTTTATCAGACATGTGTTTTTTTTTAAATATTTTCTTCAAGTCTGTGCCATATCTTCTCATTCACTTGTCAGTATTTTCTGTAGAGCAGAGATTTTTAATTTTGGATATGTTATGAATTATTTCTTTCATAGATGGTGACTTTAGTGTTGTTTTAAAAATTAATTGACAAATTCAAGATTATCAAGATTTTCTCCTATGTTATCTTCTAAGAATTTTATAGGTTTGGTTTTACATTTAGGTCTATGATCAATTTTTATTTAAATTTTTAAAGTATATAAAATCAGTGTCAAGATCCATTTTTTATATATGGATATTCAGTTTTTCTAACTTCATAGTTTTTGTGAAAAAACAACAACTATCTTGTCTCCTTTGATTTACCTTTGGTCTTTTGTGTATTTGATGATAAGGCAAGTTGATTATATTTGTGTGAATTTTTTTCAGGGATTTCTATTCTACGCCATTGATCTATTTATTATTCCTTCACCAAAATTGCACGGTCTGAATTACTGTAGCTTCATTGTTGTCTTAAAGATGGATAGTGTTCGTTTTCTACTTTGTTTTCCTCTTTCAATATTGTGTTGCTGTTCTAGGTCTTTTTCTCTACATATAAACTTCAGAGTCGGCTTTTCAATATTCACATGACAATAGACTGGTATTTGGATTTGATGTCATTGAATCTATAGATCAAGCTGGGAAGAACTGATATTTTTACAATATCATTTCTTCCTCTATCAATATAGAGTATATCTCTATATATTTAGTTCTCCCTTCATTTATTTGACCAGAGTTATATAGCTTTATGTCACATAGATTTTGAACGTGATTTTTTAGATTTTTATACCTAAGTGTATTTATTTTTTTGTTAATGTAAATGGCAGTATGTTTTTAATTTGAAATTCTATTTGTTCATTAGTGATATATAGAAAATCAATTGACTTTTGTATATTAACCTTCTATCCTGCAACTTGTACTAATTGTTTATTGCTTCTCAGAGTTTTATTGTTAGTTTTTTGTCATTTTCTACACAGACAATCATCTCATCTGTGAACAAAATTGAATTTCCTTTTCTTGCCCAATTGCATTATTCAGGTCGTCCAGTATGATGTTGAAAAGTCCTGGGGAGACTTGGCCAGTGTGGCTCAGTTGGTTGGAGCATTGTTCCATGCGTGAAGGGTCATGGGTTTGATCCCTGGTTGGGGCTCATACTGGAGGCAACTGATGGACTTTTCTCTCTCACATTGATATTTCTCCCTCTTCCTTCCACTCTCTTTGAAATCAATTAAATCCTCAGTTGAGGATTTTTTTTAAAAAGAAAAGTTCTGGTGAAAGGGGACATTTTTATCAAAAAAGAAAAAGAAATTCCTAATATGAAGGTCACCTCATTTTGTTAAGCTTAATAAATATTAGATGACATTTAGTTGTATAGGTATAACTGATGTGAAATAGAAATCTAACTTTTCCTCTCTTTTTAATCTGGATTAGATGTAGATGCCCCCAAACCATTAACTGAGTAATCTCTTCATTCTTATAATTTAGTATACTACTTTAATTAAAAAATCTGCTTATGGATTTTCTATTCTATTCCATAGAGAATGTTAGTTTTAGGTTTTTTAAAAAAATAGAAATGCAGATGTTCTCATGTTAAAAGGCTATTCCTTAAGATACAGCACCTTTACTAAATCTTCACACATTGTGCCAGCCACACCTACACCCCTTTTAAGGGCGATCAGGCAGCTCTAGACCCCAAAAAATGTATTATGTGACCTCTCCCAATCCCTCTGATCTCAGCTGATTGGGCAACTGCCTCAAGTCTGTGGCGTGTAGGGTGGCCTGGTCTGGAAATCAGGATTTGTCAGATTATCATTCTCAGGAATTTAAATGGGGGAATATGGAGATGACCACAGATCTGAGAATCTGTTTCTTGAGTGTTTCTTCTGTATTAAAAATGAGTATATTCAGTCATAAATAAATATGATGTTTTTAATGAATATTTTTAAATTATAAATATGTTAAAATGCAATATCAAGGTGGAAAATGGAAATTGCAAAACACCATAGCCTAAGAGACTATATATTATATAGAAGGGCAAATAGATCTGAAAAGAAAGACACATATACAAACACACACACACAAAAAGTTTTAAATTGTATTTATCTCTTATGGGTAGAATTATTGCGTTTCTGCTTTATTTTATTTATTGAAGCTTGCTGGGATGCTGTAACAGTCACGACCGCTCAGGTGGCTATGCTCAGGTGGGCGGGAGGGGACTGCTGCACACTGAGGCAAGCCACAGATGGTGCAGGCCTGCGGAGAGCAGGGTGGAGCAGGGCCCGCAGAGAGCAGAGAACAGGGCCTGCCAGCCGGGGCACGCCGGGCAGTCCCGCCTCTGTGCATGAGCTGCAGAGGAAACACCGTTTCTGACCACTCGTTGGCTAAGCTCTCGGTACGCCACTTGCAGTGTTCTTGGTGACTTGCATAATAAGAGTCTAAGAAGGTGATTTAGGGTTTTTCCACCTCACTCCTGGAGGAAAAAATGAAAGTCTGCTGCTGGAGAAGCTAAGAAATGTCATATCCTGCCCTAGCCAGTTTTTCTCAGTGGATAGAGCCTTGGCCTGCAGACCACAGGGTCTGGGTTTGATTCTGGTCAAGGGCATGTACCTAGGTTTCAGGCTTCTCCCTGGCCTGGGCCCAGGTCAGGGCGCATGCAGGAGGAAACCAATCGAAGTGTCCCCCCTACATTGATGTATCTCTCTGTCTTTCCCTCTCTCTTCCACGTCTCTAAAAATCAATGGAAAAATATCCTCAGGTGAGGATAAAAAATAAAAAAGAAAGAAAGAAAGGTCATATCCTATGAAAGAGACATCTTGAAAATGCCTAAAGAAAGTTGTCGTTTTTTTTGTGACGAAGAGACTGGAGTCTGTGTTGATGAAAACACCTTGGCGGCTGTGGCAGCAGCAGTGGGGTGATGGGGACAGCGCCTTCCCCTGATCATCTCAGTTGTCTCCTGCAGAGGGAGGCCAGACTGCAGCCTAGCTGTCAGTAGGAAATCCCCTGAGGGCTCCCGGATTGGAGAGGGTGAAGGTCAGGCTGACGGACCCTCCCAACCTGTGCACAAATTTCATGCACCGGAGTCTCTAGTTTATAATAATAAAAGATTGTTTTAGAAGAGGTTTTATTGGAAGATGGAGTGAGATAAAAATATGGTCATATGCATTTATATCTCCTTCCAATTAAAATCTTTGAAAATCAAAACCTGTTTATTTAGGATAAACTTGTAACAGTGCTAGCAATTAGAAAAGAATAATATTGATGGCCAAAGCATTTTATCAAATTTCTGGAGGAAAACTTATGATTATCAGGGTAGAAAAGTGAAATGTCAACCATAGCAGGAAAATGCCACCACGTGAAAACTAGTAAACTAGTACAGAGGCAATTGCAGTTTCAGGATAATACTCAAAGCTTGCTGCACACATGAAGAGAGCAGGAGGAGGGTTGGGGCCCAGGGGAATCTGGGCAATTAAGAGACATCACTGAGAACTCCAGGCCAGTTTGCCCACCTTGCTCTTTTTCTGTGCCAGGCAGTAGCAGTTCCAGTACCAGGCAAAACCCCAGGATTGCTCTGAAGAAATGGAATTGTCAGCATGGGAAGCCTATTCATATGGGTGATGGGGCCTGACATTTAAATCACAGATTAAAAAACTCTGGATCTCCAAAGTAGAGACGTAGGGGAAAATGAAGGAACAAGATAAAAAGAGAAGTAAATAAAAGTTGTCCAGTTTTAGAGTAAGTCTCATAAGTTTAAAAACGGGGAAAGGGTGCAGCATCCTGCCTCCTCTTACTGTATCTGTATAATCTACGTGAGCTATGCCACATCTACTTAGGAGTGTGAGGAAGCCTTCCTAGCCAGGGCACAGGACTCCTGTTAAGATCTACACACCCAATGAGCAATCATAATCAGCAAGTTTTTATACCGTAAACTAAATGACAACCATGTTCACAGACCTTTTGAAGATCCTCCAGCATGGAACAGAAGATCATGATAAATAGAGCTAATAAGGAAGAGAGATCATGATAAATAGGAGAGCTAATATAGGAGAGAATATGTGTAAGTCTGTACCAAAATTAATTTTGATAAATAAAAATATCTATTTTAATAATAAAGACATATTGTTACACTGGCTTATAAAACAAAATTCAATCATATATTTTTCTCAATAAGCATAAATAAAAAAGATATTGGTATAAAATATATCGTTGGTCAAGATCGAATAAGAAAACGCTAACAAGATGAAAACCATGTAAAAACTATTCCATGCAAAAACTATTAAATGAAACAGGATTTTTCATATTATACAAAAGTTTTGCAAAACAATAGAATAGTATCTATATAAATTATTTAATTTTCAAAAAATACAATTCAATATAAACATTCAATAACTCTTACAATATAAAAGTTGAATTGGATGAAAAGGAATAATGACATAGAATATTGCATAATGCAATAAAGTAACTCATTCTTTATTTAGAAGTATAGCATACAACAAACAGAAAATGATCCTTCTTTAAATTCATTTGCGAATTAGGGAATAATGACTATGTATAAAAGCATGGGAACATTTTAATAAATTCTATAATGAAAATATTCTTCAGACCATATTTAGCAATCTTAATAAAATAAACATGAAATTAACAATGAAATAAAATAAGAAGAGTTAACAAATTTCTAAGGTGAAAACAAAATCAAAGCTGAAATTATAAGCATTGCATTATAAGCATTGCAATTAGTAAGCATTGCATACTAAAAACCATGAAGTACATAAAGAGATACAAATGAGAATGTATAGCCTTAAATACTTGTAGTAGAATTAAGTAATATTTAAAATAAACGAAATAAGTAAGCTAAAGGAGAAAAAGGAATTAATTAATACAGAAATAAATAAAGGAGACCTTTATCAGAATAGAAGACATCAAAATCAATATTCTGGATTACAGCAGCAGCAACAAATAAAACAACAACAAAAATATAGATTTTTAACAACAAAAACACAATCTGATTTTTTAAAGTCTTGTAAAATAAGAAAACAATTGGTAGTTCACAATAGGAGAATCACAAATGAGTGTTAGGATTGAGAAAGTGAATCTAACTCTAGATATAATAGACATTTTAAAATATAAATAAACCCTGATAGTATATAAATGTGTACCAAAACTTTAAAAAAAAATTAGGTTAAAGGTTTGTTTTCATATTGAAATTCAAAAGATATAGAACAAAAAATAAGTGAAGCAGTTCGAAATGGTGCCAAAGAAAAGGAGACTATGAAATAAGAGAAATCCTGGAGGCGGAAGTATAGGAACTTACAGAAGGGGGTGCTCATCGATGTTAAATCTCAGTGAAAATTCAAATAGCGGAGGGTTCAGTGAAACAACTGGGTTGGACAGTTTGGAGTTATTTGGAGTGTAACGTGTGGGGCATTTTAGTGTTGTCAGTAATAATGGGCTGCTGAAAATGTACAAACTCGAGTCTCAGTAAACCTCTCTGTGTCTTGGAAGGAATTGCCCTGGAAAGAATACAGGCTCAGTGCTGTTGGTGGTATTGCCGGGCTCGAATGTCATTGACTTCAATTTCTTAAAAATGCTGTATGCGAGCTGGAAGGTCTGTGGTTAAACACAAAAGCTCATCTGAGGATTCCTTTGTGAAACTAATGCTTTAAGTAGCATGTACTCTGATCATGGTGCTGCATATCTTCAAAGTCTCCCCAACCCACCTACAATAAGCAACATCTAGTTTTGAAAATTGAGTTTCAAAGAAATGTACTAAACAGTGGACTTCAGAGTCACTGGCCCCTGCTATGGGTCAATACACTTACAATTTTCACTCAACTGTAGCAATAAATTAATATTTTACTATGTAATAGTTCCTTTCGGCAACTTTTTCCATGCAGAAACTAAAATGTTATAGAAATAAGTAGTGGTAAGCCAACTACTCTGAGAATAGGTTGTCTGATGTTTCTGACTGTAACTCTTTGAAAGTATATAAATGTACCTATATAACATCAATGTGTGTGCTATTATCAGTGGACAATGTAGAGTTAATGTGATCTCTTTAAAAATAATTTCTAATTTTACAAACTATTTTTCTCCCTTTTTATGTTACATTTACTTTACAAATATGTTTACATAATTATTTTAAGAGGTATTCAAAGAAAATATGCATAGGGCCTGATCTAAACAACTCTCAAATTTCTGCTTCTTTATTCTTTGCTGCTTAGTAATTATTTATAGAATTTACTAGGCAGTGTAACAAAGATTCATAACAAGTGGAGTTTCATCACCAAAGTTATTATCAAACTTCATGTGAAGGAATCCAAGGACAAAAGTAAAGATAATTATTATCTCACCAAAAATAAATAAACATATATACTTATAAACATTACAAGACAGAAACTTACACTTATATATATATATAAAAGAGCTTACAGGAAAAAATTATTTCAGCTCTACCTCAATATTTTTAAGTCCTTAAACTTGCTTTGCTCTCTTTACTCTCCAAATATGTTGTTCTCTTGACTTCACACACACACTTTATTCCCATGTTTAGCTAGATACCATCTATCCATGAATTCTTCCTATGTAGTTCAGATGGTTTTCCTGAACTATAAGACTGGGCTAGCTATATGTCCTAGGTGATCCAATCATATCCTTTCATTTCTCATTTTACCATATATTAAAATAGATTAAATCACCTGGTTAGTAATATAATAGGCATCTATCTTTACTAAATTGGGTACAACACAAATAGGCAAACAATGCAGGCCAAAACCAGTTAGATGGCTGTTTTTGTACTGCCCAGGAGCTAAGAATATTTGTTACATAAAGTTTAAAAGCAAATTTAAAAAGTCATATCTCATGACATATAAAATTAAAATTTCACTATCTATTAAGTTTTATTGGAAGGCAATCATGTCCATCCATTTACATATTGTCACTGTCTACTTTTTTTAATCTTTTTTTTATTGGTGACAGAATTGCAGATATCTCCCATTTTCTTCCTTTTTTTCCCCCCTCCACACAACCACTGCCCCATTCCAGGCATTCCCATGCTATTGCCTGTGTCAATGGGTTATGCATATATGCACAAATGTTCTTTGGTTAATCACTGGCTACTTTTGAGCAAGAACGGCAGAGCTCAATAGTTGCAACAGAGATCATATATCCCTCACAGCCAAAAATATTTACTCTTTGTCCCATTGCATAAAATATCTGCCAATATCTCGTCTAAAATATCAACCCACGATGACTTCCAAAAATATAACAGCTTCAAACTCTTAATTACCATTTTCATTCAATAATTTAGAGAGTGTTGAAGAGTGCCTTTATTTATTTTCCTGTTCACTGTTGTGGGAGCTCAGACCAAAATGCTTCTGCCTCTGATAGTGAATGATCCAAAACTGGCCATCTTTTAAATGAACATTTCTGCGGACAATACCATCGACACTTCCTGATGGTGGAGCGGGCAACACACGAGTCTGCTGAAGCCTTGGCTAATTTCAGAAAGAGCATGAAAAGTGCAAAAAATAATTAGTCAGCCCTGCAATAATACAATGGATCAGACCGTATTTAATCACTGTCTCATTAACTGGCATAGCTTTCATCTTGAGTATGAAAGAAAGTAATGTAAGCTCTTGTTTTCCTCTAGTAGAATCAGGTCTGCTTTGCTGTAACATCAAAGTGACCTGCTGCTGTGGCTTGAGGTGCTGTAAACAAGCCACTAGATGACTCAGAAGCAGCTGGACAAACCTAGTTCAGTCCATAGGCAAGTGCCAAACTTCCTTCCTGCAGTCATCATCAATTCGGATGTATAGGCCCTTCCTTCTCACTGTACCAGAAAAGTCTCATAATCTCTTGCAGCCTTCAGTGTTATTCGCCCAACTCATAGAAACAGAGAAGAGAATGGTGGTTGCCAGGGGCTGGGAGAAGGGGGGAGGGAGGAGCTGTTGTTCAATAGGTATAATGTTTCAGTTTTGTTGTTATGTAAGATAAGTAAATTCTAGAGAATGACTGTAAAACATCATGCCTATAGTTAACAATACTGTATTGTGCACTTAAAATTTTATTAAAAGGGTTGAGTTTTTACCACTATTTAAAAAAAATAACTAAATATCATTTTAATCATATTTACAGGCATGAATAATGTCAGGGGAGAAGATAAGATCATAAACCAGATGTCCTTTGTTCATAAGGGGTGGGTCAGCAGTCATTAAGGTGGTTCATGGTGAATTGATTATCTTCAAACTTTAAACCACCTCAGAGAGAAAGTTTTACTCCTGAACTTTATCACCAAAGGGCATATTTTATGGTTGCATATTCATTTAAAGACATTCTTAACATATCAGAGAGCTACCCTGAAGTCATAATAAAACTTTCTGATATGACCAAGGACACACACACTTCAGGGAAATGGTTCACATTGGTGACCCCTATAGAAAGAATCCCTCGCTAACACTTTTCTCCAAAGACCAAAAGGTAACTAACCTTTCAAAAGGAGCAAAGCATGCCATCAGGCTCTGCTTCAAACATTCTAAATAGCTCCTAAAATATCACTCATTTTCCCACCCCTGTCCACTTTGTGTGGGTATTCTTTTTGTTAAATAAGCATTCTTAAAAATCATTATCAGGATCACCATTAATTTAAATATTCTATTTTTAAAAGTGTGAATTTTTTGGAATTTTATTTTATTTTTAAGAAATTCTTTATAGAATTTTAACGTGAACTGTTAGCAAAATATTTTAAATGATATTCTTACTCTGATTATTCTAAGATGTTCATATTGAAAATATAGGAACCAAAAATAATTTAATACATTAATATTTTTTATATTTTTTCATTCTTGTATGTTAATTTAAACTGTATTTCATCTTAATAATAGGAATATTACACTGCTTTCACTGGTACCTAACCAAAAAGAATGTAAATTTATCTTTACCTGGTTTAGCAAGAAAAACATTTGCAGCTCATGTGAACATAGTTTCTTTTTGATTACTCCAGTGATATCTTCTTATATAAAACTTTAAGCTTTTCTTCCATTTCTAATCATACCTTTGATCTTAAAAATATTTGACTTCTTAGCTTTTCTTTTACTAACTGGCCATATTCTCTTTCTGAAGTTCATTCTTCCTTTGTTTGATTAAGCCTTTATTTTTTTAAGTGAAAAGTATTTCAGATTAATTAATGTTACAAAAAATAAAATACTCAAATTCTGTTCAAGGGCTAACTAACAAGAACTTACTAGACCAGAAAACAAAAAAGATATTTGATTGTGTTTATCAGTGAAATTTTCTCAAATTTGTTTTTTAGTGGAGGGGCAAGTATGAAAGTAATGATAGGATAGGTACCGTGAATAGTTCTTAGATATCTTTCCATAGGAGGAAGGAAGGAAGGAAGGAAGGAAGGAAGGAAGGAAGGAAGAAGGAAGGAAGGAAGGAAGGAAAGGGAAGGGAAGGGAGGGGAGGGGAGGGAAGAGAAGGGAAGGAAGAGGGAGGAGGGAGAGAGTGAAGAGGGAAGGACCTTAGGTCTTAAGGGGAGCAAGTGGTGGAAGTTTTCACCTTCTGCCTTGTACCTTTCTAGAATGATTGATTTTTTGCTAGACTACTTTTGTATTTAAAAATTGGTAACATGATGTTTTGGGTATTTTTTGTGTATGTGTGTGTGTGTTTTACAAAAGGTTAGGATTTCAAGACATTTTTCTTAGCTTAGCTAATATTTTCTAGGCCCTCATTGTTTGAAAATAGTGCCAATATCTTAAGTACAACTGAAGATATGGTGATAAATATTTTCAGAGTTTGTTAAATCTGAACTATACCTAAAAAAATATTTAAAGTTCAACTTAATTTATTTAAAATTTATACCTATGCTAATTTGTAACACTAGATTAAATATGTCTTATCTTCAAAATATAAGAAGCATTGAAGTATGTTAAAGAACAACCATGCAAGCAATCTGGGGTCTGTTTCATATTGTGTTCATAATCCCCTTTTAGATCTGAGTTTTATAGTAAGTTATTTTCAATAATTTTATCAATATTCTTCCACAGGGAGTTTATTTCTAATATGATATTATAAGATCATTTTATGAAATAAATTCCATATTAACACTAGAGCAATTAAACCTAAAGTAGACCACAGATATACTTACTAAAATCAATATACTGTAAACACATGTTTTTCACTTTTATACATTATAAAGCAGTAGTATATAAAACAATATAGTCACTCTTGAAAAAAATTCAAGATACCAAATAAATTTTAAACAATTTTCTAACTAAGGAAAGTGTATATATCTGTGTGTGTGCTCTGTACATTCTCAAGCATGAAAATACAGGCAGATTTACTTTGAAACCACACCCATGCATACATCTGCTTCTCCCTGTCCAAGAAAGAACAAGAAATATAGCAAAAATAAGGCAGATGAATCTTTCGGAGAAATTTAACCATGTCTTACTCTTAACAGAGGCAGCAGAATAAGCCTGGATTCCCAGTCACTTTTGTGTTGTTCTTTAGAGAAACATTACAAGCAGTTGGTGTCTTCATCAACTACTGGTTTCCAGGGACCCTGTGATTTAGTCTTAGACTCTAGCAGGTGAACGTGCTGGCAATCACTGCTCAGAGCCCTAACGTGTCTACGTTGCAGAAACAAGTTAGGCTTTGCCTTCTGGAGCTTGCTGGATGAATGCTTTCACCTCCACTCCCCTCCCCCTTTTTTTAATTTTCAGCACTCAGCCATCACAGCAGTTGTAAAAGCAATTTTTACATGTTCATATTCATGTTAATATGTCATAAATAGGAGAAATTGAAATAGCAGCTATATAAACTGTGTCTTATCTGTGCTTACCTTTTCTATTTGCTTTTAACTTGTTAAAGAAATTAAATACTACTAGAAATTAAATACTAACATTAATAGCTACTTTTTGTTGTGCACCTAATATATACCAAAAACATACATTTTTCTCTGATAATCCTCACAACATACTTGTGAGGACAAGGCTATTATTATGATTCCCTGTTTATATGTGGGAAAATAAATATGGAGAAACTGAGTCAGACTCTTAGGACAAGCAGAGTAATAAGTAAGTTCTCAGTGATAATCAGGATTTGTGGTCAGTCTTCTAAAAGGTTGATTCTCTATGCTTGATGGATAAAGTAAGCATCTCTTCATCCCTCACTGCTCCACATGAATCTCTTCTAAGTTTAGAGCTTCCAACATCCTGGATAAAATTGCAATGGCATTACATTTGATGGTCTCAGCTCCCTTGTGCAGAACACTCTAACTGCATTCATGTAGAGCCTGGAAATCACTAAATTCATTGATGGCAGCAATATGTGACAGAAAAATGTTTAGTCATTTCTTTGTCATTTAAAACAGTCTCTTTTAGCAATATATTCTCAAAAGGCATGCTTCTTCTCTCTGTTACTTCTCTCAGCAAGTGAAATCAAAGAATTGGATATGATGGCTGGTTCTGAGGTGTCCCACTATTCCCAGACATGTCATGTCTCCTCTGTTGTCTAAGTGTCAGCCTCTGACTCACAGGGTTCCCACCAAAGCAACTGTGGCTTGTCTTTTTGGTTTTTTTTTTTTTTTTTTTTGTCCTGCCAATCTTTGACCTTCTCTTCACCTGCAACTGGCAAGTCCCAATTAAAGGCACTGATGATTCATTGAGATCCTAGACTGTTCCCCAATAGCTTCTTTCCTCTAGGTCCCTTTGATGAGCCCACAGCTCCTGGCAGGACACACTGACCCATAGTTCTGAGTTTCCTTGCTAAGGCCCTAGGCAATATTTCAGTCAATTTGCATTCCTCACAGCCACCTGGAGAGAATGCTAGTGGGTAGAGGTGACCTGCTTCAGCCTAGCTTCCCTCCCTTTCTGCCTCTATCTGCCATGACAGCACTTCTGCTCTAAGGCAGCCTTAAACCAGAAGCTGTGAGGGAGAGAACTTACAAGAAGGGTGACCAACCTATCTGGCTTTGCTCAGCACTGAGGGAATTCCAGGATACAGAATTCCAGCTAAAAATGGGAACATCTTAGGCAAACCTGCATGATTATATACCAAGTATGTAAAAATCCTAACCATCCTGGAGTGTCAAGGAGATTCTAAGGTGTATGACATGCAGAATTCAAAGAGATGAGCCAAAAAAGTACAGATGCTAATGGGGAGAGACCAAATGCATAGAACCACTTGGGGTGAGAGGACAGGAGAGACTGTGTTTGTACCAAATTATCCTGGCTCATAAAATTTGGACTTAGCATTCTTACAAGTGTGTAGAACATTTTTATACGTCATCTCCTTGGTACCTTCAAAGAGAGTACATGAATGCAGAGTTAATGTAGGTTAGTGCTGAAAAGCTAACTTCAGCAAAATAGACTGCATATTTTTATGCTGAAGATTTCTTTTGGCTTCAATATTGTATAAAATGTTTATATACTGTATTATTGGAAGGTGTTCCATTTGCTTTAATTTATTATATAGCATTACATATGGACATTATCTATGATAATTATATTTAGTATTAAATTATCTTATTAAAGGCCACCTTGTTCATTTTCTGTTGTTGTAAATCCTCATTCAAGGACATTTTTTCATTGATTTTTAGAGAGAGTAGAAGAGAGGGAGGGAGGGGCAGAGATAGAGAGAAATACATCCATTGGTTGCCTCTTGCATATGCCCCAACCAGAGCAGGAATCCAACCTGCAACCTAGGCACGTGCCCTTGACTGGGAATCTAACCCTCAACACTTTGGTGCATGGGCCGATGGTCTAACCACCTAGCAACACTGGCCTGGGCTACCCTGCTCATTTTATGAAGTGTTCTATTAGCTAAATTTCAAAATGTTTACTCTTGAAGGCTTCACTCTGTTGTCAATATTTCCTCCAGATTGTTCTTATTAAAAATCACTCAAAAGAAGTAATTTCTCTATCTCAATCATTTGTAGATTATTAGGTAATTACATTCCTCTTTATTTTCATTTTAAATATCATTCTCTCTTTACCTGTGTAGTATATTTAGAAACCATGCTTTCTTTTTACTTCTTTTTAACTTATTTTGTCCTTGCAATGCAACTGATTATATGTTGAAATGAGATAATAGAAATGAAATTAAGTTATCAGCATTGTATTATCTATCCAAAAATAGCAGGACTCTTTTCATACATTTATATTCATGACATATAGGCATATTATTTTTATTATAACAGTAGGTGAAATGACAAGAGAAATGCTTTTAGGAAAAAAATATATAATTATATTTTTAAATGCATAAAAATAACTTACTTAAACTGAGTGAAAATAATCTAAGAGAAGTGGTGATAAGTAGTTCATCATGGTACTGAATCTATGAGACAATTTCTCTGTTCAGTGATGGATAGAAAAGAATGTCTTGTTTGAAACAAGGATTCTAGTCAAACCCCCTCTATTTCTTAACAGCCACCCATCTCGTTACAAATACTAAGTCTACTATTGGAGGTACCAGGGCGATAGTAGAGTGTTTTCTTATTTTCCCCTCAAGATGAATTACCCTTTGCCCCCAAAGCAGATTTTGTAGCAATACTAAGTAAGTTAACTCCACCTCCCATTTTTCTCCTAGCTCAATGTTGGGAGCGGGAGGGAGTCAGAAAGGTGTAGTTTGTCTCAGCTTCTCCTCATTCCACTACGAGTACTGAGCACACTGCATCGCAAGGACAAAGAAACTGGGCCTGTATACTCAATTCAGGGCAAGAAAAGTAATTCCATCAGTTATGGTATTATTGTTTAACTTACTGAGAAAAGTCCAGCTATGCTCTTATATTTTGATATTAACATTTTCCCCTGCATTATAATCCAGTTGTACTAATTTTCTTAGAAGACATAAAGGTTTCACCTTATTTAGGGGAAAGCACAGTGGCCTGCGAGGCAAATCCAAGGATGTCCAGGCTTGCCAAACAGGGTTTTCCCAGGTGCCCTATCGAAGAGCTGCTGGAGCAGAGAGCAAAGCACAGTAAGACCCTCAATAAGAATGTGTGTGCACTATTATGAGACATCTTTATAAGCGACGCTATAAGAAATTACTCTTTTGTAAAGGTAGCTGTGAAATAGGAAAAACAACAGTTGGAGTCCAAAGACCTGGAATCCACTTGGTTATGATTCGGTAGGGCAATATAACATCCCCTTTCTTATTTAGAGGATTGGGGTAAGGTTTCTATGAAAGGGATGTATACATTTTTAAATAATACAGCTCTAGACAGTTTGGCTACAAAGGCCAATTTGTAAACTGAACATTCAGAGAGAGGATTTGGGATTGGTTATGAGAAGAACAAAGAAAAATGACCAACAACTGACAGAGTGTAGCAGGCAAAGAGACCTAAGTGACATATGCAGGTATCTCCCTACCGATCCCGCGTTCCTGTTTGGGTAGACTTGGCAAAAGATAAAGAAGACACTCTAGTCCTCCTGTGCATGCCCTTAAGCAGAAGGAAAGAGAGTAGGGACTCTGTCAGAGAGATGACTCCCATTGCGAGCCATAATATGCTAGGTTTTTTCTCTGTCCACATTAATGACTCAAACGAATCATTGGAAAGGATGAAGGAACCGTTAAATGTCCCTGTGGACCATAGGCTAAAAAATGAGACTAATGTAAGGGCTATAAGAAAGAAAAGATTTCAAAAGAGCATTGGCATTGACAAAAGAAACTTAACTTCTTTCTGGAAATTAAGGAAGTTATATTTAGCCCAAGTCTTGTCTTGTCCAAAAGTCAAACAAAAGTTATTCTGGACCTAGAATATATGACCCTTTAAGTACTAGAAGGTCTCATTGATCCTTACCAACAATTGTGAAGTAGTTTATTTTGTCCTCACAAAAACTAAGCTAAGTGTGTGTTATTTTATAGCTTTACCTGGAGGGTAGTTTCAGATTGGTAGCCTGCAGAGCAGTTATGGAGAGAGAAGAATTATGTGCCCCAAGCTATTGCTTTGAGTAAGACAGCTCCAGGCAAGAAAACTCTTTGCAGCCAGAAATCTGCTGAGTACTTCTGTTTCCAGCACCAGGCTTAGACCATGGCAGAATTAATCAGCCACAGCGAATTGAAGCGATCACATTTTCCAACCTGTTATAATCTGTACAAGGGCAGGTGAATTGTACTCCTGTACCAAAGGTCATCAGACAACCTGCAGGAAGATTTAGAGAACCAAGGTGGCTCATGGGGGATAAATTGACAAACTTACTCTATCTATATAGGAACCATATTAGCATATATACAATCTGGACAGAAGATTGATAATAAGGAAAAACTCTAGGGTAGAACTGATGAAAATGCCTAAGAAGTATTGTGGAAACCTCATGCTGGGCTACTACTGGACACCTAACGGCCCCAAATTCTTTAATCACTATTTTCCATTTGTTGTTGTTTTTTAAAAACTAAATAGATATAATGTTATACCTATTACTTTTGCATATATTGCTATTGTATTATTTTACCACTAGAAGCCTGTTGCACGAAGATTCATGCAATAGGCCCTCCTTCCCCTGGCTGCCAGCACTGGTTTTTCTCCAGCTGCAGTGGCCTTCTCTGCTGTGGCCTCAGCGAGGCTTGGTCTCTCCACTGCAGCCGCAGCGGAGAAGCCAAATCTCTTCAGTCTTCAGTCTTCAGTCTTCAGTCTTCAGTCTTCAGTCTTCACTCCGCCTGGAGCCTTCAGTCTTGCTCCATGCCTGCGTATGCAAATTAACTGCCATCCTTGTTGGGTTAATTTGCATAGTTGCTCTGATTGGCTGGTGAGCATAGCAGAGTGACACCAATTTACATGTTTCTCTTTTATTAGTGTAGATAAATATTTAAAAATATACCCCACATAAAAATTTTTAAATATGACAAGTGAAAGTTCTAACATTTCCTTCGCATATCCCAATGGTTCCAACTCTACATCCCCTAAGGGGTCCACTTTACCCTAACGAGGCTAGTGTTCAAGGACTGCCTAAGGATGCATGGCACTTGCAATAAAAAGGAATGAGATGGCCCTAGCTGGTTTGGCTCAGTGGATAGAGTGTTGGCCTGTGGACTGAAGGGTCCCAGGTTCAAATCTGGTCAAAGGCACATGCTCGGGTTGTGGGCTCAATCCCCAGTAGAGGGCATGCGGGAGGCAGCCAATCAATGTTTCTCTCTCATGATGTTTCTATCTCTCTCTTCCTCTCCATTCCTCTCTGAAAAAAAAAAAAAAAGAGATGGTCTGATATATATTCCTCTGCTTTGAGTTATAGAAGTTAAATTTGACTTTTCCTCACTTATTGCTGAATTACCCTATATAATAAAACCCTAATATGCAAATCAACCGAACTGCAGAATGACCGGCTGAACGACAGGTTGCTATGATGCTCACTGACCACCAGGGGGTAGACACTCAACGCAGGAGCTGCCCCCTGGTGGTCAGTGCACTCCCACAGGGGAAGTGCCACTCAGCCAGAGGCCGGGCTCACAGCTGGTAAGCGCAGCAGTGGTGGCGGGTGGTGGGAGCAGGAGAGCAGTAAGGAGCGAGGGGTCCTGGACTGCAAGAGGGATGTAGCAGGCAGACATCCCCCAACAGGTCCCGGACTGCAAAAAGGCACAGGCTGGGCTGAGGTACCCACCCCCACCCCCCAGTGTACGAATTTCGTGCACTGAGCCTCTAGTACCATATAAAGCAAACAAATTATTCACAATATAAGTGTTTGCACTAAAATTGAAAATACTGTGATTAGAAGAATTTGTAAATGTAAAATCATAATAATGTTTCAAAAAACGTATGAAATTTTCCTCTCCTGAATTTTTTTTTTTTTTACATAATAGTGCAATTTTTCTGTATCTCAGTGGCTGCTTTAAAACATTATTAAGTATCTGCCTAATGGGTATAGGGAATTCTTTTGGGGTGATAAAAAAGTTTTGGAACTTGATAGAGGTGGTATTTGCACAACATTATGAATGCAATAAATGCCACTTCATTGTGTATTTTAAAATTGTTAATTTTATGTTATATAAATTTCACCTTAATTTCTAAAATTAACATTACTGCTTAACAAAACAAGTGCATTCTCTTTTTTTTATTTTGCAAAATTGATATCTGTCTCCCCTTACTAAGTTCATAAATAGTTGATCTTGCATGTATTGACATATATTTTTCTACATTTTAAATCCTTATTTCTCATCATTTTACTAATAGCTTGCATTTTTATGTACATGTCTCTCTCCAAATAGCCATTGTGATGCTTAGGTAGAGAATTTTTCCCAACTTTTTGGAAAACTAAAAATAACTGTTTGAAAAATTGTTTCAAAAGAAAAAAAAATGAATTAAACAACAGGTGTGTGTTTTTTTCATCCTGTGAATCTTTTATCAAATGTGGTGAGTATACTTCAGCTTCCCCTAAGGACAAAGAGGGAGTAAGGATGCATTACACTGTTTCTCCCTATATTTCCTATGAGAGTTTGATTTTATACGAATAAGAAAACAGAAATTCCCTCAATCTATTCAGAGTTTTCAATAGCAAACATATATATTTCCAATAATTTTATAATTCTGAGCAAAAGAGTTATATTATATTTCTTTCTTATAAACAAAAGAACTGCTTTTGCCTGTGTATTCTAAAACTAGTATTACTTTCAGTCCACATACACTTTTATACATATATATTTGACTAGCAGCCTTGTGCATGACTCTGAGCTCCAGTAGCTTACCAGTAGCTCACTGCCGCCATCTAGTAGCTCTTCACCCACTGCCCCGCTCTCCTGTAGCTCCTCCCTCCCCCCTATTGCCTGCCTATTGCCTGCCCCTCCTCCCTCATAGCTCGCTGCCCCACCCTCTTACTGATCTGTGATTCGGTCATTATGTGGTCAGTCGTTACACTTCACTGCATAACAACGATTTGCATATTACATCTTTATTATATAGGATAGATGCTGGCTTGTTTTGAACTCATTTAAATAAATTTCTTTTATAATAATTATATTAATGTTCATGGGAGATTTTTAAACTTTTAATCTACTTCCATAACTTCTGATACTGATAACATACAGGTGGTGAAATTGTTCTCACGGTACTATGCTGGCCATGAAACTTGAGAGCTATCCTAGCAAACATCCAACATAATCCAACATTGGGCAGGTGACAAGATGCCTTGAGTGCATCACTTGAATGTGGTCTTTGGAGAGCTGGCGTCTGATGAGAAGCACAAAAACTGTAGCATCTGTTTCTTACTCCAATTCTTATCCAATTTAGGATTTAAGTCTATTTTAACTGGAAAACTTAATTTATAGATTAGTGGTGAATGGCCGTAGTGGTTTTCAGCTCATTTCCTGATTTCTTTGCCAACTGGAAAATGATTCATTGATGCTATCAGATGATGTGCTTAAGATTTTGTTGTTTTTAAAACTCCTTGATTTGTAAAATGTGTTATATTTCCTAATTATTTGAAAATAAGAGTCTTCATAATAATTCTATTTGATCAAAGATGGCCAGTTAAGCAACCCTTCTCATCAGCATTTTCAGTATATAAAGACATATGTCAATATATGCATAGTCATCTATGCATGATAAAAATTATCTTATGGTATAAGATATTTTACTGATTTTTAAAGTGAGATGAAGAGAGAGAAAGAAACATCGATGTCATTGCAAAACATCTATTGGCTGCCTCCTGTACACCCCCTTTTGGGAATTGAGACAGCAGCCTTTCAGTGCTCAGGATGATGTCCGACCAACTCAGCACACCAGCCAGGGACTCCCAGTTCTTTAAGTTGTAAAGCTAGGTTGTGATTCAAGTTGTTTATTGAGCAGGATGCCAGGGTGATTACTTTCCCAGGTTCTTGTCCAGATGGATCCAAAGAATGAAGCCACAGACAAAAGGTGATGAGAAGTACAGAAACCTTATTGCAAGCAGAAAAAAACTTTATTGCAAGCAGATAGTATCTCTAAAACTATAATCCTAAGTTCCTAAGACTCTGTTTCTCCTGGCACGGAGGGACAGAGGGGTCTCTTAAGAAGGGTGGCCACTGTTTTCTTTTGTCTTGAGGCATTTTATAGGCTGTAGCTCTTTGTGTCTTCATGACCTTTTCTAATTGGAGCTTTCACCAAGTTAGGACCCCCATGCTTTCCTCATTGGTCGCTCTGCTAAGGTGACAACCCATGTGGTGCCCCCTTTCTTTCCCTTATTTTGCAACTTTCCTCTATCCTCTGTGAAAATATGTTTTCTTTTCCCCCGATATTCTGTGTCTTCTCTTTGTTTTATTACCTCAGCTGCTCAGGCCAGAGATATCTCTGTCCTTGGTTTATGGCTGTTTTAATTGCTCAGGCCAAGATGCCTCTATCCTCTCTGGACCTCTTAGAGCCCTTTCTGTCTTAAGTTAGCTAGTTAACCCTTTTCAGTTGTTGATTTGAGACCTTTCTTGTTTTATTTGTTTTTGTTTTTTTAATGTATTTATAGATAAATGTCTCCCTTAAAACTGCTTTTTGCTGTGTTCCATATATTTTGGTGTTATGTTGCATTTTTCTTTTCAATTGTCTCTAACATTTCCTAATTTTTCTTGTGATTTTGTTCCTTTGAACTATTGGTTGCTTAAGAGTGTGGTGTGTTTTTTCCTATATATTTGTGAATTTTCCAGTTTTTCTTATTTTTTATTTCTAACTTTATCCCATTGTGGTCAGAGAAGACTTTTGTGTATTATCTATCTTTATAAATCTTTTAACACTTAATATGTAGCCTAACATATTGTATATCTTGGAAAACATCTCATGTGCATTTGAAAAGATAGGTATTCTGCTGTTGGGTAAACTATTCTTTTTTTTATAGCAATTGGTTTTTTTAAATTTTTTTCTTCTTTATTGCTTAAGGTATTACATATGTGTCCTTATCCCCTCATAATGCCCCCACCCCACCCCCTCTCATGCCCTCACCCCTATAGTGTCTCTCTCCATTGGTTAGGCTTATATGCATGCATACAATTCCTTTGGTTGATCTCTCCCTCTTGCCCCCACCCTCCCTTCCCTTTGAGGTTTGATGGTCTGATCGATGCTTCTCTGTCTCTGAATCTGTTTTGTTCATCAGTTTATGTTGTTCATTCTTATGTTTGTTAGGTCTAGTCAGTTTATTATGATATTCAACCCCACCTTTACTTTTCACTATGTTATTAAGCTAATATTTTCACATTCACTCACAAGATCTCTGAGGCTTTTCTCACTTCATTTTTAGCGAATAATTACGTAGTTGACTATTTCAACACAGAGAGAGAGCAATAGCTCCAATAACTTGTGTTTCCTGACCACCCCGTAGATAATAAGGCTGCTGTTTGATGATAGACTGAGGCAGGAGAGTTGAGATTCATGAGAAAATTTATAATCTGCAGCCTGTCCTATGATATGTACATATGCAAATAAAGAAAACAATAAAATTTGATAAAAATATAATCAACTTAAATCCCAGAATATCATGCTTTGAGGGAAGTGAAAAGCTGGAGGAAATAGAATATATAAAAATATGCAAAATTATACGATGCAGAAATATGAGTTTTTCCCAGAATGATACAGTATTTAAGATTTTTAATTATTCAGGTTTATGAGTGACCTAATCTTCTTAGCTGCATAGCAGCACTTTGATGAAAGCAAGCTCCAAATTACTTGTTTACATTATTGCCAGTTAAAAGTTAAATATACAACACTCATCACAATTACATTCTTATCTCCTTATTCCTCTAGAGAAAATTTCAGTAACATCCGTTTGCATCCCATCCCTTTGTCTTTGCTCACCCTTTGGTGACAGGATTCATTGCTTTTGCTGGAAAATAAGACTACTGCAGTGCAAATTATGCATGCTCAGTTGCAATTTTCCTCTGTGTGAGGTTCTTTAAGTGCACGTTATTCATTGTTTATGAAATGTTTCATTTGTAAATCTGTTTTGAAAGTCTGAATTGGAACATTATGCTTCTATCGAGCCCTCTTTTATAGATTTTGTTTTCATTCTGGAAGAATTATATTTTAAATATTGTATCTACTTTCTGCTGTGTTATCTTCCACACCCTCCTTCAAATCTCAATACATCACCACAACTCATGTGAAACAACCATTAACTTCATTGAATAGAGTTACAGGATTAAATTCTATAAAAGGATTTTGCTGTGCTTGAATTAGTTAGGGCTGTATTCTTACATTTACCGTAGGAAAAAAGTGTCATTTTCAAGGACATTTCCAGTCTAGATCTCTGTTTTGTTTT
>NW_006285115.1:678040-691475 GCF_000327345.1 Myotis davidii | reverse complement strand
TCTTTCTTCCTTCCTTCCTTCCTTCCTTCCTTCCTTCCTTCCTTCCTTCCTTCCTTCCTTTCTTTCTTTCTTTCTTTCTTTTTTTCTTCCTTTCTTTCTTTCTTTCTTCTTCTATTTTTTCCTACTTGGGCCTTTCAGTAGAAATAGAACATGACTGACCTTAAAAAAATAGTTATATAGTATTTACCTATAATTAGTTACTAAGTCACAAGCTATGTTTACTTAAATAAGGTACACAGACCATGTTTGCATATTTAGAATGATTAGAGAATTTTACCTGATTCAATAAATATTTATGAACTCAAGTGCTAGGCAGTATGAAGTACTAGGAATTCAAGGATGAATAGATGTTCTCTGCCCTCCAGAAGCTCATTTACAAGCAGGCAGATAAATTGTAATAGAGTCCTCACACATCATAGCAACTAAATAATTTGAATGTCTAAAAGAGGAAACATTAACTTTGCCTGGAGATATGGGAAAGAAGTGCTTTAGGGCAGGACTCCCACAAAAATGGGTTTGATTTGAATTGGGCCCTACAGGATCAGTTGGATTTTGTTTGGCAAACAAAACAATGAAAGGAAGCTTTTAAAGAAGGAACCGAATGAGAAGATGTCTTGGAAATTGTCAAGTCACCATGTAAGTGGGAAAGGTAGGAAGCTTTTTGAACCCGCGGCATAAAGTGCTGATCGCCAATGCAAACTGTTGAAATGTATTGATTTGTGTTGCATCATGATAAAAGGTTTGAATAAAATGCTGCAGATATTGAAGAGCCACCTAATGTGTATCAGCAAGGTAATAATTAATGTCATGTTTTATGAAGATAGCTCTCTGGAAATATTAGAGTATAGAAACAAAAAAGGGGGGAGGAAGAATTTGATTAAAGCATTTCTGAAGGTAAAATCAGTAAGATGTAGATGCAAAATGGATGTGGAGGATGATGTGGGTTTAGTGACGTCTTCAACTTCTGGGCTGGAGGTCTTGGTCGATAGTGAGTCTGTTTAGTAGTAAAACGACACTCAGAGGATTAGATCAGAGCATTTGTCATTTTAATTTTTTAATATATTGGTAGATCCAACTATATTTACTAGAGATACTGGGAAGAACATTTTAAATATTTGAAATTATTTCTAGTTTTGAGATAAAGCTGGAGACAATAGGTGACAACTAATGGATAAAATAAGATAAATGTATTGGAGGGGATCTGAAATCAAACCCTGGGAGAGAGATTAACAGTGATGGGACTGGAAGAGGACACAGGGGAAAATAATAGGACTACTCGGGCCAAACAGAAATAGCATAAAAAGAAACCAGCGTTCTTAAAATGTGATTGGAATTTTTATGGAATATTTGTACTTGAAAATTCCTTCAAGTTGGCGGGTCAAATCTATGGCACTGCTAAGACACCAAGCTGCAGTACCCAGCTGGTAGCTGAAAACTCACATCTTTAGTTTTTGGAGTAGAGTCCTAGGGAGAGATATAGCTTTGGAAATTATCTGAATAGAGTTGAGAGAGAAGCATTTGATAATAAATGGTATTTCCAGTGGAAGCATATAAAGGAGTAAAAAAAAATGTAAAAGGAAAATCTTGGTAAATACAGACAGTGTACAACTACAGTAAGCCTGGAAAGAAAAAAAAAGTAGTGGTCAGGCGAAGTTGAAAGAACTAAGAGAGTATTTGTGCTAAAAGTTAAAGGGAGAAAAACCTTAAGAATCAAATAGATAGTTACGGGCTTTAAATTTGGAAAAGAGGCTTAAAAAGAGAGAAAATGTTATTAAGCTTGCAATTAGAAATGTATTCAAAATAAAAAGCAACTTTAATGAGCTTTAATGGACTGAAGGCAAAATTCAGATTGTATTGAAATGAGACATAATGAGGCTTGTATGTACGTAGAAGGGGCTAGAAGTGATGGTGGATAAAGTTGAGAAGAGGAAGCTACTCTTCCCAGGTTCCTTAGTCACAATTATAGAAAGTGACAATGTTGGTCACTTTCCTACTGTGTAAAAGGGAAGAAACAGCTAGGGTTAAAAGAGACTGAAAATTCAAGTAAGAATTTTTGGATAAGAGTAGATAGGGTATGTAAAATTCTTAAATTTATTTTTAAAAATGTAGGAATGTAAATTTAATAAGAATAATATAATAACAAAGAGAAATTGGGTTTATACAAATAATAAAATACATATGATTTATCATTCTGATTACTTATGTGAGAAGTTCCTCCTATGGTATCACTGCTATTTTTTTTTTCCAAATTGGGAAAGAGAAACAAACATAATAAAGACTTACAGTTTCTTTTAGAAAGATATTTGTCTGAATGGACAAGTCAAATTTAATATTGTACGGATAATCACAACAAGGGTATAAGAATGTTGTGATTCTTATTTTAGATGGGCTTTATCTACAAAGATAAATCAACTGAACTGATAATGATCTAAATTGTTGATTCTGAGTAAGTCTGAGAAGTAAATAAGCCGATGAGATACAAAGCTTTGGATGGTTAGACCCTATTCTGATGGGTGGGGGTCGATTGGGCTGGAACAAAACGACAATCCCTGATGGTCTCTCCCCAGTGAGTGGGCGAATGTTCTGCATTTACCTGTTTTGTTAGGCATCACCTTTACCTTCTTCTACCACAATGACATTCTGCTTGGATATAAGCAACTATAGATGAAGACTTTCCGACAGAAAAATCAGGTCCAAGAAGGGCCTAATATTATCTCAGTTATTACCAGTATGAGCCATATCCACCTTAGAGGTTCCTATTTGGCACCAGAAATGGGAGATTAGAAAGAAGAGGCATTTGGTGCTATTCTACTACTTTCTTCTTTCTTATACACAATAAATATATTTTTTGCTTATTTTTTATTTATTTCCTTTCATTTCAATTGTTTGGTTCGGTTAAGAGCCTGGTGTTCAGAATTTTAGTTAGCTTACTTGGGTGTGCTATGGTTGCTTTCTCAGTAATTCCTCTAGCAAAATTTAGAGCTATCTCTTAAAATGCACTTTATTGAAAGTGGTATATTTGTGTTACTAGTTTGTTATTTGTTTTCATTTAAATTTTTTAATAAATTTGTAAACGATGTTAATTAAACCTTTGTAAAATGGTCTTATATTTTAAATGCTTTTCAGATGATATACGCAATTACACAAATATGCTGTATGTTTTATCATCAGTGAGCAAGCACATGAAGTTTGGTGGTTTAAAATAATAGCACATCAAAGACATATTAGACTGAGTCTGTAAAATATGAAAGCAGACATATTTCCATTTGGACCATGGCCTTTCTGCCCAAAATTAAAAATCTTCACTCACATAGAAAGTTGAAAGCAATCAAAACTCATCTTCCTTAGCAATGTACGGTCACGGGCCTGTGATAGCAGGTAAGCAACTGACAGGAAGTGCAGGCTGCGCCACACGTCTGAACTTTCAGCAATGCTCGAGCAAACTCATTCTGCAGGGCCTTCTTCAAGGAGGAAGGATATTGATTTATGGAAAATGATATTAGACATAAAGTATCATGATACATAGATCACAGATGCTGCATCAACATATGGAAGAGTTCTTGCATCAGCAAATAAAAGGGGTCAATAATGTGAAGAGAGTGAGCATAAGATTTATTAGGAGGCTTTATTGCTCTGTGATTTATGAGTCGCCGTGGATGGCAGTGATGTAGTATAATATTCACCAATGCGATGCAATAAAGATTATTAAAGCATCGAGCAGTGCTATTTTTAGTTTCGGCTATGAACAGAAAATATCTCGGGGCACTCTGTACTTTACAGAGGCGATGGACAGACCCTCCTGATTTTTAAAAGATGATCACACTTGTCTGTTTCCACTGCTGGGTTTCTTCTGAAAGAGTTTTGACATTTGTCTCACTTTTCTATTGTAAATGTATATGTGACTGACAGGGGGAATGAATGAGTGGGTGAGGTTTCACAGATGTGGCTCGGAGTCAGACCAGCATGGGCATCAAGAGCATGGACGCAGGATATAGAGTGTCATCCCCTCTCTGCCAAGGCCTGACTGCATGGTCTTGAGCCAGCTGCTTGATTTCTCAGGAGGAAAGAGATCATGCCTCTAATCTAACTAAGGAGCCATTACATTTGACCCTTTCTAAGTTTTAGCATAAAGAGCAGCTGCTACAGATATACCGACCTGAAAGTATTTAGGATTTGAAGGACATGTGTATTTTCAACCTAAAATTGAAGTTGTGCCCCTGCGAAGCCCTGTATAACACTAGATGAATAATGTTATCACTTACTGAATAGAATTTAGGAACTACTTTATTTCATATATTCATTTTATTAAAAAATGTATTCGTTTTAATTTGCTTAAAATAGAATTATATCTTAAAATAATGGTAATTACAATTTATATAAATGGCCAGAAAAAGGCTAATTGGTACACTTGTATCATAAAGAACAGACAAAACTGTTGAAGAGACCTTATTTCCTTGGATTATTTTGGGAAATGGTGCTAATGAAATGCATTCCCCTCTCGAATATGAGAAAAATCAGTTTTCCAGTAAGAAATACTATATTTTTGCTCAGGGGAGATGGGGGAGAGGGCAAAGAGGGAATAAGGACACATATGTAATACCTTAATCAATAAAGGAAAAAAGAGGAACATTTTAAAAGAAAACATATGGGAAAAGCAAGGGGACCACAAAGGGTTTGTTGTGGACTATATATGTTCCTTCCAGGTATAGAGAAAATGTTGAGTTAAAAAAAAAAAAAAGAAATACTATATTTTTGCTCAGCTGGTGTGACTCAGTGGTTGAGCATCGACCTATGAACCCAGAGGTCATTGTTTGATTCCACGTCAGGGCACATGCCCGGGTTGCTGGCTTGATCCCCAATAGGGGGCATGCAGGAGGGAGCAGACCAATGATTCTCTCTCATCATTGATGTTTCTATCTCCTCCTCTCCTTTCCTCTTTGAAATCAATAAAAATATATTTAAAAGAAAGAGAGATACTATATTTTAGCTATGTAAAATACCATTAAATCTAAACCTAGTATATCCAAAATGATAACTTTGCACGCAAAATTAGGTTTCAGTTTGGTTTCTCATACAAGTTGCTGAAAACAATAGTTTACATGTGATAAAATGTCTTCTTTCTCTTTTTATTTACTTTATCTCTCCTCTGCCTCTCTCTCTTATCAAACCTGCTAACACTCCTGTCCATCGCCCATACTCTGTCACCTTGGGCTGTGAAAAATTAACTATGCATCAGCTTAGCACACATTCAATTATATTTTCTCATCTGTGCTGCCTAGGATTTTGATTTGTGAACTGTCAGATGCATCCCTTTCTCGTCAAAATATCTTTTGGCATTATTATGTACAGTCCAACCATCTGTCACACTGACAATCCTAACGCACGCTATTTCTTTTAGGCCATTTCCATGGTTAACATTGAACACAGCGCTGTTCTCTTTCCCACCTAAAGCATATCTTTCTTTCTTTCCATCAAAACTGAAATCTTCAACTGTGTAGCCATTTCTATTCCATTCTACTGTTTATTATATTGAAACATTTACAACCCAGTTGACAACACTTTAGCTTTTCCCTAAATCTGTGATTTATTATATTTGTGTAGCACACGTTGCTCTGGAAACTGTTAACATTTGAATAAACTGACTGCATTTGTTGGGTGTAAGACTCTAGGAAATCATCTTCATAAAATCTGTTTGGTACTGAATGGCATCTGGTTCCAACTGAGGAGACCTAGAAATGTAAGGCCTAGATACAGTGTAACCAAAATTCAAACTAACAAGAAGTAAACTAAAATCAGGTTGTATCAGCTGAACATACTCATAAAAAATAATTCTTAGTACTGTATATTTTAGCTAAATAATCTCCAAAGTACCTTTTTGAGGTTAACAGACTATTCTTGTTTCAGAAGTAGGGGAATTTTTAAGAGCATGGTGTATAATTTTCCCTCATTTCCAAAAATGATGGGTAGAGAAGAATGAATTACCAGTAATTTGAAAGTCCTGTTTTCTCTTGTAATGTAAGCTTCCTGAAGAAAGGGGATTGGTTTTGTTCACTGATATATTCCCCATGTCTATATTACTGACTGACACATTTAAAGCAGTCAATAATATTGGCTAAAAGATGGAAAGAACGTTCTCAAATTTCCTCACTCCCTGACGTAATAACCATATACATTGCCAGGTGGGTACTGGAAATATTGGGGCTTATCACTTGGTAAATGATATGATTGTCTAACCACTATGCTGTGCACCTAAAACTAATACAAAATGATATTGAATAAAAACTGTAATTGAAAAATAAAATTAAAACAAGAGTTTGGCACTTTCCTCCTCCTAGGACTCTGCTCAGATGTTATCTTATCAGCAAGGACATGACAACCATATTTAACTTGACAGTTTCCTCTGGAACCCACCTGCCCCTTGTCCCTCTTCACTGCCTTCCCTTACTCTCCTTCAGTAATTCTGGTTATTTGAGACATATTACTTATTTATTTTTGTTTGTCTGTGTATGTCTTTTTCAGCTGCCTACTGGAATATAAGCTCCTTAAGGACAAATGTTTGTGTCTGATTTTTCTTGTTCCCGTCATTATTGTCTGGGGTACTACAGAATCAACAATACTGAGAATAGCACCTGGCACTGTTAGCCTCCCTTAAGTAGTTGTACAATGAAAGTATAAATTGGTATAATTGGCTTGGAGAATATAAGAAGCATTTATTAGTGTTTTTTTTTCCATTAACATAATGCTGACTGATGTTAGACCTCTAATATGTGTTTAACAATATGAAATAAACTTGCCCTATATTACTTAGGCTGTCATAAAAAAATAAGCAAATATGTGTCTATTTAGACACTTAAATGGACTCCAAGGAAGGCACCAAAATAATTTTCAAAATTATTTATGTAAATAGAGGATAACGTTAAAAAATACATAGGTGTGTGTGTGTGTGTAGTGTTCGTGAATACAACTAGCACTATATTGGAGTAGTCCAGAAATACATTGTTTTTGTTTTCTCCTCTCACTAATATGGTCTTCTTCTAAAACCTTTTCTCCTTTGAAAACCTATTTGTCTTACTAAAAATTCCTATCTACTCATATATCATAAAAGACCCCAGAAAGTGGGAGACTGCAAGGAGACATGATTTAAGAGGACAAACTGCCGTAGCCGGTTTGGCTCAGTGGATAGAGCGTCGGCCTGCGGACTGAAAGGTCCCAGGTTCGATTCCGGTCAAGGGCATGTACCTGGTTTGCGGGCACATCCCCAGTGGGAGATGTGCAGGAGGCAGCTGATCGATGTTTCTCTCCCATCGATGTTTCTGACTCTCTATCTCTCTCCCTTCCTCTCTGTGAAAAATCAATAAAATATATTTAAAAAAAAAAAAAAAAAAAGGACAAACTGAGGTGCAACTGTCCAATAATTTGCAAAATTATCATTGCAGTTGCGATTATGTCAGAAATCCATGCATTTTACTAGAAATGTATTTGTTCCAGGCTATGGTAAGCGAATAATGGCTTTCCAGAGATGCCCCCATCCTAATTCTGAGCCTGTGAATGTGCTGCCTTATAGGGCAAAGGGGACGTGCCGCATGTAATTAAGTTAAGGAGCTTGAGATGGGGAAGTCTCCTGGAATATCCAGGTGGGCCCAATACAATCACAAGCACTCTTATAAGAGGGAGCGTGAGGAAAGATGTGAAGATAGAGGCAGCCATCAGAGAGGGGGAGAGATGAAAATGCTACTCTGCCGACTGTAGTGATAGACGAAGGGGCTGTGTGTCCAGTAATGCTGTTGGCCTCTTGGAGCTGAAGAAGGTTAAGAAACAGATCCTCCCCCAGAGCCTCCAGAAGGAACCCTACGCTCTGCAGACACATCGGCGTCTCCCCAGTGAGACCCAGACTGGACATCAGGCCTCCGCAACTGTAAGCTCCCTTCCTGCTCTTTTCAGACACTAACTGTATAGGAGCCGTAGGACACTGTTACGTAGGCTTAAAACTTTTTATGATCCTTCTGACTGCAAGATTCAGGATTTACTTACAACACATGGTTAAACTTTAAGTGGAGCATAAAGAAATACTGGCTTAAAGTAATTTGGGGGCCAATGAAGTGGGCCTGCATGCCTTTCCCTTCCACCCAAGGCTCATTTCTCGGGAGCTTTTCTTTGTTCCTTTCCTGCTGCTCCTCAAGGCAGTAACTGATGATGGAATTGTTCAATTTAAAAACTGAAAATATGACTACATTTAGGTTTGAATGCAACTTTAAGGAATCTATTATATAAAGAAAATGTTTCATGTCCAGAAACTGTACTTTCCTTGATGAAATGTTATGATAACATGCTTAACATTTTTATAGTAAATCCAGTTCACATACCTTATCCATAGCCAAAATTTTAAAAGCATGACCCCAGAGAAAGTCCCGTTTAGTAAATATAGTTTCATTTACAATGAAATTATTTCTTACTCCGTAACAATCTGCCCTTCTCTTAATACAGTGTGTAGATATTTAACCCATATAGTAATAACAAAGTCCGCATCAGTTTTCCATGGTTGCCATACTAAATTACCATAACCTTAGCACTTTAAAACGTCACAAACTTACTATCCCACAACAGGGCAGGTCAGAAGAGTGGGTGAGCTTGTTCAGTTTCTCTGCTCCAGGCTTCACAAGGCCACATTAAAAATATGAAAAAACTGGTGAGAGTGGTAGTAGACTTATACCCTTGAGTTGATAAATATATAAACATTACATGAAGTATGCAATTTGCCTTGGGGAAAGCCTCGTGTTTGCTTTGGGAAGTGTTTTTTGAGAGGGGGGATGGATAAATTGATTTGTTGTTCCACTTATGAATGCATTTATTGGTGGAATCTTGTATATGCCCCACCTGGGGAGGAACCCACAACCTTGGTGCATTGGCATGATACTCTAACCAAGAGAGCTATTCAGCCAGGGCAAGTTCTCTGCTTTTAAGGGGCTCATATGGGTACATTGGCTCCACCTGTATAATCCAGAAAATGTTCCTGTTTTAAGGTCCAAGATCTTTATTATATCTGCATAGTCCATTTTCCTGCATACCTTGCCTATCCTCAGCTTCCAGAAATTAGGGTGAGGACACCTTTGGAGGAGGGGTATTATTTTGGCTATCGGAATATGCAATATGTATTAAGTACTATGATATCCCATGGTGCGTTCTGACTGCTCAATGCACATTATTTTCTTGATTTCTTCAACAACTCTATGAGATTGATACCACTCTTCTATTTTTACAGAGGAAGCAGAGTATAGGAGAAGTTTGTGTTACATGGTCAGGTTCACAGAGTCAGTTCTGCTTTGTGGCAAATTCCTAAAAAGGACTATATTATGCAGAATTGCACAATAAAAATGTAGCCTTATGTGAGATATGTGGTAAAAGGCACAACATTCAACAACATTGTCAAGGACACATTAAAAAAAATCTAAGAAATTGGTAAGAGTGGTAGTAGAGTTATATACACTTTAATGATAAGTATATGAAAATTACCTGAAATATGCACTTTACCATGAAAAAAACTCTCATGTTTGCTTTTGGAAATGGACATTGGAAGAATTCATCTTGTGAGTTACTGTGAATTGGTGGAAGGAAGGTAACTAAAATTAGGTGGAAAGTTGTAAATGCAAAAGTACAAGTGTGGCTCCTGACATGTTGACTGATGTTTCAGGTATAGGGGTGTGTATGTGTGTATGTGCGTGTATGTGTGTGAGTGTGTGTGTGTGTGTGTGTGTGTTTGCATTTTGTAGGTTCTTACATGGTTCTATTCAACTGGGTGCAGTTTTCTGCAGTCACCTAGTGTTTCTTAGAGATGAGTTCATGCATAAGCAAACAGAAAATTCACATTATGCTCAAATTGTTCCATAATATGTTAATTGCATAGGAATAAATTTGTGTTTACAAAACAAGTGTTCTAGCATAACTAACTGTGGTAAGAGGCAGAAGAGCTCAGAGCAGTGTCATTTCATAAAAGTATCTGATCTCATATATATGTGTGTGTGTGTGTGTGTACACTCTGCATACATCAAGTAATACAACATGAAAGTGAAAAAATGATTTTGAGGCATTTCCACATTAAGGTGAAGTTTAATATATGTCATGATCCTTTAGCAAGATCTTTTGAGGTAGTGACTCTCATAGTATGGGTCCCATAAATGCACATTGTATGAAATTGGCCTTTTACAGCAATTCCTGGCCTTTCTCAACTTTAAGCCTAAGTGTGAACACCCAAAGCAATCACATGATGGAACTTTAAGAGAAGACTCATAACATAATTTTGAGGGTATGCACTTCAACTTGATAGACTCTTTTTGCAGTGAACTCTATATTTTCTAAGCTACAGTGGTTTTGGTTACCTATACCTTAACACAGCTACAAAGAAAAGAGAGGTGGGAGGTGAGATTCGATGAGCATTTTCAAGTACTTAATAAGTTCTAGGTTCTTGATGCACTATCTAATTTTGTGTCCCCAACAATTGAGAGGGATTGTCTTATTAACCTGTTTATTTTATAATTATGATAATTAAGTAAATCAAATAACTTCCCTACTTTCCTCATATCACACTTTAGTCAATTGCAAGATGAGGATTTTTTTTCATTTTTAAATGCATTTTATCTATTTACCTAAATTTATTAAGGTAACATTGGTTAATAACATCATAAGCATGTCTGTGACAGTGAAACTCATCATATGCCTCTCTACTGTAGGCCTGGCCTAGTAAAAAATATAAGTAAATAAAATAAAGTATTTACCCTAGTTATTCCTTGTCTGAATCTGTAACCCAAGTTCACTAAATACAAAAATAAACTGTTATCCCACAAACTAGCTTTCCTTTTTTATTCCTCATTATTATTAATATGATCAGTAAGTTACTGACATCCAAAATCTTAAAGTTATCTGATAAAGAGAGGCATATGAGTTTCACTGTCAACAGACATGCTTATGATGTTATTAACCAATGTTACCATAGTAAATTTAGGTAAATAGATAAAATGCATTTGAAAATGAAAAAAAAATCCTTTTTTATTCTTCATTATTATTAATATGATCAGTAAGTTACCGACACCCAAAATCTTAAAGAATTCCTTACCCACTACATGCAATCATTTACCAGTTCTTATTGGTTATTAAAGTATTTCTGGAATTTTTAAGTTTTTCTATTTTTTGCTACTATTCTAATGCAGATTATATCACCTGAAAACTATATTACCGAAAGAATTCCAGCTTGTCTCTCTTAAAGAGACAAGCATCTTCAGTATATATGCTTTCAAATTCATCTTCCAAAAGACCAACAAATTTAGCTTGCTATTGTGAAGTCTGCCATAAATGAACACAATTAGGCCTGTGGAAGCATATGGCTTTGTGAGCCCTTTAAAAGCAAAGAAAATGGAGAATCTTACATATGTTACATATTGGAACATAATGCCTGCAGTAATACATTTTTATGCATAATTTCCCAAGGTTATTAGTTTCATGGAGCTCTGCCAAAGTGAAATAGGCCCCTTCCAGGAACTCTGGAATAAGAAGTACAGGAAAGTCATTCTTAGCATATGAAAAAATTCCATAGTAAACATTTTTTAACACTTATTAAGTAGCTGGTACCTGGGTTTTACAGAGTCACAGAAAAATCCCAAGGGGTTTTGGTTTTGCAGGTTTGTTCATATCACCTGCAACCAGGAACAAGTTTTCCCCTTCAATAAACATGTGCACAAGAATTATAGATTTCTCCATTTCATTTTTCTAAGTCCCCTGTACTCCCCTAAGATTCCTTTAGCAAGCTGCTAAACTTGATGCCTTTAGGAACATGTTAGTTGAATAATTATTATTACCTAGAATTTTATAAACATACTAGAGGCTTGGTGCACAGATTCGTGCACTGGTGGGGTCCTTTGGCCTGGCCTGTGCCCTCTCACAATCTGGGACTCCTTGTGGGATGTCGGAGAGCCAGTTTCAGCCCCATCCCCACAGGCCCAATCCAGACAGGAGGGAGCCCGATCCTGTGCATTTAGTGTCTGTCCCCTGGTGGTCAATGCATGCATCATAGAGACCGGTCGACCGGCCATTTGGTCACTTAGGCTTTTATATATATAGATTAGTTGAACCATATTTGGACACGAACATAAACAAAACAAGCATTTCTAAGAAGTATTAATATTATGTACATTATGTGGTATAAGGATGTAGGTATCACAAGCTTCAAAGGCACAATCTCTTTTTTGAAAATATATTTTTATTGATTTCAGAGAGGAAGGGAGAGTGAGAATGAGATAGAAACATCAATGATGAGAGTCACTGATTGGCTGCCTCCTGCACACCCCCCACTGAGGATCTAACCTCCTGTACGCCCCCCATTGGGGATCACTTGGCTGTTTTATACTTCAAAAGATGGATAGGGTCATGTGGGTGCTTGAACCTGCTTTAGTTTGGTTTATGAATATTTTGTGTGTGGTTCAGTGGTATTGGGTATGCGTTCAGAATGCCTTGTTCTAACCGTTGTTTTGATGTGTGACTTTATGAATTTGATCCTTTGAAACAAACTGTGCTACACTTGGAGAATTTGGCTCTGTTGTCATGTGGTTGCCTCTGTTTCACATTAAAACCTTTCCATTTATTTTCTACTACACTGGTTATGAAATACTTCAGCTTTCCCATTCTTTGAAACAAGTTGCAAGAGAGATGAATAAATTATTTGTTCAGAAAAGTACTGTAATAGCACTAGTGTTGATGGGGTTGCTCTGTTGGAATTTACATTTTGGTGTAAATGCATTGGCAAAGTTGGTTTTATTTCCTGATAAATATACACAAGATTCATACATTTCACTGGGGTCATTCACCCTTTCCAAAATATTAATTTATTAATCTCCATATTTCTCTAATTCCCTTAAAAAATACTGTCCTAGTTCTGGCCTTTATCACTCCTTGTTTGTGAAAGATCCTAATTTATTGCTCAATATGAAATTCCTATAAACTAGATCCCTGCCAACTCCCTCCCTCTTTATCATCAAAATCATCAGTTCATTCTCTCATTACCATTAGAGCTATCTTTCTGGAATAGATTTATCTCTTTTACCAAACCCCTTCTCTTCTTAAGGCTCTTTATGGTATATGCACCACCTAAACATGAAATTCCTATAAACTAGATCCCTGCCAACTCCCTCCCACTTTATCATCAACATCATCAGTTCATTCTTTCATTACCATTAGGGCTATCTTTCTGGAATAGATTTATCTCTTTTTACCAAACCCCTTCTCTCCCTAAGGCTCTTTATGGTATATGCACCACCTACAAATAGCTAGTGACTGATATTTGAAAGGCTGAAGGTTATTTGAAAGTATGTTTGTAATTATCTAGGAAAACCCTTTGTAATGTTTGATTTCCTGAAAAGACTATGACATTTAGTGTAACTTTTGTAATGAA
>NW_006285115.1:677209-677960 GCF_000327345.1 Myotis davidii | reverse complement strand
TTGCTTAGGTTCTCCTACTCTCTCAGTCTCATGTGGCAATGCAGAATGCCCTGGTGGGTGCTGCACATGCGGTAGGTTTGAGTCACAGCTGGGAAAATCCAACCTTAGGAAATCTCAGTCTATTATAAGGGAGCTGATAGCAATTCTTCTTAAACTCACTGAAGCGGGGAGTAGAATGATGGTTGTCAGAGGTATAGGGGGAGAGGGAAGCAAGGAGATAGTAGTCTAAAAAAATAAGTTTCAGTTATGCAAAATAATTAAATTCTAGAGATTTACTGTACATCATGGTGTCTACAGTTAATACTGTACTTTTTACTTAATTTTGGCAGTAGGATAGATCTTTTGTGTTCTTATCACTGAATAATAATGATGATAATAATAATTCTATATAATAAAAGCCCAATATGTAAATAGACCGAAAGGCAGAATGGTGGAACAACCGGTTGCTATAATGTGCGCTGACCACCAAGGGGAAGACGCTCAATGCAGGAGCTGCCCCCAGCCCACAGGCCCCAGCCAGCCAAGGTGAGTGCCAGCAGGGGCCCCCCTGATCACACTGTCAGTCGCCTCCCACAGAGGGAGATGACTGGCAGCAGGGTGATCAGGGGTTGGGGCTGGCCAGTGAGTGCACAGGTGCCATTCCCCAATCACCCCAGTTACCCCCTGATCGCTCTGTTGGTTGCCCCACAGATTGGCTCTGATCGCCAGCCAGGCCTAGGGACCCTACCCGTGCATGAATTTCATGCACCGA
>NW_006285115.1:673222-677132 GCF_000327345.1 Myotis davidii | reverse complement strand
GAGAATGTTTATTGCATAGATTGTGGTGAGAGTTTCACAGATACACACTAATCTCCAAAATCATCAAGTAGTATATATTAATTATGTTCAGCCATTTATATGTCAAGCATACATCAATAAATCTCTCTTCTCTAATTTAATAGAGCCTCACTTTTATAAAATCCATTAGTTACTTTACAAAAAAAAATCTAACATCTATTGACTAATTATTAACTACATTTTCTAAACTCTATATTTCTGCTTAATTGGAAATTAGATCATGATTTGAAAATAAAACTAAAGTTAAAAACAGCTATAAAATACATTAAAAGAATAATTGTGGAGGTTTGAGTATGGCCAATAGGTTAGCTAATATTTAAGATTTATGATTGATTTTCTTAGTTTTCATAATGGTCTAGATCAGTGCTTCTCAACCTTCTTAATGCTGCGACCCTTTAATACAGTTCCTCATGTTGTGGTGACCCCCAACCATAAAATTATTTTCATTGCTACTTCATAACTGTAATTTTGCTACTGTTATGAATCCTAATGTAAATACTTGATATTCAGAATGTATTTTCATTGTTACAAATTGAACATAATTAAAGCATAGTGATTAATCACAAAAACAATATGTAATTATATATGTGTTTTCTGATGGTCTTAGGTGACCCCTGCAAAGGGTCGTTTGACCCCCAAAGGTGTCACGACCCACAGGTTGAGAACCAGTGGTCTAGATTTTATACAAAATATCCTGTTTTTAGAAAATGTATGCTGGAATATTTAAGGATAATGTGTCATAATGTCTCAACTTTTGAAACAACAAAAAATGTATTCATACAAACATATGTACACAAAAGGCTCATAGCAAAATGATAGCAATTATTGAGTCTAATAGATATGCTGGCATGCATTCTGCTATTTTTAAAATTTTTTCTATATGTTAAAATTTATTCCTAATTAAAATTATTAAAAATTTAAAAATGTAAATCAGATTAAAAAATAAAGTTAAATGTAGATAAAAATAAATCATTACTTATTATTTATGTAAAATGTGTATATGTATAAAATTAATTCTCCTAAGTAAAATTCTGTACCATTATTCCCCTTTTAGAGGTAAGGGAACTGGGGCATTAAGTAGTTAAGTAATTTTCTAAAATAAAAGATGATATGGCAGGTAAGGATCTTAATAGAATAGGTTGAGAAATTTGTAATTAATTCTATAAGCAATGGGATTCCAGAAATAATCAGATCATTGGCATATGATCAGAATCTCAGTTTAGAAGGATTTATTTTGCCACATTTAGTAGGAATTGAAGTCACCAGAGATAGCAGTAAAATACCTAGATAATAATCTACTGAACATGTCCAGATAATACATAATTAGAGGTACCCAGAGTAGGTGTGTAACGGTAAAGGTAAGAAGCCTAAGACATTTTCAATGCAGACTGTCCTTAAATTGGAATTTAGGATTGAAGGAAAATGAGCTAAAAGAGGTGTTTAAGTTTAAATCCACATTATTAAAAAAAAAATCAGTGTTGTCACTATTTAAAACTAATACACATTTAAAGATATTCTTGAGAAGAAAACAATAAAATTATTTTGGACATGTTGATTTTGACATGTGTGGGTTATTATAAATTTGAACATGTCATCAGATTAGGACTAGAGTGTCACCAACATAGAAAATAATTGAAGCTCTAAAAGTAAAGAAATCTCCATGATAAAACGTGTGGAGAAATGTCATTTTGGGAAAGGCTTCAATACTAAAACTTAGAAAATAAATTTTAAGGAGTAGATACACACACCCCTTGGGTCTTTGTCTCCAGTTAGAAACATGGTATCTGTATGTGTGTGTTTGCCAAAATAATATAGATAACAGATAATAAGAAGGAATTTTAAGGAAATATCTGTGAAGATAAAAGACAAGATTACCAAATATGTTCTCTTTCTTAAACATTTAAATATTGTTTTATATTAAAGATAGTAGTGGATATGAGAACAGGACTTTTGGATAAACATTATCTTCCAACCCTTCAAGGTGTTGAGCCTTCTTCTGTTTCAAGAAGCTCCATGAACTGACATGGGTTTGCTAGCTGAGTGGAGAGGACTTTCGTTTTACTGACAGTAATTGTTCTGTCTCTGTATAAGCAGGGAGCTCAAACTTATTGAATCAAGTCCTTAAATTTTTTCCTATTACATAATAAAGGACACACTTTGCCAAATTGAAATATTAGTGATTAAAGTCACAAAGAAATAGGAACATTCTGTCTGCTCAGATCACCTACTGAACAGTTCTCTACATGATGTATCAGCTGCCCTCTGCTGAAAAGGTCAGGCTTCCCAAGGATATTTGTACTGCGGCTCCCCTTTGCCAATAAAAAGAGATGGATAAATTCATGATACCAATGAGAATAGATTTTAAATATTTATTGAAGTTCATAGGCCTCTATGCAACTTTTATAGGACATTTCTCTGTATTACTAGTCAGAAATGTCATCAGCATTTTTCTTGATAAAGTTTTTTTGCTCTTTGAAGCCTATGGGGTGCTTCATTGTCTTTCTATTAACTACATCTCAAAACATTTAAATCACCGTAACCGGTTTGGCTCAGTGGATAGAGCGTCGGCCTGCGGACTGAAAGGTCCCAGGTTCGATTCCGGTCAAGGGCATGTAGCTTGGTTGCGAGCACATCCCCAGTGGGAAGTGTGTAGGAGGCAGCTGGTCGATGTTTCTCTCTCATCAATGTTTCTGACTCTCTATCCCTCTCCCTTCCTCTCTGTAAAAATTCAATAAAATATATTTAAAAACAAAACAAACAAACAAAAAAACATTTAAGTCCTTACGTTATAGAAAGATATAGGACATGCATTCATTACTTAATTTGCATGCTAGTTGTATTAAAAATGAAGTTTTCACCCTGACGGGTTTGGCTCAGTAGATAGAGCGTCGGCCTGGGGACTGAAGGGTCCCAGGTTCGATTCCGGTAAAGGGCATGTGCCTTGGTTGTGGGCACATCCCCAGTAAGGACTGTTCAGGAGGCAGCTGATCGATGTTTCTCTCTCATCATCATTGTTTCTAACTATCCCTCTCCCTTCCTCTCTGTAAAAAATCAATAAAATATATTTTTAAAAAAATTAATAAAAATGAAGTTTTCTACTGGATAAAGTACAGGCCTCTATTTAGCTGCTACTTTGTTGAAATGTTGATTACTGAGTTGCAGCATTGTATGAAGGGGCTGGAGACACTGGCATAGTCTACTGGGAATCATTTAAACCAGCATTGAAATGAACGACATAAAAATCATTACCTCTGATTATTTCTGATCTTATTAGTGACTATGACAACAAGGAGATGTTGATTTGTTTTTAAGGCTCTTGAAGAGAGAACTTTATCATAAATACTAGTAGTGTGAATAAGTATAAGTTTAACTCACTCTAATTACTAGCAAACATCTCTCCTTGTTAGAGGGAAAAGAATTAGACAGTGACTTTTAAAACTTCCGTAGCTCCTGGCAGCAGTACATCAAAGTTTCAAGTCATTTTGAAATTGTGGCACCAGGATATTTTATTAGGGACAGAGAATGAGATAATATATTCAAATAATAATTGAACATGTTGCTTCTTAGCATCTGTTCACATGATGGAGTTAGTATTATCATAACTCAATTATACTGTGCTGTCCCCATGGCCAACATAAATAATCTACATCTTCCATCTCATATGTTCTATCAAAATCATCGTTTTAGTGACCTCTCTGGTCTGGAATGTCTTTACCTATGTGGAGATTGAGGAGGGCCTACAGGAGTTTATCAGGATAATAATGTATGTCATAATAATTAGAATCTAAAATCCTGCCATTTAAGCTTGGTTTTGCATGTTCCATATTTTTAAATTATAGAAAGAAGGGTGAACTTGATTCTATAGTTAAAA
>NW_006285115.1:667142-673142 GCF_000327345.1 Myotis davidii | reverse complement strand
AAACCTTGCAGAAGTTGAAAAGGAATATTTCTAAATTGTAATGCTATGTGTAAGTTTTCCTAAATATGAAAGCACTTCTTTCAACTAAGTTTTAGGATCTGGAAATATTTCATTTCCTTGTAAGATTCACAGGGCAGGAGTAGTAAAGTGAATAGTGTGAGACACTTATCTACTCTTCAGGCCTTGGTTTAAGTTCAACCCGAGAAGTTAAATTAATGTTTTTTTCTTGTTGTCAGGAAGAGTCACAGGGAGAAATTTATTACTTATAGCTTCTGTCTAGTGCGCAGTTCCTGAATTCAAAAGACCAAGGCACGTCGGCCTCCGAAAAGCTATTTAGTTCTGTTGTGAAAGGTCTCAGGAATCCAAATTGATTGTGGGAAGGGAACAATGAGAGAATAAAAGGGTGGAAATTATATATTTTGGAGGAATTTACATTAGTATGTGTGCAATACAATATCCTCATCATACAGCGTAATAAAATGTGAATGTCTCTCTGCTATTTCTTTTATGCCTCCCTTGAATATTTTAAAAGGCTTGAGGGAGGTTCAATCCCATTATACCTAAATTAGAATCCTAGTCTAGGAGAAGAGAAAGAAAGTTTAGTTTTCAAAGTCATCAAGGCATACGGAGTGCATGGCAGGAAAAAAAAAACACCAAAACAAAACAGAGAACTCAGTATGACTGTGTGAATTTGCAGCAAAAAAAAAAAAAAAAAAAAGTGTTGCTTTCCTGCAGGATAGGCCGAAGCCAATGAGTCACGGAAGGCTGTTGCATCACTGCGGGCAAGGTGAGGTGTCTGAGTGGTGTTGGCCATGGGGAAGCAGGAGCAAATATCTCCTGAAATTAGGCCCTTACCTTCCCACAGAAATGGGGAGACAGGGCCCTATCTTTCTTGAGGGTTACATTTCAAAGGATGGTCCCCAGAAGCTTGAGAAAGATAGTTCTGGATTGTAAAACTGGCAAGAGACTTTAAATATCTATTATCTCGCCTGGCCAGTGTTCCTCAGTGGTTGAACGTTGACCTATGAACCAAGAGGTCATGGTTCAATTCCCGATTGCCAGCTCCGCCATGGTTACGGGCTTGATCTCCAGTGTAGGGGTACATGCCTGAGTTGCAGGCTCGATCCCCAGTAAGCAGCCAATCAATGATTCTTTCTCTCTCTCTCTCTTTCTCCCTCTCTCCCCCTCTGAAATCAATAAAAATGCATTAATAAATAAATAAAAATCTATATCTCAAAGGAGCAGGAAAATAACTTATAAGTTTTCTAAAGTAAACTGTCTAAGAAAAGGATGGTCTAGACTCAAGAAGGAACTGTTCTTAAGTTTCATCAAGCTGAGGGAACATTAAGGAGGTATGGTCAGAATGCAAAATTAAATATGAAAAAATAAAGTAATATATATTTTTTTAAATCTGACCACCTCAGTGTGTGTCATTTTTTCCTATTAAGTCTCAATTCTTATTTTGAAAGGGTTTCTCATTCCCCCTGTCAACTTTCTGAAAGGGCAAAAAAGCAAGATAAATGACATTTTAAAAACAAGTAAAATACATTAACCTTTAGAAATCCCTAGACCCAAATTGTTACCATTTGGGGTTACTGGTTGGGACCTTGGTTTGTTTGTTTGTTGTTGTTTTTTGTCGATGCAGACAATATTTTAAGGTCAACAAAAATGAAAGCAAAACAAAATGATGTTTATGGGAGATATATTCCAAATGAGGAGTGGGCCAGTCAAACAGAGAGAGAGAGAGAGAGAGAATATGAATGGCTGGGCTTCCTCAGCTCACTGGGAAGTCAAAGAAAAGGGGGCCTTGGAGACAGGTTCAGGGGGTTAGCCTGGGACCAGCTTCAGCAGCCAGTTTCTCCTCAGGTTGCAAGTCGCATGGGGGCCCACAGAGGCTAAGGGACATGTGCCTGAGGAAAGGGAAGGGGTGGGCTCCTTGGAGGTAGGGCAGTGCACAGGGAGATAACATGGCCCCAAACTCCTGGGTTTAAAAGAGGGGATCTCTGGGTGGAGACTTGACTTTCATTTGCATTCAGGGATGATTGACAGAAGCTATCTTTCTTCTGGGCATTCCTTTAGCCATAATGCATACAGAAAAATCCACTCGGGTGGGGTCAAAACTCAAATGCAAATTTTATAATTATTAGTCCAGGGCCCTAGTATGGTCGCATTGAAGTCATGTCATTTTCCTCTGAGCTTGCCCAAGAACCTCTGGTTCAGAACCTGCCCTCTGGTGGTCTGCTGGCTGCTGAGCTGCCCAAGAGAGGTGGCCTGAAGGCAATTTTGGTCCCACCCTATTCAAGACCCCAGGGCAGGCCCCACCCCAGCCCCTCATGTCTAACTTCCTAACAAAATGACCAAGACTCTGCAGGGATTTGCATGTATTAAAGCATGGACCAGTGCTCCTACATAATGAAAGAGAAATTGCAGCACTTAATTGTATCTTTTAAAGAACATTAGAGGAGATTCGTTTCATTACAAACATAGGCACTTCCAAAACCTGTTCTCTACTCCTCAGTTCTCCCACTCACAGTATTTGTCCAGAGACAGAAACTTCAGTCAATTAGTCCTATAAAACTCTTACACATACTCATCCTTATGGCTTTTTCTCTATTTCCTTCCTTCCTTCTTTCGTTCCTTCCTTCCTTCTTTCCTTCCTTCCTTCCTTCTCTATCTATCTATCTATCTATCTATCTATCTATCTATCTACCTATCTACCTATCTATCAATCAAACAGTGAATTTCATGTTTTTCAGGTACAGATGGCATTCTACACATATAGTATCCACTCAAGCTTCTTACGTCCTTCTGAAACTTTCAGCATCTTAGACTAATCTGTAAAGTGATATCAGATTGTACATAGGCAATACCTAAATTTTTGTTGCACCTGCCACTATTTTTTATCTTCTTTGGGAAGGTTTGCTTACATAAGTGTCCAATGGAAATAAACCAATCCATTTCACTTGGCTTTTTAAAAAATGAAAAAGTAAGTAAATCCATGAAGGCTAGGTTAAAAACATGAGAATTCACATTTTTACACTAATTAAGAAGATATTGTGAGGGTTCTCTAATTTACTTGAGGGCAAGGTACATATGTTATTATTTTGGTATTACCAGTATGTAACATGATGCATGTAATGTGGTAAAGATAGTCATGGAATGAAACTAAAGGTTGATTTATAATACCATTTTTAGTTTTGGGTTTTTTTTTGAAAGAAAAATAGATTTGTTGTTCCACTCATTTATGCATTCTTTGGTTGATTCTTATATGTACCCTGACCAGAGATTAAACCCACAACCTAGGCATATCAGGACAAAGCTCTAACCCAGTGGTCGGCAAACTGTGGCTCGCAAGCCACATGCAGCTCGTTGGCCCCTTGAGTGTGGATCTTCCATAAAATACTGACTTCTGCGCATGGGCCACGAAGTTTCAATCGCACTGTACGTGCGCGCACGCATGTGGTATTTTGTGGAAGATCCACACTCAAGGGTCAAAGAGCCGCATGTGGCTCGACAGCCGTGGTTTGCCAACCATGGCTCTAACCAAATGAGCTACCCAGCCAGGACTTTAGCTTATTTATTCTTTAATGTACTCATCAATCAATTTTATAAGAAATTATATGTGAAATAATTGACTAGGAGGTACAAATATAGGGGACATATGAAATAATCCTACCCATAGATTAGGTATAACACAGTATACATATAGACAAAGAATAATTTTTCTAGGTTCATGGCTGACACTCCTCCTATAATAAAAGTCAGGTTATTAGGAGAAATACAAACAGAAGTTTAATAGTGTTAACGGCAAATGGCACCAGATGTTAGTCCTTGAGTTTTGACTAAGAATGAATTCAGAGTCAGTACTCAAATACAAGCAAAAGTTTATTTAGAAAGTCACAGAGGTAGAAGGAGTGTCAAACTCAAAGGCTAACACAGGCCAAATAAACAAGGTTTATGTGGGCCACAAAAAACAAAGGCTTCAATTTTCATAGAAACGTAGATTTATTTCGATAGAGACGTGCTGAATACAAAGGGCTAAAATAAAGGCGTCATTGTTAAATAAAATAATAGAACATTTTAATAAAAATTAATATTTTTTTCTTGAACATGAACTTACCAGACACCGAATAACTGCACAAATTAATAAGTGTAATGCAAGTAAACCTAATATTCTTGTTCTCCAAAAGCAAAATATTTCCTGTTACGCATACCAAACAAGTCAGTCCAAGACTAATGATGTAGCAATCGGCTGCTAGAATATTCGCTGCTAGTATTAGTGGAGAGAAATGGTGCACCTGCATATATGGCACGTAAGGGAAATAAATGCAACACGATTATAGTAATCAGTCATTAGCAAACGTTGTAGGTCGTTATTAATAATTATGTATAACAGAATATTGTGAAAATTAAGTTACGAAATTTTTATTAAAATGTTTCTTACATACCGTTATATTAGCTGGGCAAAATGATACTCATTGTGGGCCTCGAGTTTGACATGCTTGGATTAGGACATGCATGCTTACTGCCCATTATAAGAGTCAGGTTTTCTAAGCTCAGTATTTCTGGCCTAAACATACAACCCACTGCAAACAGAGGTGCCCTCTGACCTTCTTTGCATCGCTCTTTGGAGACTGAGGTTTGAGGAATCAGTGCAAGAAAATGCTGATAGTCTGGCTATTTCTTTTGCTATTTCTTTTACTCTTACCCAAAAGTCTTGTGTCCTCTTCCTCTTTCATTATCAATTGGACTGTATTGGACTGTGGCAGGCTAACATGCTAGCTTCCAAGGAAAGTTAAACCTCAAATTCACAGGTTTCTTGACATATACTAAATGGGGAGAGAGGGGGAACAAAATGGAAAAAGGAGATATTAGAACTAGTCAGTCAAATTTTCTGAAACTAGAATGAAAATGATATTTTTTTTATTTTAAAGATTTTTGTCAAATCACCACCATGAATGTCAGAATAATGACTGCTGGACTTATAATTAGCTTATTGTGTTAACACACTAACTTATTTTAATCTTTACCAAATGATGAATAATCTAGGATGTGAAGAGCTTGATAAGTGTGAGTTATACATTCAGAGCTGTCAGATAAAGGTCTCCATCCTGTCTTCTTTTATTGTATATTTTTATTCAAAACCGTTGGCAATTTGATAGAGAAAATAAGAGTTTCCTGACCCCATTCCAAAAGATCTCTTATTGCTATTTTAAGGTAAATTTATATCATACACCTATTGAATATATTGTTTCTCCTGTGAGTTTACCATAATCTTTGTTCTCCACCCCCTTTAGGGAAGGTTTTGTTCATTTATGATTTAATCACACATGGGTGTATTCAGTTTCTTATGTTTATTGAATGATTTTATATGGTTTTCTCTGTCTTTGAATTTAACACAAGTATACTCCACTACCCACTTCTGCATAATAATGAAAGGCGGGGAGAGTGTATAAACAACAAATAGTTAAAACTAGCTCACATTGTCTCCCCTGTGGCCAATGATGCTTGTCAGTCCCAGGTGATGTGTATATGCCATAAGTAGGGCAGTATGGACTTACAGCCACTTAATTTATTGCCTTTGGTTGTTACAAAATCAACAGCAAAATAGATGTCCTCCTAGTTTCATACTCCCTCGTGGAAGGGCTCTTTAACCCTTTGAGATGTAATCAAATCATTTCCCTATATTCTTACCTTGGTCTTTTATTGCCTTTGGTTGTTACAAAATCAACAGCAGAAATAGATGTCCTCCAAGCTAGTTTCATACTCCCTCGTGGAAGGGCTCTTTAACCTTGGTCCAAAACATTATTTTTATTCTAAAACCTACCTTGGCATTTCGCTGGGGTGAATAAACTACATGTTTTATTTTGATTTTTACCCAACTTTACTTATAGTTTATATTATTCATTTTGGCATGGTTCTTAGATCCTCTTGTTATGGTGTTATCATGAGATGAAGCCCTAATTTCAGGGCCACATGGGTTAGTACCTGAGTGATTCA
>NW_006285115.1:663684-666598 GCF_000327345.1 Myotis davidii | reverse complement strand
CACTTGTGATGAAATATTTAGAACTTTAACATCACATGCTCTTTGAACTTGAGAGAAAGCAACATATAACTGACCATGTGCAAAAACAGGCTCAGGTAGGAATATTCCTACTCTGTCTAGAGTTTGTCCTTGTGATTTGGTAATAGTCATCGCAAATGCTTGCATCACAGGAAACTGTCTTCAAATTAATTTAAATGGGAGCCCAGTGTCAGATGGGGACAATTCAATTCTTGGAATCAGAACAACCTCTCCTTCTTCAGATCCTGTTAATACTTCAGCTTCAATAATGTTGGGTTGCAATGTTTTGATAATAAATCTGGTACCATTACAAAGACCCCATTTACTATTGAGATTTCTCAATAGCATGATGATTGCACCCACTTTCAATTTTAATTTATGACACGGCACTCCCGAAGGAGTAATACTATTCAGAAATTTGATGGGGAAATTTTCCTTTGTTTCTTTGTTTTGGGGTGGGGCCACAACATTAGTAACAAAGAAATAGAATTAAAACTTTATTGTGGGAGCCGCTACAGTGTTTTGGACAGGTCCAAGCCTTGGACTGATGAGAGGGCACAGTCCTCTCATTGCCACGTGCAAGTCCCAGCTTGGAGGGCAGGGCCCTCCCAGCACAATTATAGCCAACAGCTGGAGTTGTAAGCTTGAACCTATGGTCTGAACATCTGGCCCCACGTGCCTGAGTGATGTGGGCTTGATAGAGTTCAGGTGCATATAGTTGAGTAGGATTGAAACCCAGGAGAATGTTTGTAAACATCTTGGTCACGCCCTTACTTTGCCTTGCAGCATCTGCTATAAAATAAAGGCATGGCTGTGGGCGTGGTCACTGTCTCTCAGAGAAGCAGCGTCCCACCAAGACCTGGCTTTCATTCTCTTGTCTGTCTTTTTTAAGCCTTTCAGCCACCCCACTCACGTTCACCTCGTGCTGGTGTGGCACACTTTAGAAAGATCTGCCTCCATGCTCCCAGGGCGGGTTCCTGCCTCAAACTCCGCCCTTATAGGAAACAGCTCCTGGAAACAGCTTGGGGGAGGGCGCAGCCATTGCCAAGACGGCCGCAGCCATTGCAAAGCCTACCCCTATGGGACTGACTTCCTTCCCTTGGTCGCAGCTCTGTATGTGATGAACACCACCCATGGTTTTTATGGAAGTAGAAGATTATAAAAGCAGGAACCTGTCTCCAGGTCTATTCTATTCTATTTTGTCCCTTTTAGTTTACACTGGCTTTCAATTTTAGATTTAACTTTAGTGTGTGATACAGTGCAAGACTCTAATATAACCTTTATAAAGAATATGTGAAAAACATTGTTGAGTAACAATTTTTCCACTGTTTTATGACATGTTTTTACACCTATTGTTAGGGAGCACAGACATGGAACCCCATTTCTGACCTCCTTCCTTCCATATTTTTTATCTTTTCAATTTTTTCCTTTTCTATAAATTTTCCTTGCTATGCTTACCATTCCACTTTCTTATTTTGATATTCTAATACAGTAAGTGCTTTTTAGTTTGTTTTGTTCTTAATATGAATCTCATTGCACTAGAATGAGTCTAGAGTTTAGATTCAAGAGTTTAGAAAATTTAGTATTTGCAGTTATCATTTCCACATCCTTCATCATCCACTCAAAACTTTACACAGTTAAACTACCTAATAACCTACCAATGATTTTTTTTTTTTTTATCATCTCCAAGGCCATATAAACTGGTTTCTGGATATCATGATTTCTTTTTTCTTGGCTTTCTTCCATTAGCAGCCATAAAAATTTTTTCTGGGGATTGGTTTCTTTTTAAATCTTTGACATGTAAGTACATCCTTACCATCAACCCTGATTGAGTACTTCCAGTTTGGGAAACATTTCCCTCCTAATAGTAATGGAAGTCCTATATTGCTAAGTTAAATGTTATTATTTGTTCAATCATTTAACACATTTGTAACTTTCTAAATGTGTTTAGGATTTTCTCCTATGCACAGATATTGGACGTTTTATAATGGCATATTTTAGTGTAGATTTTTTTTTTTTTACTTTATTGTACTTGTCTATAAGAAAGTCAAAAGAGGTTAAATATTTGAAAATTTCTGAAAATTTTTAGAACACAGGAGAAATATAAATTAATAAAATTTGTCTTAAGGAAAAAAATAATTTGAGTGAAATATCAAAATGAAGGACAATGAAACAGTTTAAAGCATTATATCCAAAAAGCATAAGTCAATTGAATTTCACATGAGTGATTTCAAGCGTAGGAGCAACCACATCCCATGCATATAACTTGATTTAGACCATATGAAATATAGAAGTATCCTAGTTTATATTCTGAAGCTATCTACTTTGGAAACCACACTATGAATAGGACAAAAGCAAAAGCAATTATAGCTGTAAAATTTTAAATAATCAAATTCAATTGCACATTAAAAAATGAATCATGATGAATAAAATTAATTCAAAGATAGAATGATGGTTTAATATTTTTAATGCAGCAATTGGACTCTGTTTAAATAATGCTAAATCAAGTCCATGACACTGACACTTATGTTAATAAATATTTATTCAATATTTAATACATATGTGTCAGGCACTGTTCTAAGTGTTTTATATATAGACTCATTTAATTCTAAATCATGAGATAGAAACTACTATTATCAAATTTTACAAATGAGTAATCACAATGACAAGAATCCACAGTAAAAAATCTTTGGAAATGCTAATGAGGAATGCAAAGATGCTATTTCAGCCTAATAAAGTTACTCTAAGTTAAAACAAATATGTAAAGTTTAACAATGAAATACTAAAAATTTCAATTTCAGTCATAAAATATCTACATTAATATTACTGATAAATAATAGGAGTCTATAATTGTTATACAATGTAACACAAATACAAGATACACATTTAAAGGTAT
>NW_006285115.1:648078-663661 GCF_000327345.1 Myotis davidii | reverse complement strand
AAAAAAAATAAAATAAAAGATATAATTATTAAAAGTTTAGAAGTGATACTTTTCTCTACAAAAATGTGTTACTGTTTTTTCAGAAAATATGTTTTCCTGCCCGGCCAGCAGTGTCTGGCCTATGAACCACTCATGGTTCATTACAGGTCAGGGCATATACCCAGGTTGCAGGCCTCAGCGGGGTCATGTAGGAGGCAGCAGATCAATGATTTTCTATCTCTGTTTCCCTCTCCTTTCTATTAAATCAATAAAAATATATTTTTAAAAATAAAGAAAATGTGTTTTCCTGGTAAATATCACTTATTGTAATTAGCATCTAATTTAACTGCCATCCAAACCCATCCAGTAATTTGTCCTGTCTCTGTTTTTACTAATTGAATTTATCAGTTTATTACATATTGTTGTGGGCCCTGCCCTGGTCATTATGAGTAACAACCCACATATATTTTAAAATGTGACTCTTGTAAACCCTTCTATTCATTAGTGGCTATGTTTATTTTTAATGTTTATTTAGTCTTCTATAGAATTTCCTTTTTAAAATTCTTGCCTTGTATCCATTATTTAACTTGATTTTGCTTAAAGTTATTACTATTTTATTATATGAATACTAGAGGCCCAGTGCACAAAATTCGTGCACAGGTAGGGTCCCTAGGCCTGGCTGGCAATCAGGGATGATCTGTGGGGTGACCAGCGGGGCAATTGGGGCCCCATTCCCACCTGCCTTGGCCTGGCACCACCCACTCACCTGCTCTACCATCTGGCTGCTTTCCCACTCTCACCGGGACCCATCGGGGCTGGTAGTGCCTCCACTGTCGCCCACTGCCAGCGCTGCATTGTCGATGCCCGCCATGTTCCATGCTGCCCCCTGGTGGTCAGTGCACATCTAACTCCTTGTCAGTCAAACTCCCGCCCATGGGGACAATTTGCATATTAGTCTTTTATTATATAAGATATACCTGATTATAAAGTTAACAACATCCTATAAGTTTGCATATGCACTATCCCCATTTTATTTGTATTCTAAAGGTTACTTAAATTTCCATTTTGATCCACTGGTTAGTTACAAATGTATTTTTAATTGAAATTAGTTGTTGGCTTTAAAATTTACTTTTTCAACATCATTGCAATAATTATCAGAGAATGTCACCTGTGCAATTTGCTACTTACCTGTCTTTAGTTCAATGTATTATATTTGCTATCATCTTTAATACCCACAGGTCACAAGAAAAAGTATTAAAACTCCATTTTAGATTAAAGTTAAGTGAATTGCCCATAATTATGCAGTTAAGGATTTTTCAAACTCGGCACTATTGATATTTTGAGCCAGATAGCTCTTTGTTGTGAGGGATGTCCTATGCATTACATAATTTTTAGCAGCATCCCTGGTCTATTTCCCCAGTTGTAATAACCAAAAAGGATTCCAGATATTGCCAATGTTCCCTGAGGTAGACATAATCACTTCCACTTGAGTATTATTTATCTAGTTAGTGCCTTTTTCCAATAAATGCTTGTTTTCTTATATTGTGCTTCTTAATTATTTCAAATATTTCCTCCCGTCTTAATATAATTAGCTGTGCTTCTCAACTTATGGAAGAAAAAAAATTATTCATGTACTCACAACTATATCATCTACCAAAACTTTTGGTAGTGTCAATAAATGTAAATATAATTAGATCTGGAAGAAAAAAAAATAAGAAAGCATAATATCTAGGGTTTTCTGTTCACAATATAAGAAACTAAGTGGCCTTTCAGTAGTCTTGAATCATCTCCGGCCTTCATGCTAAACTATGTCTCCATTATTTTCATATTCTACCTCAATTTGTTTTATAGCTTCCTCCTCTCTTACCTCTTGTCTTGGTACTAAATTTGGACTCTGGTTCAAGCTGCAAAATAATATCTAGTAGTGTTTTCCTGATTGGTACATTTTTATTATTTCTTAGCTAAGATTTATCTTTGTCTTTCTAGGCGTTATCTTCTCTAATAAATATCTCACAAGTTGCATTTTAGCTACTAGTGTCCACTCTATCTATGCCCCATCTCTTGGGATCTAGTCAGGAGCAAGGAATACTTTCCTAATTTGTATAGAACACTATTGTGAAGTAAGCAGTACAGGAATAGGATTAGTGGCCAGGATCTGGGTCTTTCTCTTTCCAGATTGAAGTATAAATGTTGTGCACATTCACCCAATGAGATCCCTGTGTAGAAAAGATAAGAGGATGGGAGGAATCTGGGAAAAAATAAGTATGTGTAAGAATAAGGTAATGCTGGCTCTTAATGGTAACTAATATATGATAAATTTAGCTTAAATATATGAATTTCTTCTACAAAGTGAATTAGAAGTCAAGGGATCTATGTTCTAGCCTTGGTCCTTCTATTGATTGTAAGTCATTTAATCTAGTATATGGAATTTACAGTTTGGGGTACTGGTAGAAAGATAATACTACTTTCTCATAAAAAGGGAGACACCAGAAATCTATTTTTTTTAAGGGAGTGACATAATACCATCTAGAACTTAGAAAGATAAAATGTTGATGATGACAATTGGAATGGAGGAACTGAAAACTAGGAAAAATATTAAAAGTTTGATGTGTTCTAGTAAAGAGGATAGTAGTAGTAGTAAGTATAGGAGGGTAAGGAATAGGTTTGAGAAATATTTCAGATACTCTGAAAGAATTTGACTGATTAGGATGAAATAAAAATATTTATATATCCTATTGAATAAATGAAATTAGGTTGGAAAATATATATGATAGTTTGTGTTACATAAGTTCATATAGGCCCGTGGTTGGCAAACTGCGGCTTGCGAGCCACATGCGGCTCTTTGGCCCTTTTAGTGTGGCTCTTCCTAAGCCTTAGGAGTACCCTAATTAAGTTAATAACAGTGTACCTACCTACAAAGTTTAAGTTTAAAAAATTTGGCTCCCAAAAGAAAATTCAATCGTTGTACTGTTGATATTTGGCTCTGTTGACTAATGAGTTTGCCAACCACTGGATAGACCATCCTTATGTAGGTAATGAAATGACAACTGAACATATAGGTTTAATTTAATGAGAGCAATATGGATTGGAAACACTAGTTTGAGATAACTGTCATGTTGTTATAAATGACATTTTTTGGAGGCAATGCCATTTAGTAAGAAATTGTATAAAAGTAAAAAGAAGAAAACAGATCCTAGAGCCTAGTCAGCGGTTCTCAACCTGTGGGTCACGAACAATGAAAATACATCCTGCATATCAGATACTTACATTATAATTCATAACAATAGCAAAATTACAGTTATGAAGTAGCAACGAAAATAATTTTATGGTTGGGGGTCACCACAACATGAGGCACTGTATTATAGGGTCGCGGCATTAGGAAGGTTGAGAACTACTGGAGCAGCATTTAACACATTGCGTACCGCATAGAAATCTCTAAGACATATGCCAGGGACCGCACGTTTTTGGGCAAACTGCACGTTATTTAAATCATCATAACTACAGATCATAATGCACTTTAGGTGTTGTTTTTCAATAATCATAACATTTTTATTTACAAAAACAATTAAACAAACAATGAAAGTTCTTAGTACTTTTTTAACGTAAAAAATATATGAGTGTTAAATAAATGCGTAAAACATTTTCCTCTATGGAGAGGTACCATGATTGAGGACGTTGTACACTCTAAATGAATTGGCAGTGAGAGGATCCTGTCCTTTCATTAGTCCGAGGCTTGAACCTGGCCAAAACACTGTAACTGCACCCCACAGTGGACAAGACAGTGTGTTGACATCTAAGGTCCTTAACAGATGGCGCGTGAAACAGGAGAAAACTCCTGAGTGGTATGCAATACATTAAGAAGTAGGTCATTAAACTTGAAACAGTGAGAGAAAAGAACACATAGTAAAATACTGGAATGGAATGTCATTCATGGAAGCTAGCAGAGCGTTGAACTTTAAGGAAAGATTGTTCTATTGTATCAAATCTAAAAATTAAGTCATAATTTAGAGGAGAATCTTGACTTTTGTAATTATTATATTTGCTTATTTTATTAGAGCAATTTAAATGAACTGCAGATAAAAGTTGTCATAGATTGAGAAGTAAATGGAAAATTAAAAAATGAAAGCAACAAGTACAAATTACTTTAATGCTAAAGAGAAGAAGCATATAGGGTAATAAGTAGGGGAATCAGGACATTTTATTTAGAAGGGAAAGACTTACATATATGAGACATTAGTGAATATGGGAAGATCAGTGGCCTAACTTTAGAAAACAGTAATAGCATAGTCTCCTGTGAGCCACAGGGACTAAGATCAGGATGGGCAAAAGGAAAAGGTGTATTGGAGTAAAAAAGGTTGATAATGATTGTTTAAATGAAAGTATGAAGATATTGGGTATATTTCTCATGTCAGGAAATAAATGATTTCCAAATTTATTTAAATTTTATACACAATTAATTACCAGTCATTAAGACATCTATATATATATATATATATAAAAAAGCCTAAGCGACCATCCAACCATTCAACCATCTGACTGCAAATTATGGTGCGCAATGACCACCAGGGGGCAGATGCTCCGACTGGTAAATATGACACACACTGACCACCAGGGGGCATACACTCAATGCAGGAGCTGCTGAGCTGCGGTGAGTTGGCAGCTGTGGTTCTCAGGTGATGCACTGGAAATCAGAGAAAAGGGAGCCTGATTCTGGGGTGCATCACCCGAGGACCACCCTCTCACAATCTGGGACCCCTTAGGGGATGTCAGAGAGCTGGTTTTGGCCTGATTCCCACAGGCCAGGCCAAGGGACCCCACTGGTGCGTGAATCCGTGCACCTGGCCTCTAGTTTAAATATAATATGAATGTGCTTTTAGAATAATAATAATTTTGAAACATCCAAAAAGCTAAGAAGAAGAATATTGATAGTGACTGGTGTTATTTCTTTGAGTCTAAATTTTATATAAATTCTGGAACATAAAATGCAGTCTGAAGGGGAAAAAAAAGTTCTTCTTTGAGCTAAGTAAATCTAAATTTGATTTAGACTATAATAGCTTGAAATCCAATTTTGAATAAATCCCTTACTCAAGGCACTTACTATAATTTAATTATGTTTAGCTTTTACCATCTCTGCCTTAATCTTTAATTTTTTCTCAAGTTATTATTCCTTAACCAATAAAAGCCCATTTTACTATTTTATTTAAAGCATACTTATGAATTTCTAATTAATTATATGAAAACCTCAAGTGCAGTACTTTAGAAATGCCAGGAAATTATTAAAATGGACAAAGTTCTAGAGAAAAAAATATATATATAGTATAATTTATGAAAACTTTATGTTCACATTATATTATTATAGATATAGCATTGTTTAACACTCTCGGCTCTGTATATATACAAAGGCAAACATTTTTATGTGTATTTTTTTCAGACTCAAGGAGAAGTAGATCTAGAGATAGATACAGATTGTAAAAATAGATAAGGTACATATTCACCTCCTAAGTTCTTTTTGTCAAATATTCCAGTTTTTCTCTTTTTCAGGCACATGGTATGATTGTACTTCTGTTTGTGTAAATTGGCATTAATATTTGTGTCTAATGAATTGGGCTGCAAATGATATGTGTCCCGTTGGGGGGGAATACTAAACACTAGTGTGAAACTTTGCAGAGCTCACATTTTTTGCTGTTGTAGTTACTCGTGATGCTCCAGCCTGGGTCCAGAGTGAGGACAACGATGAAGTACAACTCTGGGGGACTGTTGATGAATTTCTCTCATAAGAAAGAAATAAGCCTTTCTTGAAGCTAAGCCTCCTGAAGTTTGGAGATTATTTGTTCAAACAGCATAATTTAACCTACCATGACCAATTCACTATCGTCCCTTTGAAAACTTACTAATTGGCCAATTAACGGTGTTGACAAATGAAGTAACATCCAGTTAATGACTTCCTCATTTAGGCCTTTGTGCGATTTTATGGGAATGAAAACTAAGAAGTTCTCCCTTATTAATGATAGTATATTTCACCAGAATAGAGGGTTTTTTGTTTGTTTTACAGATTTTATATATATATATATATATATGTATATATTTACTACTAAGTGTAATTTAATTTTGAATTTTAACAAGATAGAACTTTATTAACTTTAGGAAGCCTAATTATGTTATTTATTTGGAAAAGCATTATTTTTTAATTCTCTAATTGACTCTTATTAAAATTAAAATCTGTCTCCCTATCCTGAGTAAAGAGGTATTTTTCTTGCCTGGATATACACAGTTGTCTGGTAGCAGTTTGTTTAAACAGGAGAAATCTCTGCTCCTATCAGAAAATGTCTAGAGCAGTTTCTCTCAAAACATGAAGGGAGTATGGAGTTCTTAATATGCGCCACAGAGTAATTAAATTCTATTTCTCAAAGTATAGATAGGATTCTAATGCAAAATAAATGAACAAGTGTAAACTACTTTATTGAACTCATTCAATAATGAGAAAAACTGGAAAATGTTGGGACTAGTTCATAGACCATTTGAACGTGATATATTTATAGGCAGGTTAATAACTGCATTTAAAGATAACGTTGCCAGATTAGGTACAAATCTGGTCACTTTCCTACAAAAATATAAATTATAAGTCTTAAAATAATTTGCTTCCACTGAACAAAAATTATTTGTATCTCTACTGTTTTAGAAATCTACCTCCCAACTAAGTCTGTAATTTTTAATTATTAGTCTTAACTGATGCAAATAATTTTAGCTCACTCTATGGTGCTGTTGGTGACCCACTCTTACATTGCAGCGATCTTACCACTCAGCTTTCCGTGGTCATCTTTAGCTGCTTATGTCTGTATGTATGAGCTAGAGGGCTTTTAAAACTTACTGTCCATAAGGCAGATTAGAAATTCGGAGGAATTACACTCTTTGCCGCCTGAGTATCTCCCCAATCCAGGATGCAGCCCGTAAAAACTAATGGGAGTTGGGTGTCAGTACCTTCATTTCTTTATCCCATCGTGTCACATAATTCCGAAGTATGTTTTTCATGGTTGCCCGGAGTTTGACTTAAGAATGCAAACTTCATTTCCTCCAAACTACTTACTCATCGTTAGGAGTTTTCTACATCTCCTCCAAAACTACTTCCACTGACACTCTTTGCTCAGGATCTCTTTTGGAAGATCCCAACTGAGGCACTCCAAGGCTGGAAAGATTTTCAGAATTTAGCATATCTTTCATGAAGCAGTCAAACCTATAGGGGTAGTTGACTAAATCCCATGGTGACTCTGAATTAAACCTGTTTTTCCAGAATAACTGTCTCTCTACTAATTCTCAAAAAAGAAAAAAAAAGGTATAGGGAGGCCTTTCTCCCCACATCCTAACCACCCAACAAACGAGGTCTTATCTCTCATTAGATACCTTGGTAGAACATGGTAGCAGTTATTTTTTGTGTCTGATTATTTTCTCTCCTCATTTGACTGCAATTTCTATAAGTATTGTGTTTGTTTTGCTCATCATTGTATGGAACCTAATACAGTGTCTCATATGTAATAGATAATAGATAAATATGACGTAAGTATTATTTAGTAAGTAAAGGAGCAGAAATAGGACCAAACATAAAAGTGGTGGTTTCAGCTTGTCAGGGAGATACAGAAAAGCATAGGCAACTTCTTCTCAGATGTATTTCCTGACAAAATAAAAATAAAATACTGTTAATTTATACAGTTGTGTCAACAGTCATAGAAGAGTTAAACAATGTTTGTGCCCAATTTTACCTTCCATCATCTACTTTTATTTCCACATATATATTTACTATACTAATTATGAGTGACTTTATCATATATGTACATATATGTCAACTGACAGAGACTTATAAAAAGACAGTTATTTTTTTTTTTTTTAGCTTTAGCTGTAAAAAACAGAACAGCTATTTACAGGGTACTGTGAAATGATAAATTTTTATTTCTAGATGTCTAGCACCTCTGTGCAAAGGATGTCTTCTTGATTTCAATTGCATCATCCAGAAATTTTCAGAGTATCTAATCCCTAATTATTTCTCTTTATTACATGATTTAATTTTAGGTAGAGACTGTAGTTATTTGTGGATTGCCTACCTTACTTGAAGTAAAATGAATTACACAAGAGGCAAAGGAGTTTATATCTCAATGTATCTATGTTCTGATCATTTGGAACTAAAGGGGTAAGGTTATTATTTCTAATAATTGATCATTTATAGCTTGTTGTCCTATGTGAATAGTAAAATTATGAAAGATGTGAGGTATACGCGTTGTCTCACAAGTTACGTAGTCTCATTTATTAGCCCACATTATGTCTGATAGAATTTTATCTGTGAAGACTTTCTTTATTGACTAGAGGCCCGGTGCACAAATATGTGAACGGGGGGCGGGGGTGTCCCTCAGCCTGGCCTGCTCCCTCTCTCAATCTGGGACCCCTTGGGGGATGTAGCGGTGCACCAAGTGGCAGGCGGCCAGGGAGGAGCTCAAGCCAGGGCGGGGCAGGGTGCCATGCCTCTGACGCTAATCCCAGCTTGCTACACCTGTCACTGCTGCTTAACAGAGCTGCTGTGAAGTCAGGAGAGGCTCCCACCACCGCAGCTGCACTCATCAGCCATGAGCCTGGCTTCTGGCTGAGCGGTGCTCCCCCTATGGGAGCACACTGACCACCCGGGTGCAGCTCCTGCATTGAGCATCTGCCCCCTGGTAGTCAGTGTGCATCATAGCGACTGGTCATTCTGGTCATTCCAGTCATTTGGCATAAACCTTGCTTAGGCTTTCATATATATACATATATAGGTATAGATATAGATATAGATATAGATATAGATATAGATATAGATATAGATATAGATAGATATATTAGTTTAGCATTTTTCCTGATTTTTACTAATTTAAAGAACCATATATTTATATTACCTTCATGACATATTCACAATGAAAAGCTAAAATGATAGATCTTAATAAAATTGAAATTCACAATATCATGTACTAGATATTTTAAATAAAATATTATTAGTAAATTTAGATATTTTGGGGCACCACAGATTAATGCCCTTGTGATATTTTTTATAGTGAGCAGAAAAAGATTCAAATGGATACCTTTAAATGCCAGAGTAAAATCAATTATCTATTTTAATGTGTTTGAGTAGGCTCATTTCTCACAGGTATTTATGTAATAGAAAGGCAGTTGGTGAAAAAAAAAAATTCCTGCAGTTTTAAAGTTGCTTGAATTTTATAGCTGCCCTTGCTCACATTTTTTTTTTTTTTTTGAGGGGGCGGGGGTGGGGAATGGAAGAAAAGGCTGCAGGTCAGCATTGATTAAATGAATGATAAGGTCTTTGATGGATTGATTTTTTTTTCACATTTTTAATTTAGAAAGTAAAAGTTTCTATCCCACTTAAGCTGAAATTATGGCTGACATATTAGAGGTCTGATTCCAGTGCAAGTTAAAGAGAATAAAGTTGCTGCTCAAATGTCAAGACTTCTTTTGGTCCAAGATGATTAAAACTAAACTGTTTGCTATATGAATCCCAAGGTGCAGCTATATCAGCTTTGGTGACACTTAGCCAGTGACTTTTCATAGCTGGTTAATAATGTATAGCTGTCCCCATATAAATTTGCAGTGACAGAAGTAGCCATTTGGAGTGGAGCAGTTAATGAGATTTATTCTTGACAGAAAATGCAGATTTGAAAAGTATTTCTAAAAAATAAAGATTAATGTCAGAAGAAGCCATGTATTTAACAGACAAAAGCATCACAACCATTCTTTGGGTGTTTTAACCAAGATCACGGAACTATGTGCAGTGACACATGTTCTATTTTAATCAACATCCTATACAGCCCAACCCCCAGCCCTCTCTGCAGCTATTTTCCACTTACCCCGCATAAATCACAAGGCTTCATCTTACAAATCATGTCCTTGGGGGAATTTTCTAACCTTTGACTTGGCTAGTTCCACATAACTCATGTAAGTTTTCCATCATAAGACTACTCATATATTTTTATAATCACTTGTCTGGTGCTTGTCTTTTTCACTAGATTCCACTAGCATGATCTGTAGCAAATTTTTTGCTTTCACTGAATCCTCAAGTGATTACTGAATCATTGAGTCATCGTTAGCAGTTATGAATATTCTTTGCAAAAGTAAGAGTTATCATTAGATTTTTAGACATGAAGTTTTATAAGAAACTTTCAGTTCATATTTTGACTATTCAATATTAATCTTCCATTAATTATTTTCTCCACTAGAAACAGAATAGTGCTGTGTTTAGTCATGTCTGTATCTAATATTATAAAAACCTGATATAGAAATAATGCATAAACTATGAAATGTCACAAGGTAGATGTGAGGAGACTAAGTACACAAAAAGAATATAAGAAAGGAAATGAGTTTACAAGTTAGTTATTCATTTTTATTGAATAGCCATAGAATAGAAATAACTAGATTTTGGGGGATTTGCAATCATTAATTTTTATAATTACTGAATTTATGTAGCCATGACAGTAATAGAAATGTTTGTTTGTTTTTTAACTTCAATAAGTGAATGCAAACAATATAAAACAAAAGGCTGGAGTCTACAAAATTGTCATGTTAATAGGTCAAATGTGATCTAATACTAACAATTTAATTTGGAGGACCCGCCTATATAAATTCCTGATAGTCATTGCAATTTTGTCCCAGTTTCATCGACATGAGCATTTAGGATGAGCATTGGCTTCTGGCTGCCATAACTAATCATTACATACTGGGTGACTGAACAGCAATTTATTGTCTCACACTTTTGGAGGCTAGAGGTCCAAAGTAAGGTCTTGGCAGATTTGGTTCCTGCTGTGACAGTGAGGGGAAGTTCTATATCTCCCCATAACTTTTGGTAGCTTCAGACATTTCTTGGCTTGTAGATGCTGGTGTCCTTGTGTCTCCACATGATCTTTTCTCTGTGCATGCCTGTCTCTGAATCCAAACTTTCCCTTTTTATAAGGCCACCAGTCATATTGGATTAGGGGCCCTAATGACCACATCTTAACTTTAATATATCTGCCAAACACCTACTTTTAACTAGAGGCCTGCTGCACAGATTCGTGCACCAGTGGGGTCCCTCAGCCTGGCCTGTGCCCTCTTGCAATCCCTCAGGGGATGTTGGAGAGTCGGTTTCAGCCTGATCCCTGCAGGCCAGGCCAAGGGACCCCACCAGTGCATTAATCCATGCACTGGGCCTCTAGTGTGCATGTAAGATCTTTGGTTAATCTCTTCCCACCTTTCCTCTCCCCACTTCCCTCTGAGATTCATCAGTCTGTTCCATGTTTCCATGCCTGTGGTTTCTGCTCCTCATTGAGCATCTGCCCCCTGACAGTTGAACGGTCAGCTGTCCAGCTGGTGGTCAGTGTGCCCCCGGTCATTCGGGCTTTCATGTACATAGATAAGTTTATATTCTGAGGTACTAGGGGTTAAGTCTTCAGCTATCCCCTTTGAAGGGCACAATTAAACCCAAAGCAATATACAATATAGGATGGGGCAAAAATAGGTTTATAATTGTGAGTACTCAAAACACAGTTTAGTCTTGTATTATTTATTAACTAGAGGCCCAGTGCACGAATTTCGTGCACTTGAGGGGAGGGGATGGTCCCTCAGCCCAGATTGCGAAAGGGTGCAGGCCAGGCCAAGAGACCCCACTGGTGCATGATTGGGGCTGGAGAGGGACCATGGGAGGGATCCAGGGCATGTCTGGCTCATCTTCTCAGTCCTAATTGGCCAGACCCCAGCAGCAAGCTAAACTACTGGTCGGAGCGTCTGCCCCCTGGTGGTCAGTGCATGTCACGGCGAATGGTTGAGCGGCCTTAGCATATCATTAGCATATTACGCTTTGATTGTTTGAATAGCCGGCCGGACGACCAGACACTTAGCATATTAGGCTTTTATTATATAGGACTAGAGGCCCGGTGCACAGATTCGTGCATTGGTGGGGGATGTGGCCTGCAGTGATTGACCCGCTATGGGAGCACACTGACCACCGGGGGCAACGCCTGTGTTGAGCTTCTGCCCCCTGGTGGTCAGTGCGCATCATAGTGACTGGTTGACTGGTCATTCTGGTCGTTCTGCTGTTCAGTCACTGGGCTTTGATATATATAGATTATTGTATTATTTTCTATACAAACAACTATAAACCTATTTTGTCCCACTCTGTATAAAAATATATAAATATATGTAAAAATACACAGAGAGAATTTCATACACACCTCTGACATAGACTATATAGGTTTTGCATACATGAGTTACTGTATACTGTATCATATTTTGTTTACCTGGTCTTTATTGCTAGTCACAGAGGTGGTTTCCAGTTACTTGCTATCAAAAATAATACCAGGACTATAGTTATATCTGGGCCTTGGAGTCCTCTTTCAAGTTCACTAGTTGTTAGAAGAATTCATTTCCTTGTGAATGTAAGTCCCATTTTCCTGCCAGCCTTAGCTCCTAGATGCCACCCTTAGGTTCTTGCCACATGGTGTCTCCATTTTGCCACCCAGTGTGAGCATCTCCTCTTCTTTGACTAGCCATGGAAAACTCTTTGCTTTTAAAAGTGCTCCCTGGATTGGGTTAGGCTCACTCCAGACGATCTGTCTGCTGCCATATAATTTAACATGATCACAGAGCGATAGTTCAACCTGGTCACAGGTTTCACCCACACCCAAGGAGAGGAGATTATACATGATGTGGGTCATCTGCCTACTAGAAATATTATCATTAGTTCATATTTGACATTTTGATAACTTTCCTAGAATAAATTCCTGGCAGGAAAGTTGCTAACTCAGAATAAATGCAAATGTATGTATGTTTTTAAAACATACTGCTAAAGTCTAATTTTCACCCCTACCAGTACACTTGGAATACCTGTATATCAGTGCATCCCAAGTAGCAGAAATGTCTCAACATGCAAAGCAAAACACACACACACACCCCACAAACACACACACAAAATTATAAATTTCTTTATAAGTTTAAAATGTTTTATATTAAAAGCATTCTTAGACTTCTTAATTCTCCCTATGTCTGAAAACAAGTGTCTTTTCATCATTTTTAAGACACAATATAACACCATCAAAATCTTTTTGAATATTTTTAGTAAATCTTCACTTTCAAAAATATACCCATACGCATGGCACTTTGTAATCAGTAAATCATCCTTTGTTTTCTACTGTTTTTATCCCCAAAATATTCTCACCATATAGGACAATTTTTCAATATTACTATTTCAATTATTTTAACTATAGCACTCAGATAATATATTTTTGTGTTGGTTAAAGAATAACAAGAAGTTTCTTCTAGGATTTAAGCACATGGAGCTAGGAATTTAACTTCATCTCAGAGATAGAAATTTAATTTATTCATCTAAACATTGTGATTACAATAACAGTTTATATTTATAAACTGTTGTAATCATAACAATAATAAAATGAGAACACTAAAAAAATTACTGGCATTTAAAAAGTATCCTAATTCTTATAAATTCAAATAAGTTTAGTTTTACAGTTTTTTTATTACAATTTAAATTAATCCTCAAAATAGAATTATTTTAGTTCTAATAGAATCCTGAAATTTTAAATGACAAAAATCTTCAATTGTGAAACTTACATCAGTTATCAATGTCGCATGGCTGGTAATTACCAGAGAGCTTACTCATCTCTGTGTATCATCATCTCATGTCAAGAATTCCAAAGCTTTCATTCTTGATACTGCATACCCTCCGTCTCACACACTGCTCCTTTTTTGTTTCTGTTACATCTATAAATGTTCTTCTGTAGAGGCTCCCTTCACCACCTTCTGGCTGAGTGGCGCTCCCCCTGTGGGAGTCAATTTCAGATCCATGATTACATATAGGACTGACATTCCCAGAAAGAATCCAATGTTGTAATTTGTCTAAAATAGTTCTATTTTGAGTTGTTTAAATATGTCATTGAAATTTTAACTGTTTTATTTGTTTATTCAAACATATGACTGCTCTAGTGTCTAGTTTTCATTATTTAGATAATGATGTGTTCATTAAAATCTTCATCATTCAGCCGGGGCTTTAACTCTGAGGTAGACCTAAAACTTTCTATTAGATGGACAGCAAAGAGGAATGGTAAATAGTATTTATTCCCTGAAGAAATTCAACTATCTCATAAAGGCTTAGTTGATGCAAAATAATAATGGTCTGATGAATAGAGTTCTAAATGGTTATTTCTAGTGATTTGCTCACTAAATGTGATTAGGGATTTAAAAAAGAAAAGGAAAAAAAAGAAGCTTTACATGGCAAGAATTACCAAAAATGGAGTTGGCATGCTGATGCTGCATTCTCCAGGCTCATAGAGAGATTTCTCCCATCTTATAAATATGCATTCTTTTGATTCAGAACTACTTAGCACCTGTAAAAGACTGTCTTAAGATTAAGAATATGATATGAGCTATAATTAGCAATTGCAAGGAAGAAGATCGCAGACCACCATATTAACCACATTGAAATATATATTTAGATCAATTGTGGCAGGCTAAAATAAGGAATCAGTTTGAAAATTATATTATTTCCATAAATACATAATTTCCCTGCTCATCATGTTTTTATAATGACATAATATTCTATCACTTGTTTGGATATGAATATATTTGAAATAGTCAATGATAAGTGCGCATGTTGAGGCTATATTAGCTTTGTAATAATTCCAATGAATATACCGTGTCTTCAGAAAGTATGCATCCCTAAAAGGTGTTTTGACTCCTACAACTAAACCACGTCAATTAAAAGCATACCTTATAACTCATAAAATTGGGAATTTCATTTTGAAGCTCATTTTAGGCATAGCTGGATCCAGGGATAACTCGTTTCAGAAATTATTTCTCTACCTTTTGACTCTAATCCCTGTATATGTTGGCTCTATTCAAAGTTTCTGAGTTTTGGTCCTATAGCCATTTATCTAAGATAAAGCATTAAATGTGTAGGGTGGTTACAAAGGACAGGAGGAAAAATTCAAATGCTATTTTTTGTTTTGCCTTCTTCATGAAGCATAATAGCACCAAGTTTTTCTAAGCTTTGCATGAATTTAAATCTTTAGTGTAGGGGCTTTCCATAAAATGCCTGTTCACCAAAACCATGAAGAGGCTTTTTTATTTATGGCATGTTCATTTCATATCATAAACTTGGATTCCACCTTCAAGATTTATATCGTAAAATATAAGAAAAGTATTTGTGTAGTGCTAATAATGAAACATAATTTTTAAAAGCCCCAATATTTACCAAGAAAGGGAATTATATTTATATACTAGAAGCCTGGTGCATGAAATTCATGCACTCAGGTGGGGGGTCCCTCAGCCCAGCCTGTGCCCTCTCACAGTCTGGGAGCCCTCGGGGGCTGTCCGACTGCTGGCTTAGGCCCACTCCCCAGAGACAGGAGAGGCTCTCTTCACCACCTTCTGGCTGAGTGTTGCTCCCCCTGTGGGAGTGCACTGACCACCAGGGGGCAGCTCCTGCATTGAGAGTCTGCCCCCTGGTGGTCAGTGAGCATCAGTGCAACCGGTCATTCTGCTGTTTGGTCAATTTACATATTAACTAGTTTTTTATAGGATAATACATTAAGTT
>NW_006285115.1:638657-647476 GCF_000327345.1 Myotis davidii | reverse complement strand
GACCTCCCCAACCCCTGATGGGCCCTGCTCTGTGCATGACAGGGTACGGAGACCCAACCCCCCTGATGGGCCCTGCTGTGTGCGTGACAGGGGGCAGCACCCCAACCCCCTGATTGGCCCTGCTCTGTGCGTGACGGGGGTGGCGCCGCAACCTCCCCATCCACTCTGCCTTGAGTGTGACAGGGGGCGGTGCCCCAACCCCCAATCGGCCCTACCCTGAGCGTAACTGGGGGTGGCATCGAAACCTCACGATCCGCCCTGCTCTGTGCATGACAGGGGGCGGCGCCCCAACTCCCCAATCAGCCCTGCTCTGAGCCCAACCAGGGGCTGCACCTAGGGATTGGGCCTGCCCTCTGCCACCCGGGAGCAGGCCTAAGCCAGCAGGTTGTTATCTCCCGAGGGGTCCCAGACTGCGAGAGGGCACAGGCCGGGCTGAGGGACCCCCCTCCCTCCCGAGTGCACAAAAATTTGTGCAGGCCTCTAGTATAGGATAATATTAGTGCTTGAAAATGGAAACCTCTGTGAATGTTCTGAAAATGCTTTTGGTTACTTTCTAAAACCTGCCTTAAAGTTTGTTGAGATGTTTTAACACTTTGCGGTCATTTGTCTACTCTCAGCCACCAAAGCTTTTTTACCATTCCGGTCGTATGTCTGCTCTCAGCCACCACAGCAAGGAACCGTACGCATCTTAACTCAATTCATTCATGTATCAGTTCATAATTTCTCTGAAAGCTCTTAAGTGTCTATGCGACCTTGTCACAAACCAAAACATTGCCCCAACAAATCGGAGATATCGAAACTCAATATAAACAAACGCGGTCGTTCCACACTCACCATGCAAAACACCGTGGCGAGTCAGTCGCCTTTTGAGAGTGAAGAAATTGACAAGCTTTGGAGATACTTCGCAGAATTTCAAATAAAGCTTTACAGATTACGTTTAACTGTAATTAGGCATTCTCGCTTGTTAAGATATTTCAAAATAATACTCCAAAATGGCAAAAAGAAAGTTACCGAAAGAAATGTACAGCGAATCTGAAAGTAACGATGAAGAGTTTTATTTTGGCACCTTGAATACTGACTCTGACGTAGAAAGTGATAACGTTTGTAGTGATTCTACTAGTAGTGACGTAGTTCCAAAAAGAATTAATAAATCTTGTTTATCCTTCATAATCTTGCATGTTATGTATCACTGCTCTTTCAATGGAAATTAATTCCGACCAGTACGACACCCATGTCCAAATTTAATACGACCACAAAGGGTTAATGTCCTGCTTTATTTTAAAACTCATGTCTTTGCTTTGCTTTCATGAGTCTATATTTCTTCTTGTTGTTGTTATCCAATAGACTTCTTTTGGTTTACAGATAAGAGGGGGTGTTTTAAATTGTGTCTCCCAAAAATTCATATGTTAAAGTTCTAGCCCTCAGAAGATGACTATATTTGCAAGTGGGGAATTTACAGAATTACTTAAGGTGTCAGGGAGGCTATAGCTCAAAGTGAAGACAGTCTAAAAAATATACATACTGAATGTCTAGCAATCTCCCAAAATATGAAAGAAGTGTGAATATTAAAGATTCAAAAAATATTAAAAATGGTGAGGGTTTGCCTGAACCCCAACAGGAACTTTTATTGTTGAGGTAGAATAACCAGCTGCATGACATTGAACAGATCTTAAGAAGTATAATTAAGAGAGTATTCACATATTGATTTTAATAAGCATTGAATTTGCTCACTTGTATATTTAATTATAAACACAATTCACATTCTATTGCACATATAGTAAAGAATCTAGTAATAGCTTCTTTAGGGAAGCAACATATAGAGCTATTTATAACATTTCAAAAGGAAGCAAAGTTGATTAAAATGTATTCCCGCATGCATATGCACATTAAAGTTTGAAAAGCACGCAGGTCATGTTCTGACCATACTGTACCTATATTAGAAATAAGAAGTGAAAATCTTTTACAACATAGGTATTTCACAGATATGAGTTTCAAAGAGTTCATAATATATTTCTCACTATCCATACTATTTTGAATAAATGTGACTTTACTGTGTAAATCAGTTTCTATAATTGGAGCTTCAGTTTGTTTTCTTCCACTCAGTTTTCTAATGACAAAATTGCAAATTAGAAAGAATGATCCTCAGGAAATGTACAGTTTAGTAAATAGGTAGAGATCAAAATAGTTAATCAGCATTTTAATAAGCCCAGTCAAAGTCATAGGTGTTCTCAAGAGAATTAAATGATCTGAATATAAACAATCCCAAAGGCATTTCTTCAAGTTCAGCTTATGCAGTGATTTATTAAGTATGAGCTGATTTAGGCTGATGAGTGGCCAGTGTGTGTGTGTGTTTCACTTCTATTATCTCAGAGAATTTTAGAAGGCATATATGTTTTATGTTGGAGAATTCCCCACCATGTTGACTATATTAGTAAAATCATTACTTACAATTAAAAATAATTTTTGAAATTTTTGATTCAGTGTTGAACTAGAATATACATTCAAACTTTAGCTTAAAATTAAACTCCAGAATGAGCAGAAATAGCAGTTATCTAAAAAGTATACTTTATACATTCCCATGTCTCTTCTATGCCTTGTGGCAAATGGGAAAAAGGGAATGCTTTGATTCATACTTTCCATTTTAATATAGTCAGATATCTAAAAAGGAACTAGATAAGTAAAATAAATTTCAAAATACATGCTATATTGTTAAGTATCAGAGAGCTTTTTTCTCCTTAAGTGTTTTTACTTAGGGTCAATTTTCCAAATCATGCAGCTATAGGATTTTTTTATAAGAAATAAAAAAATTCACTTTTAATATTAATCCCATCTCAAACATATCATCTTATGTACTGTCTACTTATTGAAGAATCTAGAATCTGTTCCTTGACAGCTGGCAAAAAAATATAGGCAATATAAATACAGAGAAAATCAACTCAATAATTAAATTTAAAATCTTGGCAAAAATGCAGGATCTTACAAAATTGACAGAAAGTCTCTTGGAAAATTGTATCAATTGTACACCATGCTGATGGAGATTGGACAGAGTTACAGTGGTTAAAACTAAGGAAGAGAAAAACAATCAGTATGAATACATTAGAGGCCAATATAATAATGTATAAAAGTTTTAGAGAGACATTTTGGAAATCTGAAGTAAGCTTAAATAATTTCATTAAATTATCATTAGTCAAAGGAGAAGTAAAGATAAGATAATGTAGTTGGACACATGTCAAAACCCATAATTTTAAATTGATTTTGTGAAACTTTAGGTGAACTTTGGAAATATATTTGTGTTAATGTTTTTAAAACTTAAAAACCAATCCTTTTCACCATTTAATATAAAATTCTGGTTGTCTTTTTAAGTTATTTTTTATGTATTTTAGAACCCTATAAAAGACTCCAGTATTACTCGGATAATTGATATTTATTCACAAGAAAAAAAAAGTTTGAAACTTTTCTCTGTGAAAGGAATCTTAATATTTCTGGCAACATATCTATATATGTCCACATACATAGAAAAATGTCCAAAAAAGAATAAAATATTTATTAAATATAATATTGGAAGGAGAGTAGGAGTGAAACCTGGTTATGGAGGAAACCAATTTTTTTCTTTTTTAAATTTAAATTCTTTATTGTTGAAAGTATTACATATAGTCTCCTTTTGCCCCCATTGACCTTTCCCCGCCCATTCCTGCCCTCAAGCACATGCCCTCACCTCCCTACTGTCTGTGTCCATTGGTTATGCTTATATACATGCATACAAGTCCTTTGGTTGATCTCTTACCCCACCCCCCCTTCTCACCCTCCCCTGTCTTCCCTCTGAGGTTTGACAGTCTGTTCGATGCTTTTCTGTCTCTATTTTTGTTAATCAGTTTATGTTGTTCATTATATTCCACAAGTGAGTGAGATCATGAAGATATTTACCTTTCTCCTACTGGCTTATTTCACTTAGCATAATGCTCTCCAGGTCCATCCATGCTGTTGTAAATGGTAAGAGTTCTTTCTTTTTTATAGCAGCACTAGAGGCTCGCTGCATGACATTTGTGCATTGGGTGGGATCCCTCAGCCTGGCCTGCACCCTCTCAGAGTCCGGGAGACCCTTGGGGGATATCCGACTGCCAGCGTAGGCCCTCTCTCCGGACATACCCCAAGGGCTCCTTAGCACTGCTTCAGAGGCGAGAGAGGTCCCTGCCACCGCTGCTGCACTCACCAGCCATGAGCCCAGCTTCTTGCTGAGCAGCACTCCCCTTGTGGGAGTGCACTGACCACCAGCGGGCAGCTCCTGCATTGAGCATCTGCCCCTGGTGGTCAGTGCACATCATAGTGACCAATCGTTCAGTCAATTTGCATATTAACCTTTTATTTTATAGGACAGTATTCCATTGTGTAGATGTACCACTGTTTTTTAATTCACTGATGGGCATTTAGGCTGTTTCCAAATCTTAGCTATTGTAAATTGTGCTGCTATGAACATAAGGGTGCATATATTCATTCTGATTGGTGTTTCTGTTTTCTTGGAATATATTCCTAGAAGTGGGATTGCTGGGTCAAATGGAAGTTCCATTTTTAATTCTATGAGGAAACTCTATACTGTTCTCCACAGTGGCTGCACCGGTCTGCATTCCCACCAGCAGTGCAAGAGGGTTCCCTTTTCTCAGCATCCTCTCCAGCACTTGTTGTTTGTTGATTTGTTGATGATAGCCATTCTGACAGGTGTGAGATGGTACCTCATTGTCATTTTGATTTGCAGTCTCTTTTTTTACAAAAAATTTATTTATTTTTTACAGAGAGGAAGGGAGAGGGATAGAGAGCTAGAAACATCGATGAGAGAGAGACATCGATCAGCTGCCTCCTGCACACTCCCCACTGAGGATGTGCCCGCAACCAAGGTACATACCCTTGACCGGAATCAAACCTGGGACCTTGAGTCCGCAGGCCGACCCTCTATCCACTGAGCCAAACCAGCTAGGCCTAGAAAGTGTGCTTTATAAGGAATGGGTTAAGAAATTTTGGAAGTTTCCAGTAAAAATTGGAAGATTTTGTGAGAAAAATGAAATGCATTTTGAAGTACTGAGAAGATGGATTAAAATGCACATGGATTTCTGCAGTTACTAGAATGTTGTCCAATGGTGGAAAATATTTAAAAAGGGTATTTAATATCATTATAATCCCACTATGGTAAAATACAGGACACTTTGCAAGTTTGAAAAATAAGCATGGGCCCTGGCTGCTTAGCTCAATGGTTAGAGCATCGGCCTTCTCACTGGAGGGTCTCAGGTTTGATTACCAGTTAAGGGCACAAAAAAACAAAACAAAACAAAAAACACAAACAATAGTTCAACCTCATTTACGTAAGTAGAGCTGTTGAAAGAGCCAAATGAGTTGGTTTATGAAGTCATGTATGTGTTAACATGGAAGTATCCTGAGGAATCCAATTAACTACTTTTTGAATATGTTATTTAGAAAACCCAGCACTGTAAATTTGGACCTCTAAATGAAACAAAACGTTAAAATGATTTCACCAGAAGCTTCTTCTATACCTGAGTACATGAGTGTGTCAGGATTTACACTAACTCTTGCGATGGGGAACACTCTATTTACAATAAAATCTCCTAAAATTGTATCTGCCAAGTAAATTATTTTTCATTTAAACTCTTTACTGGTAGCCTAAATGTATTATCTAAGATTGTGTTTTGAAAATTGACCCATTTATGTAAATGACCTTGCAAAATGCCTAGTACAGAGGCAGAAAATTTAGCTAACATAAACTACATAATAATAATTTTCTAACTGGAAAATAGCAATATATTGTAAACATACATATGTTTAGAATAATTAGGCATTTTACCTTGAGAAAATCATTTTGGTCATAGTAGATATAGTGATATCAAGATAGTGACAGAATTGATACTAGATTGAGGTAAGTTTCATTGCCTGTTTTGGTTCTGTTATTATGTCTTATAAATAGTTCCCATAATAAAGATCTACTTTCATTTATTTTAATTGAGTTATTACTAAAAGCAGAATGTAGATGAAAAACATTTCTCTCCCCATAAGGTTTCAGTGTAGTTTAAATGTATTAACTTATTTTTCTGCATTTTTTTTGAGAAGTTATTTAACATATAAAGTAGGTTGGGGTTCCACATGTGGTGATTGTTTCGCAGATGCTTTTGCTGCTATTCATCCAATCCCAGCTGTGCTGGGCAGTTTCTAATCATATTGACTATCCCCTACTTTAAAAGCCTCTCTTTTATGCCTTCAACTTTTTTGGAAGCTGAAGAACCTAACCGAATGTACACCGAGGCCACTCGTAAATCAGCACAAAAGTGTGGATATGTTAATACCTGAAGGTAATCTGTGTGTAACGGGCACAAGAGAGTCAGTGGACAATTGCTCCATTTCTCAATAATTCCATAACTGATTTCATAAGGTTCTCACTGAGTGCATACTCATCTATTGCAGTGTAAAAAAATTACCACTCAAATCTAATGGCTGAAAACAACAAGAATTTACAGGTGTTCCTCAGCTTACTATGGGCTTATGTACTGGTAAACCCATTGCATTAAAAATATCATGTAAAAAAATGCATTTAACGCACCTATCCCTACTGGACATCATAATTTAGGCTAGCCTAACTTAAATGTGCTCAGAACACTTACATTAGCCTACAGTTGGACAATTATCTTGAGTAAGTACCTGTCTCTTTTCTTCCTCACCGGAAGCAGGAGACACAGATGGGCATTATGTAGACATGATGGGATGGGAAAATGAAGCACAAAAACTCCAGCCACACAGTGCACTGTAGACTAAGTGTCGGTTCTTTATCCTTGTGCTAGTGTGTCTGACTATGAACTTGGGCTCGCTACTGCTATCTGGCATCACAAGAGATACAATAAGGTTTCTACTTAATGCGTATGCTATGGCACCATTGTAAAGTTGAAAAATCGTAAGTGGAACCATCACAAGTTGGGGAGTGTCTGTATTTCACAGTTTCTGTAGTTCAGGAGTGGCTTATCTGGGGGATTCTGGCTCAGGATCATGTTTTAGGTTGCAATAAAGAGTCAGCAGGCTGCCCTGACTGGTTTGGCTCAGTGGATGGAGCGTCAGCTGTTGAGTGTTTCCTTCCCATGTCCCGCGTGGATCAGGGTTCAGGAACTAGAAGCGGAGCCGCACACAAATGACAGAGAAAATACACGAGATAATTTGAAATACTGGGGACCAGGCGGACAAGTCCAACTCAAGGGGAAGGACTTCCACCCGTGCTCAGGCCTCACCAAGCTTTTATTGATCTGGGATGGACCCATAGCATAGCCCTTAGGCAGGCAACGCCCCATTAACAGGCAGACTAGCCCATCAGCAAGGATTTACATAATAATAAATGGGGGAGTAGTTTCAGCTACCACTGTCTGGACAGAGGTGGCGCCTAGCTCGGACCTTTGCTAGGGCTTCAAAGACACCCAGCCTTTGGGTGGTTCTCTGTCTATGCTTATAAGCTAGTGAAGACAATAAACAGTTTCCCACAGTCGGCCTACAGACTGAAGGGTCCTGAAAGGGTGAGGACTACGCCCTCCACCTTGCCCCAGGGCAAGGGCTATGCCCTCCATCTTACCTTGGCCATGTGCTCAGCAAGACTTCTTCCTGGAAGCCAAGCCGCTGCTGGCCACACCCAGGACTTCTTTGAACTAGCCAATGACCATCAAGAGAAGTCGCCATAGATATGACCACATCCTGTGCGACAAGACACCGACTTGCGCCTGGACAATCGGCAGGGCCCACAGTCCTTTCTCCTCCCCTTGCCCCAACCCCCTATAAAGCCTCTCTCCACACAGAGTTCTCTCTCTTGGCCACGGGGCTTGCCGTTGCATCGGTGAGTGTGGACGGGGAGCCGAACTAGTTCAAAATGAGGGACTCTTTGCTTTTGCATCGGACTCGCTGGCTCCCTGGTGGGCCCTTGGGAATCTTGAAATCTGGGCACAACAGGTACCAGGTTCCATTCTGGTCAAGGGCATGTACCTTGGTTGCAGGCACATCCCCAGTAGGGGCATGCAGGAAGCGGCTGATTGATGTTTCTCTCTCATGGATGTTTCTAACTCTCTATCCCTCTCATTTCCTCTTTGTGAAAAATCAATAAAATATATTTTTTAAAAAAAGGGTCAGCAGGCTTACAGTCATATAAAGACTTGCATTGGGCTAGATTAGAAGATCCTATTCCAAATTCACGATGTAGCTATTGACCAGGGACTTTATTTCTCCTCCATGTGGCTCTCTCCATACTGTTACTTATTTATCTTCATTTCATAGAAGTTGGCTTGTCTGAGAGAACCAAAGAAAGAAGGAAAAGGAAGTCATATTCTACACATTAGCAGCGAATCACTAAGTACACCTACAGTCAATGAGAGAAGAATTAGGCTTTCGAAAGTATGAGAAAGTTTTAGAACCATTCTAGTTGTACTGAGCCCAGCTACACCTAGTGGCAAAGAGTTAAATAACGCATTTCCAATTGACTCTTTTCTTCCCTGTCTCATTTTCCCCACTCCTTCATTTGGGCATATATATCTACACTAATAAAAGAGAAACATGGTGAGTGGCATACGACCGCTACCCTTCCCATTGGCTAATCAGTGAGATATGCAAATTAACTACCAGCAAAGATGGCGGCCAGCAGCCAGGCAGCTTGAAACTAACTTGAGGTTTGCTTGCTTCAGTGACAGAGGACTCCAACGTTCCCTGCCTGCCGGTGCAGGCCTCTGAGCTGCAACTCTAAGCAACTATGTAACAAACATAGAAGCTAAACAAAACCCCAGAAACCTGCTTTAGTC
>NW_006285115.1:626363-637914 GCF_000327345.1 Myotis davidii | reverse complement strand
TGTGAGCCCAACCAGGTGCGTCACCTAGGGATTGGGCCTGCCCTCTGCCACCCGGGAGCAGGCCTAAGCCAGCAGGGCGTTATCTCCCGAGGGCTCCCAGACTGCTAGAGGGCACAGGCCGGGCTGAAGGACCGCCCCCCCCCAGTGCACAAATTTTTGTGCACCGGGCCTCTAGTATATATATAACCTCTCAAATAAGCAATCTGAATTCAAGTCTTTGTCTCAATTATTGCATAACATTCCAAACCAAAACAACTTAGCATTCTGAAATATAAATACTCTGAAGATCAAAATTTAAAGCAAAGTTTTATTGAAAACATAGGAAATAATAACTATAAAAAAGAATTCCTTTTGAGATTTATGTATTCCTAATCGCTTCTCGGCCTTTTGGCTCAGATCAAGTGAGATTTATGTATTTCTAATCACGGAGACAGTTGTGGTTATTATCACTTACCTTTTATCTAAATTATTTTATAAGTCCATATATAGTTTCAACAGCTATTTAGACAATATTCTGATTTGTAAAGTAATCTCAAGAAACTTAGATTTACTCTGTCTCCAGATTTACTCTGGAGAATATTCTCCTCATAATTTGTATGCAAAATTAAACGGATAATAGAATCACTCAGGATAAAAGTAAAAATGTTAAATTAAAAATGGCCTTTAGGATACATAATTTAGGCAATAGTAATAAAAGTACTTATTTTAGATATGAAGTAGACTTGTACTTTATGGAATTTACTTAAGGCTATAATAAATTAAATTACATATCTGAAAATAACATACAATAATTTAGATTCTAATCTATCACAATTTCTGCAATAAATCAAACAAATTAATTTAAAATACCTGTGTTTATTAAAGATTTAGAAGATATAATGAGATCAACTGAATAATTCAGAAAATAGTCGAGTAACAGTGCGATATTGTTATTGGAGAATTGCAAGGATTGCCCTTCTCCTTTGCTAGTGAGAGCGGAGTTCTTAGGCACTGCTGAAATAAGCATTTCTGGAGGCCCCATGGGAGGATGAGATGAGGTAGAAAGTTTTGTTTGCCTGGAATTACATCTGGAAGGTGGTCCAGAAGGACGTCCAGTCTAATTAGCATATTATGCTTTTATTATTGTACATGTATATGTATAATACATTTTGATAACCGCTCCATCAATAATGTGGATCTGTGGACTCCACAGTCAATGGACTAATGGAATGCAATGGGGAAACAATTAAGCTAGCCTGATGCTGGATTGGACCCGACTCTAACATGGAAAGGAAATTCTGGACACTGGCTCTAATTTTAGCTCTACTGAAGACCCGCTGCATTTCTTCTGTGGTGGGACATAAGGAAATGGGGGCTGGGAAACTCGGGTTTTAATGTCACATAAATGAAAATCACTTATTCTGCTATGAGAGTCTCAGAAAATCCTTTTTTTTGGAATATCACTAGCAACCAGGGGAGAAGCGGACCTCTCCCCTCTGTTAATAACCACTGTGAGATTCTTTCAGAAAGGTTTCCTACCCAGATCTGTCTGATTATCTCCTAAATGGTTTCCATAAGCAAAAAATTGAGTAATTACCTCTTTTCTGAACAATCTATAGCATTTGCCTATCTCCCAAATGTCATAGAAAGACACAACGGCTGATTCACTTGGTTTATACAGATCCACTCTTTTTCTTATTCAAGATAAAACCAGCCTTATTTAATGATGATAATTTTTATATTTTAGGCTCTGGTCTAAATCCTGTCACTATCTGTGTCTTACACAGTTCTGAATGGAAACCTACTTTCACTAGATGTTTGCTTCTGCCTTTAAATTACTTAAGTAGTATAAATTACAGTTGTTTTCTATTTTCATTAGTTGTGTAAATCTTCCTTAAGTTCACATTATGTTGCCAATTATCAAAATTCTCTTGTCTTCATGTAACAATTCTTCCTCCATAGCCCGAATCTTGGGTGGCTGCTCCATTCTACCTCAAGATTTGCAATTTTATTCTTTTCCTCACATCTCTCTTATTTTTAGTTGCAACAGAGCTGGATGACTCTTGCAATATTCTGAACAGAACACAATTTAAAACATTAAATGTCAGCTTCCTCACCAGATATACAAAACAAAACTGAAATTTAAACTGGATAGAAGTAGTCTAGAAGATACTTGGTATCCTATTTAATTTTTTTACCATCAAATCCCATTCAAGGAGTTGTACTCTAATATGTCATCCCAAACTGTTCAGCACATATCGAAAAAGTACAATCCATTAACGATGCTGGCCGATATTGTGTAATCACAGACAAGGCCATCATTAGTATAACGCCACCTCCCTCTTTAAGCAGTCAGGTTAGATGATTCTACTGTTTCCTCCAAGCTAACAGGGTGCAATGCTGGACAAGTAGAGCGCTTGTTGGATCTTGGACCTCACTGATCCTCTCTGCATGAGATCTTTATACAGCATACATGCTGCCCAGCATTCAGTTCAGTCCTAATGACAGAGTTCATTCTCTACCTGTGTAGTGAATTCAGTGGCTACTGAACTTATTTCCACTGAAGTATCAGAACAAGCATTCGGATGATTTTATAAACTAAACTGCACTTACTTTTGTTTTAGCCCAAATAGTTCCATTTATATAAAAATGTTTAACACTCAGTAAGTGAAACCACAGTTTATCCCATTATGAGCAAATTGAAAGTGAAGGGAATAATCTCAGAACTGCAAATGAGGCTACTTCATCCAGAGTTGTTCTCAGTCCCTGGAGCAGCCAGCGGGCCCACATTTTACACTCAGGAGGGGTGGAATAGTGTTTGCATAGGTGATAATATAAACTGAAGATACACATTTTGACCTTAAAATAACATTATTCATTTTGAAGCAGAAATGCTGCATTGCCCATTGGGGCAAGAAAGCAGATAAATACAGATAATATCTGCTATTCCTGCTCACAGTTATTGTTAGGGAGAGGGCTTTTATAATTTAGAAAAGGTGCAGAATGATTTTTCTTTGAAATCAAGACCCATGAAAAGTCAAATACTCTTTAATAAAGACTGTATACTAATGTATTTCCATAAAGATTTATAATATTACAGATGTCTCCTATTTTCCCCCCTCATACCCCCCTTCACCCAGTCCCTATCCAACCACCCCACTCAGGTCTTCACCACCCTATTGTCTGTGCCATGGGCTATGCATATAGTATTCTGTTCATTCAATTCTACAAATAAGCGGGATCATGTGATATTTATTTTCCTCTGATATTGTAATTTTTTATTTAATCAAGAGAACATACAATTAATGTAAATTTATTATATAAAATATTATAATGAGCCTTTGTGTACTTACCATTTTCCTCAAGGAATAAAATATTAGCAATAATTACAGGTTCCTCTCTATCTTTTCCTGAGCACATTATCACCCCACTACCCCCACCTGCACTAACTATTCTGAATTTTATATTCAACATTCTTTTACTATCCTTTATAGTTTTATTATTATATGTATGCATCTCTAAGTGATATCATTAAATTTGTATGTATTTGACATTTTAGAGAGAGAGAAAGGGAGAGGGATAGAGATAGAAACATCAATTGGCTGTCTCCCACATGCCCCCCTCTAAGGATAGAGCCTGCAGCTCAGGCATGTGCCTTGACCAGGAATCAAACCCTTCACCTCTTTGTTCTTTATTCAAGGCTCAATCACTGAGCCACTCTGCTGGCTGTATTTGACTTTTGTAAGAACCCTTATCATAATGTATTTTTATGGAATATACTTTTATATTCAACAATATGTTTATGATATTCAACCATGTTAACAACTGGTCATCATGACATTTTATAAGCCCTGTTTCTTCTGTAAAATCTTTTACAGCCTCCATAGTAGAGATGGTTCCAGAATCAGCTTGGCATATGAAAGAGCATTGCAAAGTGGAGAGAGTCCTGGACAAGGATTTTGGAAATTCAGTCTTTTTGCAAATGCTTTTAAGTTTGATCTAGATTCTGCCAAGTCTTTTAAACTTGTTCTGTGTTCTTATAATGCATTAGATAGTTTCTAAGTACCTCAGAATACATATTTAATAGTTCTCTTTCAATTGATCAAGAAAGAACAGTGAGAATATATTGTTAAGTAGGAACAGTAAAAATACTGTTTCCAGATAACCAGAGTTCAGATTAAATGCTATTAGATAACACATATTTAAAAGTTGCAATTATAGTTCACATGAGTAGTCAGTGAGTAGTGACAGCTGCCTCTAGTTGTCTCTAGTGTCCCTCTGTAGAATGGTATATTTAGGTATATTCAGGTTACCATGTTCTTAAACATATTAAGATTCATTATAAATAGTTGCTTCATAGGAAGGAATCAGTGGTTTAAAAAATATTATTAATGTATACATAGCAAGCCATGTCTCAGATATTGTGGCTAGCTTAGCAATGCTGTTTGCTAGGTTGATGAAGAAATGCTGGCAAAAGCCAAACAAAGGATACACACACAGTGTTTTAGTATGGAAAATTAGATCATGATGTTTAAAGAGAATTTAGGTGACAGCCAATGGTCACCTAAACCTATACATAACATTTATATTCTGTAGAACCACAGCTTAAGAAATACTAACTGTGAAACACTACAAGTATAATAAGAAAATATTTTATATCTAGAAACTATAGTGATAAATTTTCCTTTGAATTTGAGAATCCTATTTTAAAAACATATGGTGTGTGTTTATTCCATTGCTTTCTATGTATTCCAGCGGATCTCAACCTGTGGGTTGCGAACCCTTTGGGGGTTGAATGACCCTTTCACAGGGGTCTCCTAAGACCATCAGAAAACACATATATAATTACATATTGTTTTTGTTATTAATTGAACATAATTAAGAGCACTAAGTTAACTTGTCCAACCTTACGCTTCACCAGACACTATTCTATTACTTACAGTGTTTCAAAGGCAATGTAAAAGTTTCAGGACTTGGCAGAACCTCTATTTTGCCCAAGGACGTAGTGCTGCTTCTGGTGTTGGACTCAGAGTATTATGTGTCCAAGGAGAATGAATCTGCTTCCTTGGCAAATTTGGAGTGGTCTGAATTCCATCAACATTGGAATAATCTTACTTTGGTAGAAATGTCTCCATTGAACCATAATTCTTTTGACCATAGCACCTGACTATAGTAAGGAAATATCAATTGGCAAGACTGTTCTGTCAGGAATTTTAAATGTATATCTACAAGTGTCATTAACAGATAGACCAGCCTTAACCAAGATTAAAGCTAAATAATTAGGTAGTGTATACAGCCAGGTGACTCAGTGCAAGACTAAGGAATCAGATGTCCAGGGAAGGTGAGGCCTGGCTAGTGCTTAAGGAGGATGCACATACACATGTGAATGGGGCTAGACTTTGCTCGGAGCCCAAAGATCAGAAGGGAAAGGTCAGAAGCAAGACTCCCCAGAGGTCATTAAAAATTAAACATAGAAATGGCCCATGCCTGTCATTTAAACAAAATAATGTGAGAAAACTTGGGTTTAGGTCATATGCTCTTTTGAGGGGTATTCCCAAGGCTCATCTCTCATAAAACGGAACTATCATCTTTATCATTTTATTTCTCTTAGGGCCCTTGGTCCTGGCTTTCCTCTGGGGAAATATTTTTCCCCTAATGACCTTAAAGAGATGGTCTTTGAGGACACATTTCAGGAACTTTGAGTCTGGGAGGTATTTGGTGCTAAGAAATAAGTTTTATGACAACTCAGTTTACACAATAATGGCTTCCTTAAAGTGGAGAAAGAAACAGGCTGAAATATATCCTTTACTTTACTATATCCTCCTACTGATGAAGCCTGATATATAGAAAAATTTTTTTAGAAATTGTTTTGTTAAATACAAAGAATTAATGCCAAATATCCTTAAAATAGTTAAATCCTCAGGATATGTTCTTTTATATTAAAATATATGACAATTATCACTTTATCTCTTTAATAATAATATCAAATATGAAGGATAAATCCACTAGTATATTAATTAGGATAATTAATATTGAAGGATAAATCCACTAGTTAAATCCACTAGTTAATTAATATTGAAGGATAAATCCACTAGTTAAAAATGTAAAAATGCAGCCTTAGCCAGTTTGGCTCAGTGGCTAGAGCGTTGGCCTGTGGGCCAGAGTCCCGGGTTCCATTCTGGCAAAGTGCGAATACTTTGGTTGCAGGCTCCTCCCCTGCCTGGGCCCTGGTCAGGGCTCATTGACATTGAAGTTCTCTCTGTCTTTCCTTCACTCTTCCATTCTCCCTAAAAATTTAAAAATGTAAAAATGCAGCCTTAGCCAGTTTGGCTCAGTGGCTAGAGCGTTGGCCTGTGGGCCAGAGTCCCGGGTTCCATTCTGGCAAAGTGCGAATACTTTGGTTGCAGGCTCCTCCCCTGCCTGGGCCCTGGTCAGGGCTCATTGACATCAAAGTTCTCTCTGTCTTTCCTTCACTCTTCCACTCTCCCTAAAAAGCAATTGAAAAATATCCTCATTTGAGGATTAAGAAACAAACAAAAAAGTAAAAATCCTGAAAACATAATTTTATAAAACCACGTCTACTAAATAGAGAAAAGTGTTAAGGGTGTAATACATCCATGTTTTAGTAGAGCATTTAATTAATTTTATGCATTAATTATATAATGCATTAATTTTAAATGTATATTTTTTAGCTCTCAAGTACTCGAAAGCTAAAATAAAACATAAATGCTTACTATCATAAGAGAAAGCATCTGGGTAAAATGGTACAAAGAGATAGGTGGATTCTACTTTTGTTAATGAACTGGTTATGTTCTAAAATGAGTAGAAAAAGGTGTAGAAAATTTAGTTTATTGAAAAAGAATTTAACATTTAAATGTTATGCATATCAGTGTCATAGCAGTAAACAAACATTTTAAATTAGATATTCCCCTGAAAATAGTTACAAATTATTAATTGGAATAAGAATCTAAATATTTTGTTGAAATAAAAAAATAAATTGTTCAATGTCTTTGACTGCTGGAAGTATTAATATGAAGTTAGAATCATGAATTTTGAAACGAAGGAATAGAATGGCAAACTATTTTGAAAACAGGTATGGCAATTGCATAATATCACTGAAAAAATGCTTTTTAGATTTCTTTTCTCCCTCTCCCAACTAATGCTGTGAATAAATAGGATGTAAAATAATAATCATGATTGTGGTAAAATGTCAAATTTACATTTTTAAAGAAATAATATCATTCACAGAAAGATATTGAATTTGAGAGAGGCTTAAGAAACAAATCAGTTTGAAGAACTGGAGAATTGATCTGTTTCAAGATTAAGTGTGCATGTAGAGTTTAGGTGAATGTTAAAACAGTGGGCATAGGGAAAATTTGGTAATTCCCTTATAAGGTGAGTCATGGCATTCTAGCAGCAAAGTGCATGGGAAGAAATTAAACATCATATCAAGTTATCATATTCTAATATAATATTTGCATATTACTCTCTCAATTATGATATATTAGAGTTTGTGAAGAGCAGGGATAATTGTAGTATTTCTAAGAGCACAGAATATAGAACACTAGAGGCCCAGTGCACAAATTCGTGCACCAGTGAAATCCCTTAACTGGCCTGCTAGATAAGGCCGAAACTGGCTCTCTGACATCCCCCAAGGGGTCCTAGATTGCGAAAGGGCTCAGGCCAGGCCGAAGGACCCCACTGGTGCACAATTGGGGCCGGGGAAAGATGCAGGAGATTGGAAGGCTCCAGGGCGTGTCCAGCCCATCTCGCTCAGTCCTGAAGGGACGGACCCCAGCAACAAGCTAATCTACCAGTCGGAGTGTCTGCCCCTTGGTGGTCAGTGCATGCAATGGCGAGCAGTTGAGCAGCCTTAGCACATCATTAGCATATTATGCTTTGATTGGTTGAATGGCCAACCAGTCGACCTGACACCTAGCATATTAGACTTTTATTATATAGGAGGAGGAGAATATCTATTGATGTTGGTCATCTTTGTTGAGGTTGTTCTGTTGAAGTCATTAGCACATTAATCATAGTTATTTCAAATTCCTAGTCTGATAGTTACAAAAGTTCTGCCATATAAATCAGATTTGGGTGCTCTCTCTGTTTCTTCAAACTGTGTTGATGTTGTTTTTTTTCTTTTAAACATGCCTGATAATTTAATATTTATAGGCAGACATCATGAGCTGGATAAAAGTAACTGAAATAAATAGGCCATAAGATACTCTATTTTTATACGGGTAGAAGTCAGGCCATGTTTACTGCTTTTTTTGGCTTTAGGTGTCAGGCTAAAATTCCTTTTTATCCTTATTGTTATCTCCTTTGTAATCAGTGGATTTTATTAGAAACTTCTTAAATAGATCTGAGCTGTGCAGTTCTCTCCGTTGTTATATCCTCTGTTGTTATTGGTGTGGGTGAGATTGTTCCCATGAAGTGGCGAAGATACAGCTTTCAGCTGTGCTGTGAGCAGGTCTCCATCTCTCAGTGAGCCCGTTCCTCACCTCTGGGCCGTGACCTTTCCGTGTCTTCTCGGCCTCCTCATCCCTTAGATTCAGCACAGAGGCTTCAAGGGCCTAGAGCTGGGCATTTCCTTTCTCCCGGATTAATTGGGCTCCCGTAAAACTATTTCCCTAAAAGTCAGGCCTTTTTAAGAACAGAATGCTCTACAGTATTTCAAATGGCTATTCTCTCCCCTTCTGGAAGCATAAAGCCTATTTTTCTCCTATCTGCACTATGTGCGAACCTGCTAGGACTCCTGGAGGTGAAACTTATGAGCGTATGGGAAAATCCTCTTAGACTGAATACCAACCACCTGGAGTTGTTAACACTCAAGCGTGTCCACACCGGTCCACCAGCATTTTATTAATGAGAGTTCCTTGTCCTACCCTGGTACCAGTTCCAGCAGGGCTTTCTGTTCCTCAGTTTCTGCTCTGGTAATTCTCTGTATCTGCATGACTCTCTAATTTGGGGAGGGGAACAATTTCCCTTGTAACCTCAATTCTCTGACAGATAAAAAGAATTCTTTTTGCAGCTTTTTATGTTTTTGAGGGAAGGAGTAGTGACTTCTGAGCTTCTTAAATGCTGGACCAAAACCCAGGAGTCTTGTGTCTTTTAAAAAACTGATTTCCTTATTTTAATTAGGCTCCTCAGGTATCTCACCTGGATTGAATGTTATATTTTTTTAGAGTTGCTAGAAGTCTTCACAGAATTGCTGTAAAAAATGTCAGTTGAGCTGGCAATCAATTCACTAGTGTGCAGAAAATAAAAAATTATAAATTACCTTGCACACAAAAGTATACCAGATGATACAGTGTCACATATAATCTGTGTTAAAGGACATTAAAATGTATCAAATTACTGGGAATGTGCAGCTGTTGGATTTCTGATTACAACTTGCAATAATATAAACCATTAAGCTTTTCATCAAAATAATTGGTAGCAATTCTCTTCACATTAAGTCTATTTAAATAAACCTAAACTTCCCTGACATTTTTCTTTTTCAAATAGCTCTTGAGAAAGATACACGTTCTCTTTATATTCCTTCTACTAAGTCTATTTTTAAAACTCTCACTAATTACACTGTCTTATAAAAATGTTAACTATGATGTATGTTTATGAGATTAGAGAAAATTAATGACTACAATTATTCTTTGTTTAATAATGAAAAGTAACTTGAGAAGTGAACACCCCTGTTTCTTTATTTCTGAGAATTAGTATTTGTTAGATAATGTTAAAGACCTGAATTCTCGGGTTTTTCTTAATGTTTAGAGTTGTGATGATCTTTGACAAGCTGATAATTAATGTGGATTATTCTTTTTAGCAGATCAGATTACAAAAAATGAATCAAAATGTTGTTACAATACTTGTATTATTCTAAAATCCAAATGTTCTGTAAAGAAATTTAGTGACAGAACACAATTTATTTAATGTCTTAGACTTGTTAAAATTCAAGATGAATTATCTCCCTCTTTTTAACTTGATCAGCACTACTCAGTTTTCCCTCAGTAAATGAATTGTTACCAACCAAGACTGATCCTTACATTAAGTGATGATTGTCAATGGATCATGCTTAATGAATTCTGTAAATGATAGCAGTCAATAAAAATGTTGATGGCATTTTTAAAAGTAAAACACAGATCTTTATGTAGGAGAGAATCTGTATTTATAATAATGTGGGGGGTGGAAACTATTTTCTGAATGAGAAAAACTGTTCTGAGTTCTGCAGCTATACAGTCTATTTGCAATATCTGGTTTTTAAATGTCATCTTCAAAATAGACCGAAAAACAAGACCAAGGATAGCAAGATAGACTGTTTCATTTGGTGTCTGTCTATGGTTCTGATGTTTCTTTTCTCATGATATAAAATCATCAATATTGTTAATAAACATTTACAAGTATTTACTGTGTTCAAAATGCCATGATTTATCCTATTAAATAATTAAATATTATTATCACTATATAAGAAGTAAATAAGCAAATGTGTAATTCTTAATGAACTCATAATAATTTCTTTTAAAAATAGTTTATAGCTTTTGAAGAAGTAGTTTATAGCTTATTCATATTTAAGCTCAAGTTATTGATATTTTAGACCAGTCAAAACACATCCTATGGACACTTATAACAAAGTAATTGGAAATCATATAAAGAAATACATGAACATGCATTGTTTTTACATTCAAGCGAGAAAAAAGAGGAAAGATCCAAATGCAAATACTTTACTGCACAAAAAATCAGCAACAATGGTCCTTTTAAGGCAAAATTTGATGCTTTGTTTTAGTATATTTTGAGCATATATTGTGTGCAGGATACTATGCTAGATCCTCAAAATAATGTGAAAGATAATGTGAAAACTCATTTGTTTCAATTTCTCGCCCAAAGACAGCTTTCAGCTGAATGGAAGAGAAAAATGTGTATGGGATAATAAGGAAGTCGGCAATGAGTTCAAAATGCAAGAAACTGTATATTGAGGGAAAGGAAGACATTAAAAAAAGACAATTGGCAAACCTTGAGTCACGTAGTTATTAGTAGAGCTTTCTCCCAAAGGTTAGAAAGGTATCTCTAAAACTGCTATATCTTTATCTTCATATTGGAAGCCTCTCTGAGAGATTGCTCAGTATTGCTAATAAGGATGCTAAATATGCAATAGCCTTAGAAAAAAGATTCGTTCTGTTCCTCATGACTAGTTTCAGCGTAAACAACAGGGATGTATATTCTAAGAATTCTAAGAAACACACTAACTTACTGTTTTGTAACCCAAGGGATGTGGTGGCTTTAGAAGAGGAAGAAAAGTGCAACTTTGAATGAAAACACACTTCAACAATGCAAAAAAGGTCATCTGTATTAAACAAATATAATTTACAATCGTAAAATGTAGTTTAATATTTTCAGAAGTAGAATATTGAAAAAAACTTCTCTTACATTTTATATAATACTAGAGGCCCGATGCACAAAAATTTGTGCACTCGGGGGGATGGGGGGGTCCCTCAGCCCGGCCAGTGCCCTCTTTCAGTCTGGGACCCCTCGGGAGATAACGACCTGCTGGCTTAGGCCTGCTCCCAGGTGGCAGCAG
>NW_006285115.1:625067-625335 GCF_000327345.1 Myotis davidii | reverse complement strand
TTTCTCTTTTATTAGATAGTATACTAGAGGCCTGGTGCACAAATTCGTGCACCAGTGGGGTCCCTCGGCCTGGATTGTGCCCTCTCACAATCCGGGACCCCTTGGGATGTTGGAGGGCCGTTGCATGGATTCAGCCTGATCCCCGCAGGGCAGGCCGAGGGACTCCACCGGTGCACAAATCTGTGCACTGGGCCATTTTCAGCCTGATCCGCACAGACCAGTCCAAGGGACCCCACTAGTGCATGAATCCATGTACCAGGCCTCTAGT
>NW_006285115.1:616398-624715 GCF_000327345.1 Myotis davidii | reverse complement strand
CGCCTTCGGTATGCAAATTAGCCGCTATCTTGTTGCTTCAGGGTGGGGGTCCCCACTGGGGTGCCTGGCCAGCCTGGATGAGGGGATGATGGCTGTTTTTAGGCTGCCCGCACCCCCTTCAGGGTGAGGGTCCCCACTGGGGTGCCTGGCCAGTCTGGGTGAGGGGCTGAGGGCCATTTTCAGGCTGGTGGGCGACTGAAGCTCCCAACCTCTCCTTTTTTTAATTTTTATTTTTTATTCTGGGATTTATTTACCTTCTATAGCTGTCACTGGAGCTGAGGCCCAGCTCCAGCTTGAGGCCTCAGCTGCTGAAAGCAGGTTTCTGGGGTTTGTTTGGCTTCTATAATTGAAACACTGTTGCAGCTCTAGCTCTGAGACCTTGCTGGCTGAAAGCAGGTATCTGGGGTTTGTTTAGCTTCTATAATTGAAACATATTTGCTTTTGGAGTTGTTGCTTTCAGGCTCAGAGCTGGGCTGTGCCAGGTGGGGAACCTTGGCTTCCTCCATTGCCGGGGCAACCAAGCCTCCTGTTCGCTTCAGCTGCGTGGCTGTCGGCTGCCATCTTGGTTGGCAGTTAATTTGCATATCGCCCTGATGGGAAGCATATCGGAGGTAAGGTTAGTTACCCTATTTGTCTTTTATTAGATAAGATAGATTTTGCATAATATAAATGTCTTAGAATAGTGTTTTTTTTTCTTGGTATATGAAATATAGTAGAATTATGGCTACCCTGTAGAGCTATTCCGATGTGATGGGTAATGGGTATTCACCTCTCATTTTTATATGTATGTTTCTTGTTTAAATATGGTGGCAGTGGAATAATATATGTATTTGATAGAACCTTAGAATATTCTTAGTGTTGTACATTGCCTCAAAGGAGAATAGCCTTAACATGTTAGATCTCAGTTAAATAAAAAGTTGTCAGGGCCTCAGTTTCCAAATCTATAGCATGAGAGTGTAGATGAGATAACTGCTAAGTCATACCTAAGATGACATTATTAGTTCATTGGAGAGTTGGAAATAAAATGCTAAATGTCCACACTTACTGATTGCTATTCTTTCCTCTATACCAGATGTGGGGAACCTTTTTTCTATCAAGGACCATTTGGATATTTGTAACATCATTCACGGGCCATCCAAAATTATCAAATTAAAATTAGCCTGCTATACTTGGTCAAACATTTAGTTAACTCAGCCTTAATGCCTTGGCAGGGCCAGACCAAATTACTTCACCAGCCTCATATGACCCTCGGGCCAGACGTTCCAAACCCTGCTGTATCCCATGCCTTTTATTCATTTATTAAGATAAATATTTCTATGTAGTATTGGTAGGGATGTGAGCAGAAGATATTATTGAACTGCTTTACAAAATAAAAGCAAGGTCTGAATTCCAAATCGATTCCATAGCCATCCTCACTATTTGCACTTTTCTTCCCTCCTCCCCCCAATTAGTGGCACATTTGTTAGAATTGATGAACAACATTCTTACAAAAATTATTGTTTACATTAGGTTTCACTATTGGTGTTGTACATTCTATGGGTTTTAACAAATGAACACTGGCATGCATCCACAATTATAGTATTAGAGTATTTTCACTTCCCTAAAATTTTTCTGTAATCCATCTAGTCATTCCTCCCTCTCTTCTCACTTATGGCAATCACTGATCTTTTTACTGTCTCCTTCACTTTTGCTCCCCCCGCCCACAGTTTCTTATAGTTGGAATAATATAATATTTAGCCTTTCCAGATTAGATTCTTTCACTTAGTAAAATGCATTTAAGTTTAACGTCTTTAAGAGGGCTTGATAGCTCATTTCTTTTTAATGCTGAATAATAATCCATTGCCTGCCTTCACCACAGTTTATCCATTCATTTACTGAAGGACATCGTGGGTGCTTCCAGGTTATGGCATTTATGAATAAGGCCTCTATTAGCATCTGTGTGCATGTTTTAGTGCATTCATAAGTTTTCAGTTCATGTGGGTAAACACCAGGGGAGGGGAAACTGTTATATTGTATGGTAGAAGTATGTTTAGCTATGAAAGAAACTGCCAAACTCTCTCCCAAAGTGTTGTACCATTTTGAATTATCATGAGCAGTTAGGAAGCATTTTTTAATTTGTATTTATAGCAATTTCCAAAACTGCAATCCATCAACTACTTCTGCAGCTATGTTTAATGTATGGTCACTCCCCTCACCCCTCCAGTCCCCATCCTGACTTTCATCTCAGCTCTGCCTCTCTCCTCTTTAATCAGCTTCAGAAGCACAGGACCGGTGCACATCATACTTGCCTCTACTGTCCAGATCGATACCACACTAATAGATTCTAAAAAAATCTTTGTCAAATGAACAAGAACATGGTTGAGACTATAAATATTTTAGTGTGAATTATATAACAACTTTGTAATACAGAGGCTATTGGATTCAATGTCCTATACCATTAAAGATAAAATGAATTTCTTTCTACAGTAATAAAGTGATTTCAAATAAAACTTGAGACATAAATTACCATTAAAATTAGTTATCATTTGTAGAAAAAGAAACATTATTTTCCAGGCTAAGTGTTTTGAATGCATTACTTCATTTAATGTTTAAAACAAACTGTCACATAAGAATCATTGTTTTCCCTATTGTACAGATGAAAAAACAGGTTTGGGGAGGTTGAAACACTTATCAAAGCTGGTAAGTGTCAGAATTATGTTTGTCTAGTGAATCGAAAATTCTTGACCCATAAACACTAGGTCACAAAGGTTTTAGTCTGCATTCACTACAGTTCTGGATCTCTCACTCTGAGCTATGCTCAAATTTCCTTTGAAAGACAGTTTACACTATAAAGGATTTAACTCATATAAGTCCTGCAAAAATTGGTTTATATTTTTAAGCCAAAATTTCTTATTTTGCATAGTTCTTACATTATAGCAAGTGGACCTGTGCATTTCACATCTGCCAGTTTATTCTATAAATAATTAAATGCAGCGAGGGAGCAGGAGGAAATACGATAACCCACATCGACTGCATTTCTTTGATGATTAAAACCAATCTCTCTGTTTCTCTGCTTTTGCTGGCATTGCCACTAAGAAACAGCAGGATTTTAGTGCTTCCCTTGTGGCCTAGGAGTATTTTTTTTAATTCATACTCAGTGCACCTGGGTTAGTATTTTTTGTTGTTGTTCTTAATTAAAAATAAATGAAACCAAGAAAAGAGTCAATCTGTGCAAGAATCCAACCTGTTGCTTGTCCCTTTCCATGCAGCTGAAGGGTACAGATGTTCATCACAACACATTTTTTCTCCTGCACTGATTTATTTTAGGTGTTGGATGGTGTCCTCGTCCCATACTGCTTGATTTGTTTTGGTCTTACTTTGCGTAACTGTTCTCATGTTATTTGCACCTTCATTTCCCTAGTAAGGGGAGGATTGTGTGCACATTCTCTGAATTTGAGGATCAGCTTCAAAGCATTCTAAATGTAAGCTTAACCTACTTTAATCTAAAGGGAGAAAGATTGGCAATGAGTGTTATAGAATAGAAAATAGGCTTGGTAAGTGCTCAGAAACCATCCTGTTTAATGTTTTAAAATATTTATGTTTAATGATTTAAATGATATACAATTCAGCGGTCCTCAAACTACGGCCCGCGGGCCACATGTGGCCCGCCGAAAACATTTTTTTCTTAACTTCAAAATAAGATATGTGCAGTGTGCATAGGAATTTGTTCATAGTTTTTTTTTAAACTATAGTCCGGCCCTCCAACAGTCTGAGGGACAGTGAACTGGCTCCCTGTTTAAAAAGTTTGAGGACCCCTGATATACATGGTAAAGAAAAGTCTAAAATGATCAGTGTTTTGATGAATTATTGGTGTGTGCCATGAACACAACTGTGGCTGTTTTGGTTGATATAAAATAGTCCAATGAAAGAGAGAAATAAATAAATGATATTTACTAAGTAATATATTTTAATAGAGGTATACACACAGGATGCTATAGATGTCAAAATAAAGGTACAAAGCCCAACTTGATTTGATTAAATTGGCTAAGGAAGAGTTTCAACAAGAGAGCAAACTGAATAAGTATGAAAAGTATAATTAGGTATAGCTTGAAGTCCCACAGAGAATAGGTATGGAAAGTTTCAAATTATTTGCAGGGAATGCAAATGGAAGGATTAAAAAGCATATTATTTTTTCAAGAAAAAAATTTATACTTTTTTTTAACAGTTAGCATGTGTACATTATTGGGCTTGGATTAACAGAATTACTTGAGATGTGTTTTAAGGAGTTAAAAAACAACAAGTGAAGAGGAGATAAAACATGAAAGAAATAACTGAAATTAGTTAGCAGTATCTTGCATAAAGTGTAAACAAATAAGGATTATAAGGATTCAGAGATTAGAGGACATTGTTCCCATTGCAGGCATTGGGACATGAACCATGAAATGAATGTCTTTTCTTATGAACATTAGTTGAACATTTTTTGACTGAGGAAAAATACCCTAAAATGTCAGGTATTTGGTGGCAAAACAAAAAAAAAAGTTCTAGCTTTCTACTTGCCAGCTCTCAAATGACAGTGGGGAATCCTGAGTGTTCACATTGGTTAGCCTATGCAGTGGTCGGCAAACTCATTAGTCAACAGAGCCAAATATCAACAGAACAACAATTGAAATTTCTTTTGAGAGCCAAATTTTTTAAACGTAAACTATATAGGTAGGTACATTGTTATGAACTTAATTAGGGTACTCCTACGGCTTAGGAAGAGACACACTCAAGGGGCCAAAGAGCCGCATTTGGCTCACAAGCCATAGTTTGCCGACCATGGGCCTGTCGTATCTGCTACTTTTCTTCCTCAAATAATGGAGTAATTCATTCTGTTTGACTTCTGAGATGTTTTAGTGGCTCTTTCACTTGTACATACCCAGGGATCTGAATTAGATATCAGATTCTAGGACTGGTGATACTTAGTCTCAGGGAAATCTTTTTTTCTTTTTCTTTTCTAAAGATTTCTTATTGATTTATTTTTAGAGAGAGATGAAGGGAGAGGTAGAGAGAGAGAGAAACATCAACATCACATCAATGTTGTTGAGAGCAAAGCACTGATTTGCTGCCTCCTGCATGCCCTCTGAGCAGGGATTGGGCCTGCAACTTAACCAGGCCTGTGCCCTGCCCGGGAATCGCACTGGCAACCTTTTCATGTATGAGAAGATGCCCAACCAACCAAGTCACACCAGCCAACTTGAGAAATCTTTAACATAGTTGATTACAATAAGGCAAGAAATTGGAAACCACAATTTAGATGATACTATTGGTGTTAGGACTTCAGAGATTTAGTTGTAGCAGTCATGCTGATAGTATGCACCTGTAGTGATTACAATAGTTAATGATTCTAATATGTTGGCTGACAGAGTAGATTCTCAATATTGTTGTGTTAAATTAAATAACATTATTTAAATGTAAATTAAATACAATTATATTTTCAACATGAATTGTGCCATAGTAGAGAGGATTAAGGATGTCTTGGTTTCTCCCTTCCTCCACTCTTCATTGTGACACTAGTGCCTCCACTGGCAGACACCAGCCGATGTGGAAACCCAGAAAGTGCAGCCTGCAGTCAGTCAGGTCTCCTCCAACCCCAGGCAAAGCAGGGGGCAGCGTAGGGAGAGCAATGGATCTGAGGCCAAAAAGGTACAGGATAGACTCAAGCAGGAATTATAGATGCCGTCACCACCTCTTGGAGATACAGTTCTTAATGTACTGCCTTGCATGGTTAGCATTGTCTCTGGAACTGGACAGGACCCTGTGTCTTGGTATTGACTGCTATTGAGGTTGGTGGGACAGTGTATTACTTTCTATTGCTGCATAACAAATGACCGCAAATTTAGCAAGTTCAAACAACATTTGTTAGTTGTTCTGCAGGGCAGAAGTCAGGCTGACTTACCAGGCTACTCTGCTCATGCTGAGATCAATGTGTCCGCTAGGTTAAATTCTCCTCTGGAGGCTGGCGGGGCGGGGGGAAATCTACTTCCAAACTCATTTCTGTCATTGGCAGAATTCAGCTCATTGATTAACTTTGGTTGGTTGCAGGTCTGAATCCCTTGTTGCCTTGCTGGCTGCAGCTGAGGGTACAGGCCACCTGAATTTCTTGGTGTTTGGCTCCTTCTATCTTTAAACCAGCAAGTGGGCTCAATTTTTTCCTTAAATGGTCAGGAGGGCTCAAATCCTTCTTATATTTTAAATCTCTGGCTTCCTCCTCTGTGAACAGCCAGGGAAAAGTCTTTTTTAAAATATATTTTATTGACTTTTTACAGAGAGGAGAGAGAAAGGGATAGAGAGTTAGACACATCAATGAGAAACATCGATTCAGCTGCCTCCTGCACACTCCCCACTGGGGATGTGCCCCCAACCAAGGTACATGCCCTTGACCGGAATTGAACATGGGCCCCTTCAGTCCATAGGCCAACACTCTATCCACAGAGCCAAATCGGTCAGGGCAAGAAAACTCTTTTTAAGAAGTGTATTCACTCTCCTTTTTTTTCCTTTTTCTTTTTAAGGTCAACTGTACCACAGAACTTCATCTAACCTAATCATGGGATGAAAGCCATCATGTGTTATGTGGGGCCTATACACTGGTGGGTGGGAGGCGGGGAGTGAAGGTTTGGGCTGAGCAGGAAATCTTGAGGGCTATCTTAAACTTTATAATTCTGTCTATCGTAGACATAATGGGAGTAAAGTTTCAACTTGTAATTTTCCCCCTTCTCTAACCAAAGGTTATGGAAGAAGTATATTTACTAGATATAAACTATTGCTTATTGGTCTGATGACTGGACAGTGATTTTTAAGTTATGTCCTGAGAATTCTATGTAGTAAAATCTATGTAGTGACATTTTTATAGAATTAGAAATTATGTAAATAATGTAAGAGTTTGTAAAAAAAATACCCCACATTATTTACAGAGAACTTCAGTTTAATGACCCTTTCCTAATGAAACATGATAATTCCAATTAGCATAAATTGAAAGTTTATGCTAGGAACCTAGAAAGAGTTTATTGCTTCTAAGAACTATGACTGATAGGGTAACTAAGCCTATACTTAGAAACTGACTCGCTTTGGTTAGTTTATCTTGGTTCCTTTGCCTAATGTTTCCTTTATAATTCTACAAGGAACACCATGTCATGAATTTAGTACCAATCATCTGAACTGTTTCTTCTAATTGTCAAAATGGTATTTCATTTAAGAAGTGAAATATTGAGCAAATTCACAACAGCATCAAGCTATAAGCTGGTAAATCCAGTGTTATACAGTCTGGCAAAATAGCAGACTGACGTCATCGGTATAGGACCTGTAAGTTGCATAAGACCCTGCCTGCCACAGCAGACACTCCCTGCACTGGCACACACACTTGGTCTAATATTCTGCTGTCGCTGACTTGAATATTTAACCATTTTTCAACAAGGGGGTACATATTTTTTTTGTACTGGAATCCATAAGTTATGCAAATAGTTTTATATACACAGTAAATAAGTTAATAAATATTTTGATAGTGTGAAAAAACTCAGGTATCAATTATTTTAGTAAAACTTATGAAGTAAATTCAGCCTACCAGTTTTGAGAAAAGTGGCTTAAACCACAGATATGATACTGATTGTGATCATGTGGATTTTTTTTTTAGCTATATTACATACTCATAATTTCAAGTAGAAAATTCAGTTAAAGTACAACATTACATCTTCAACTATTTCTGTCAATAGAATCAAAATACTAGTCCACAGGGTTGTGAACTCATTTCAATAATAAACTATGTTTTGCCCAGATTGTAACACATTGTTCGTGATCATTAAATTTAATTGATAGTGATGTTTGTTAAACAGTCTGTTAAAATAGAAGAATCATTTAGTTTTAGTATCGAAAATAATCAACTATTGGCTAGAACTGTTTATAGAAAATGTTGAAGATGTAAAGGAAACAAAAATATAGCATATTGATTATGAGTGTGGGTTGTGAAGCCTCATTGCCTACATATAAATCCTGGTTCTGTCATGTTCCAGCTCTATCACTACAGATTAGTGAAAAGGCTATGGGGTAACACTGGTTTTATTAAATCACTAGTAGCCTGGTGCACGAAATTTGTGCACATTAAAAGGGAATTAATTAGCAGAAATATTTTAATATTGCTGTTTGCCCTTTCTCTATAATAGAAGTTTGAGAGATGAAAGGAAATTAGTAAAATGTATATGAAAATAATATATAAATTTATTAATAAACAGTAACAAAAGGATATAACAGCAACAGAGGCATGATATAAAAACAACAAAAACATGATATGAAAACAAGAAAAGCA
>NW_006285115.1:612187-615600 GCF_000327345.1 Myotis davidii | reverse complement strand
GTGCCTCCACGCTCCCAGGGCGGGTTCCTGCCTCAAACCTCACCCTTACTGGAAACAGCTCCGGGGAGGGTACAGCCGTTTCCAAGACAACCCCTGCAGGACTGACTTCCTTCCAGTTGGTTGCGCCTGGGATTGTGATGTTACACCCAGGGTTTTTATATAAGTAGATACTTTTTACTTAATTGAAATAATTTAAGGGTAATTCTGTCTCTTGAGAGACTCATATTTTCAATTTCCTATTTTACATTTATCTGGCTAGTTCGTAAGATTCTCAAATTTAAAGCGTTTAAACAGAAATCTTATTCTACCTCCAATTCCTAACTAGTCTTCATCACTGTTCTTCAAATTAGTAGGTGGTAACACTGCTCACTTCATAATAGCAACAAAAACCTAGGAATTATTTATTAAACTTCTCCCTCCTCACTCCAAACATTTACTATATGAATATATCTTTAGAGTTAGGAAACAGGAATGTATTTGTATTTAAAAATAATATTTGAATTGCATATTTTTAAAGTTTAAAATACTTTAAATAGTATACCTAATTTTTAACTCTTCATTTAAAGGAAATCCCCTGATCCATTTGCACTTACTTATGCATGCATCCCAATTTTCTATTTCTTTATGTAGAAATTATTTCATAAGTTAAATGGCAGAAATAAGCTATTCACATCAAACTAAGACATATAAGGAACATTGCTTGTAAACCCATACATATTAATATGCTTCAAACATCACAAGAAAATGTTTTTAAAATATTTATTGTAGATACTGATTTTTATATTTCAAATAAATGACATTTAGAACAGAAAAGTTTATAATTTTTAAAGTATATTTTTATTAATTTCAGGAAAGAAGAGGGAGAGAGAGCTAGAAACATCAATGATGAAAGAGAATCATTGATTGGGCTACCTCCTGCTCACCCTCTCCTGGGGATTGAGGCTGCAACCCAGCATATGCCCTGACCTGGAATCAAAACTGCTACCTTTTGGCATATGGAACCTGCTCCAATCAACTGAACCATCCAGCCAGGGCTGGAAAGTTTATAATTTTTAATGGAGCCATTAGATCTATATTGACTCCCTTTGAGTACAAATTTTTCATTGGAAAAAATATCCTCAAGGCAAATGTAAAGTAGTATTTTTACTTACAGGAATTAAGAACAAATTTAGTCTTTCAATGGAGCATATCTAAAATTTGAAAGATTGCATTAATTTTGAAATATGGGTAAAATTTACTATAGAGATTTTATTTTCAAACAAAACAAGGCTATGCTTTGAGCTATTTAATATGACTGTGGCAATGTAAAGAATTGAAAAACTAACATTAAAAGTTCTCACTTAGGAATAACATAATCTCTGAGCTTAATTAATGTAATTATTGTTTGCAGACCTGTTCCACCCAGCTTCTTTGTGGTGATGAAATAAGGAGAATTATCCCTTTACTTCCTTTCTCTCCAAGAACAGATGACATTCCTACTCAAATGTATATAGTACCTACTTCTGAGGTACAAGGGCTACAAGACTATGGACCATAATGAATACTTATCTAGTTGACCAAGGCAAGTAGATGAGAGTAAGATATAAAGATGTTTGTAGCTGAAAAAGTTGTATATTGAAATTTATTTTCTGACCTATTTCAATTTTTCTGATAACATGAAAAATCAAGAGCATAAAATTGTCTTAGAATTCTTGTTGGTTATGTATCATGTTTGAAGTTTATTTTAAGAATTATAACCCTTAAGAGGATATTCATTATTTAAAGACAATATTTTTGAAGGGGGATATTAAGGGCAGAAAGGAAGACTCTTTTATTTTTTTGCCTCTATACATTTCTGATACTTTAAATAATTAAATTAAAATATAATATGATCTAACACAGAGACTATTTTACCAATTTAGAAAGTAAAATGATATTTTCTAACATCTCTAACCCAATAGGTCAAATAATACTAGTCATTGATCCTATCAATAACAAGGAGTTGTAAATTTTAATGTTTTGTAATTCAAAGGGGACACTTAGTTTGTGTTATGGCTATTCTGCCTGACACCATTTGTTCTGACTGTGGCCCTCTCATGAAGTGTGAATAACAGGAGTTCTTGCATTTATGTAGTTTGTGTAGTCACTAAACTTTCTCATACACTTTTATATGCTATATGATTTATAGAGCCATATTTGTCTACACATAATGGGTGTGAGATGGCAGTGTAATTTGCAGGAGAGTCAGCCCAGGGCCAAAGCTGTTCATTTTTAATTCATTTTTATTTTTTATTTTTAAGTTGGCTTTTTCTCCTCTGAAGGTTTAAAAGAGACAGACATTTCCAAGCATGACATTCTCTCAACCACTGGTTTGTCAGCATTAAGTATTGGCATATCCCTTGAAAGATGTCTACTGAAAGAGCTGATTTCTACTAGACAACTTTCAACAAAAAACACACACTTACTTCTTCCACAGATGTTTCCTCTTCTCAGTTTCTGAATTTTGATTATCATGACACAACACAAATTGTCCGGAGCATAACAGCTGTCTCACATATGCCTATCCAAACTTCAGCTGTCACACCAGGATTCTTTTTCTTCAATGGAAGAGAGAGGACCTCGTTTATCATCTCTTCCTTAATGACAGATTTTATTTTTCCTACGCAATCTGTATTACTTGACAATGATCAGGCTGTTGCCTTATCTGCTGCTGCAATGAGTTCAGTAATTAGTGGCATTCCAGGGGCCTATGCTGAGTTAAACAGGCACTCATTCCTCTCCCCTGGATTGCTGCTCACAACTGCTTCCACAAGCATACCTCCAATTGTTTCTAGGGGGGCTCAAGAGGATACTGAAGAATATTCAGCTGTTACCGTAATTTCAAGAAGAGAGTACTGGAAATTGCTGAGCTCCTCAATGTCTCCCATTTCTCCTGCTAAGATAATTATATCTAAACAGGTAGCCATCTTAAACTCATCAACTCTGCCCAGATCCACTACGCAAGCCTCCATTCCCAGTGAATATCAGATTATTACTGAAGCATCTAGCAACCAGAGACTCACAAACACCAAATCACAGACTGCTGATTCCTTAAGTGAATTAAGCCAGACATGTGCAACATGTTCTGTGACTGAAATAAAATCCTCTCATAAATTCTCAGATCAAGTTTCGCATAGCGAACAGTACCATTTTTATGAGACATTCGGGATGAACTCAGAGATATTAGCCAGCTGGTATGCACTAATGGGAACTCAAACTATCACTTCTAGGCATTTATTTTCTTCTGCTACTGAAATAATGCCATCACCAGCATTCACAGAACTGTCATCTTTATTTTCTTCTAAAAAGAGTACAAAAGGAATAAGTTTATCCTTATCCTTGGAGGAATACATTACCCTATCAAGTAATCTGGATGTTAATTTATGTTTGGATAA
>NW_006285115.1:582866-612174 GCF_000327345.1 Myotis davidii | reverse complement strand
TCCGCTGAATTCTGATTTGACTTCAAAACTGACTACTGATGCTCTGTTAGTCTCAAGAAACATTTTTAAAATATTGACAATAGGACAATATGGTATAACTGTGGGTCCCACTAAGACACTGAATCAAGACAATTTATTGGGTATGCAAGAGAATAAAGGATCTCAAAAGCAGCTCAAAGTTCCTAAGGATTTTAAATTAAATTTACAAAGTCATCCAGAAACTGTGAATTCAAATGACCTCAAATACAACCCCTCACCTCATGTAGACTCAATAACTGATATTTCAGAAGCAACCTCTGCTGTTGCGTTACACACCATTTCACCAACTCAGCCACTTCCATACAGACCTCTTTCCCCATGTCTGTATTTATGCCAGATTGGACATATTATACAGATGATCTGCCTTTAACATCTGACTTTTTAAAAAAAGGAGTTCAGAACTTCTTCAGAATGGTCCAAATGGGAACTTCAGCCTAGTGTGCATAATTGGGAATCTGCCGCCGCAGGCCAGTGGCTTCCCATCACTACATCTCTTACTTTGTCTTCATTGGGGTCCATTCCAGCACCTCGTCAGCTGATGATTTCTGGTGAGTTTCTCAGTTTCAATTCAATAAACTTTTAGAAATGAGTTTCTTTTCTACAGAAAAGAAAGAGCCTGTTGTAGTCACCAGGTGCCCTAAACAACTTCTTTGTAATCAGGGCAGCAGCCAGTCAGGGAAGAAGGCACCTGCTGTTGTACCTGACACAGATGGTTATTCTTAATGCACTGCCACAAAGGCTACCAGTTCAATAGGGGAGTTTGTGGGAGATGGCTCCACTGCTGGCAAGCAATCAGAAACTGAACTAGTTCAATTCATTACAATGGATCTTTCAAAGTTCAGGAATATCTTTTATTATTCTCATTTCTTGAAATAGCTTCTTTGTCAGATTGAACACAATGTAACACATTTCCTAGCATTTTCTTCAGTACTGGTATTTTCTTTTTTTAATGGGAAAGATGAAGAAATTAAGGGAACTTGGTTGGGTTTTCTCATCCTTCATGGTGTGATTTATCATTTCTTAATGCAAAGCTGTGATGCCTTCATGAATATAACTCAGAATATAAATTAAATCCATGTCTTTCACTTAAGAAAATACTACATAAATATTTTGAAACAAGGTAATATTCCATGTGTGAATTTGAAATAATTAATGAAAAGCCACTTTTCTTAGATAAATATTTTTACTTTAAAGCACTTTAGACATCACTAATCTTCTCTATCTTTGTAATTACTATTAAATTGGAAAGCATGCAAAACAAGTTTAATGAATTGTATTTATTAAATAGATTTTTCCCCATTATTTAAAGAAGTTCTGTCTCATGGAATTTCAAATGTAATGGTAGCAGTGCAGTAAATTTTCATTCAATGCAAAATTGATTTTGTGTGTCTATGTTTTAGAGGAAACACATATAAGTGTTTAGGTGTGTAATTTATGTCTGGCATCTCAGTAATATGAAAGACCTAATTATATTTGATATACTCGTATTTAGTATATGATTTTATTTTTTTATGTTCATCACTTTTATTTTATACAGTCATCATTTTATTTTTATTTTATTTTATTTTTATTGATGACACTATTACAAATGTCCCATTCCTGCCCTCTCTTTGCCCACCTCCACTCAGCCCTTGCCCCACCCTTCCCTCTGGCTGACAGCACATTGTTGTCTATGTCTTTGGGTTAGCTAATCCCTTCATCTTCCTTCATCCAGTCCTCCCCACACACCTCTCTTTACAAAATTTCTAAAATTTTCATAATTTGTTAAATTGCAAATTTAAAGAGGTATTCTTGTACTTTTAAAAGATGAAAGCTTTTTGTATAACTAGTATGACACATCGGCAATACCTTATACATCACTTGTGTCGCATATAAGGTTCTCTATACGTAGATGCAGCTGAGTATACCTTCTACTCTAATACAATTAGCCCCTTAGGAATACAGGATACAAATTCTTTATTTCCAGGAAATCAAATTCTAGGCTTGCTCTTTATGAACAAAATTGTCACGTTCCCTTTTTCTCATCCCCTAACTCCAACTGCAAATATGCTTTGATGATTTTGACCTCCTTCAGTTCTCCCCATTTCCTCCCAGTTTCACTTTCCTAATTATTTGAGATATGATAATCATTTACAAGGCACATGTTGACACTTTCCAATATGCTCACCCACTGTGTTGTCCAAGGCCAAATCAAGGAATAGATAGCACACTCTAATTGAACATTTGGGAAGAGTTTAATAAAGAAATTATTTACAAAGATATGGGTATAATTTAAGGAAAACAGTGAGAGACTGTATGATTCTGGAGGGACTAGTAACAGCAGAATGTCGTTACTACCCCAACGCCTAGAGGGACAAAGTAAAGAGCAGTTACCAAAATCCAGAGACTAAGGAGAAAATCTGCCAGACCACAGAAGCATGGCTTTTAGGAAGAGCACACAGGCCACCCAAGGCAAACCAACCAGGAAAAGATCAGGAGATATACACCCACCCTTACTGTCTTCTAGTCTTCTAGTATTCTACTGGTGTTCCATTCAGTAGCTGGAGCTGAACTTTAAAAACACACCTGGTCTAATCTCTTCATGTAAAAGAAATGTGGGGTAGGCCACAGTAGAATGGTCTATAGTGCTAAAATCTTGATTAGGTTCCATGACACTGGCAAAATATAGAACAAGTGTATAACTGATAAAGGAAGAATTTCTTTGTAGGCTTCTTAAGTGGACCATTGGGTACTATTATTTCCTCCCTACATGCTACTTTCATACTAAAATATTATAAAAGGTAGAAAGCCCATAATTCTGAGCTCCCTTGCTCTAGTGGATTCCTCAGGCTGCACTGGCTTGAAGAAATGACACTCCAAAGTGAGGCATCATGGAGTTACCTCCATCAATATGTTTCTTAAAGTTTTGCATAATTTTAAACTGTAGAAGTTCTGGTTAATTGGATCAAAATTATCTTTCTCAGACATCCTCTAAACCAAACCAGCCTTTGTGGTTTGGTTTAACTCATGAAGTAAATGAAGTTTAAGAGGAAAAAAAAGTTATTGTTTTCTTATAATGATATGACTCTTTTTTTCTACTAATTGTTTGGGAAGAATATAACAGAGAGCAACCAGGGCTTTCTGCCCCAAATATTCTCAATTAGTAATGGGTAGCAAAAATTGCACAAAATAAAAAAATGGTTTCATTTATCCTATTCATATTCATAAAATTCTAAATTAAAATATGATCCAATATAATATTAATAAAATTCTAGTAAATAACAAAGGATTATTTTATCCAGGAATTAAAAGATGAGTCAAATTAAGACATTTAATGATAAAATTTACCACATCATTAAGTAAAAAGACATTGACAATTTATAGTTTACTGAAAGTATTTTTCTTTTATTTTTATAAGGGTTTATATTATCTTCATATTTTCTAGTATTTACATTTTCCAAACACAAAAAAATATAATAGCTCACAACAAAATTCAATGCCATTCTTGAAGTTGAAACAGAAGAGGCAGTGCCATTAAACTCATAAAGTCAAAATGCCTTATGTGCACATGTGCACATATTTCTTACAGACCACTTTGTAAATCTAATGAGAAATCTCATTAATTAACAAAAACAAAACACAAACTACTGCTTAAAACTATACAGAGCAGAGTTTAAAAGGTAAAGTTCACTAAATAGCCATACAATTATATGAATGGAGTTATGATGTCCTTATTTGAGGCCTCAGACTTTTAAGCTCTTAATACTACTACATAACCACTATATCTGAGAAGTATAAAGCAATTTCAAACAAGTTAAAATGGAATAATATTTAGAACTTAAGTCATTTTAAAGTGCAAGAGAATAACAGGGAATAGTGAATAGAGATGGTAATAAGGGAGCTTGCATGTTTATGTAATATGTTAAAATAAATTGTAATAAAATGGTATGTTATTATTACAGGAGATGCATATAAAAGGAAATAGAACACAAATCCAGATATACATGATAGATATAAAATACATCAAAAAAGGATTTGAATTTTAGGGAAATGTTTTTAGTATTTACTAAATTATGTTGATGCATTGTTATTTTGAGAATTAATACTCTCTACCTTACACCAAAATAAATTCTATGAGGACTAACTAGTTTCAAAAATAAGTATTAAATAATCATAAAAATATCAGTCAATATTTTTTTTATTTCTAAAGGAACATATTTAAGCCTGAAGCCCGTGGTCCTTGGCCCCTCAGCAGGGCCCGCATGTCTAAATCTTTTAATGTGGGAAGTGACTTGTCTATGCACCAACATAGGTTTTTTTTTCAGTTCTTTTGCTACTGTAAGTTGCAGTAATTGAGCCTGAGGTATTGATCAATTATTTATCTATCATCTAACTATTTCAAAATTCACTGCTGGTTAGCAAGATAAACTATATAAATGTGGTAAAAAGACTGTAAAAATGTAAACATTACTGTTAAAAGCAAATATATTGTTATTCTGAACGGTCTCTACTGAACAATATGGTTGTTATCTACAATGGCAGGAGTTACACATAATCTATAATAATAAAGTGTAATATGCTAATTAGACTGGACGTCCTTCCAGATGACCTTCTGGATGAAGCCAGGGCTGTGAGGGAAGCCTGGGTCCAGGATGCCTGCCGGTCACCAGAGGGAAGCCCAGGTCCCAGGTGACAGAGGGAAGCCGGTGCCAGCAGCAAAGGAAGGAAAGCCTACTCTTGCATGAATTTCGTGCATCGGGCCTCTTGTTAATATATAATATTTTTATTTTCTATTCTACAGTATATTTATCCTCTATATTATATATGTATATAAAACATTTGCATATATAGTATAAATACATATATATGATGTGATAGCCTATACGGATAAAAGAAAAAATAGAGTAGAATAGGAGAGGGCTGGGTGTCACAAGGTCTGGGTTGAGGGGTGAGAAACAACAGTATGATCAGGTTTGACCTCTTTGAGTAAGCCATCTTGGAGGAGATGAGAGCTGTGTAAATATAAGGAGAAGACTGTCCCATAAAGAGTAAATGGTCAATGCTGTGTTAAAGCAGGTGTGCACTTGACATTTTCTGAGAACATCAGGGAAACCATGGTGGTGGATCAGGTAAATGAAAGAGACTTTTAGAGGATGAAGTCAAATTGATAATAGGGTGGAGCAAACAAAATCACATCCTAAGAACCTTAGGCCATTTTAAGTGTTTGTCTTTTATTCTGAGTGAAACACAATTATTCCAGGGGTATGTGCAGAGAAATGACATAATCTGGATGGTCAATCTGGCTGCATTATTGAGAATTGATTAGTGGGTGGGACTGGGGCTGGCAGATATGCAGGGAGAACAGTTAGGACTCAGATGCCCCAGTCCAGGTGAGAAATGACCATGACTCAGTCCAGCTATCAGCAGTAAAGTCTTAAGAAATGATCAAATTCTGGATACAGTGTGAAGGGCAAGCCAACAGAATTTGCTGATACATTGGATTATTTTTATTTATTTTTTGGTAACTTCTTTTATTAAGCAGAGAAAAGTATCTTAAGCCACTCTATGAAGACAAATAAGGGAAAATTATGCAAACCAATTTTTTCCAGATATGCTATAATACATTTATCTGGCATTTTATCAGCTATAAAACTGTGTCTAATAATAGATGTTACAACCCAAAAGTCTGATAAATTTATAATGACAATCCTGATTATGCCCCTGTGCAAGACGCTCTAACTTCTGCATCTGCCATGAATTAACTAGGCATGTTCAAAATGACATATATGTTAATCTATACTTATTCTTGCAAATTTATTTGTGACTGTGTTAAATGGAGGAACTCTCTACTAATCACAATATTTAATAATTCAAGCTATCTGTGCCCTGATGGTGTGACAGTATAATTAGTATACTCCATGTATGTGTTTGTATATCTGTTGGCTATGTGCGGTGTGTTTAATAAAACAGAAAGTCAAATGGAGTGGAGAGAAATAATGATATAATAAGTGCTCATAAAAACCTGAAACTCTGCAACACCACCAGATCCCCATATGCAGAGAAAAACAATTTACATTTATGTGGCACTTGAAATAAACTTTCACAGGCGTTTCTGCCTGTATTGTTCGTTAAGCCTTCTACCATATTAATGTAGCTTTGGAAGAAAAGGGCTAAGTTAGGTTGAAATGTCACATTCAAAACACTGTGAGTATAAGGAATATATCCCCAGGGCCAAAAATCACCAATAAAAACAAATTATACTAGTTATGTAAACATTGGCCCTTGGGCAAGGAGGTGATGGGTTTTGGTGCAAAGGAAAATCTATCCCATTAAGTTAGAGACGTGCAGTCTCTTACACAAGAGGAAGAGAAGCGGTTGGTAACATGTTAGGAATAGATGATTGGTCTAATAGTTAAGGGTTTTCTCCTACTATTTGAAGAGGTATTAAGTCTTATGAATATATTAGAGGCCCGGTGCATGAAATTCGTGCAAGAGTAGGCCTTTGCAGCCCTGGCTGCCTCGCCCCGCAGCCACTGCGGCTTCATCCAGAAGGTTGTCCAGAAGGTCGTCCAGACAGTCATTCTGCTGTTCAGCTGTTCGGTCGATTTGCATATTACACTTTTATTATTATAGATAATTGCAGTCCCTTGCCACCTAAATGTTAGCCTCTCCTTAAACTTTTAGTTTTCTTTTTTATCTAACTCTACAAGCTCTCTAAGTTTCCTGGCTACTGCCCCAATCACAATTAATACCTGGTCCTTAAGCTATGAGTACTTGAAATCTAAGCTTGATGCTTTCCCAGGATTTTTTTGATATATATTCTACCTTTGACTTGTTCACTTGTTGTTGACTAATGTACCCTATTCTGATACCTGATTTCTGAATAAAGCCATTGTCTTGCACATCACATGGTTCTAAATCCTTGGAATGCTTTGGCAGAGGTTTCTAACCCTTTACTAGGTCCCTTTAATTCATATTAATGCTTTTATATTTTTATCATTAGTTCCAGAAGATTTAAGAGCTGATGCTCTGAGGCAGTCCTTACCACTTTCCCTGAGCTCCCCACATTCCATATGAGGCTGTCTCTTCCTTCCTGAGAGCCTCACTCCTCATCCTACATACACAATTTGATGGTAGACAATGTCTAACACCTAAACTCTCAGCTTTCAATTACAGGATCCTGCAGTGTAAAAAACATATAAATTCCTATATTCCTATTATATTTCTCTGCTCTTTATCTTCTTTCTCCTCTGAAACATCCATATTTTACTTTTTAAAGAGTGACTTAATGCTGGAAAACAAGACATTATGATCCAGTATATAATTGCAAATGGAGAGATTCTAGATATAATTTGGGAACTTCAGACCATAAACACAACTCTTGGTTTAATATTATAACCATGTACTGTTTTTTTTTCTGTTTGATTTTCAATCTATGCTCTTATTTTGGGTGAAATTTTGTAAGCAGCTTAACATCTTACTTAGACTATGGATACATTTTTATTTCCTCTAGTGGCTTATCTATCTCTTTTTTTCAATACCAGTGCCGCTGTCACTCTTTACAGCTCTCTAACAAGCTTTGTGTAATGGGAAAAAATAAAATAAAGTTGCCTTTTATCAATTTGACAGCTGAAAGCAATAAAGAATAACATTTTTTGTAGATAATATTTATACCTGAAGGTATGTAAGTATTATAGTTTATATTTGAAAAAGTCTTCTTTTAAACTAATAGGATCTATAAAAATTACATATTTTTTCACCAACTGACAAGTTGTATTCTTGTATTTATTAACCCCACAGGAATTACCTCCAATTTTATATTTATTTTACTTTAAAAGCATAAGATATGAATAATGTCAATTTTGATTCCACAGAAATAAATTAGAAACTGAAATTGTTATGTAAGGACCTGTACTCTTTTATTATGCCCTATAGAACTTAGCATATTGTTCTCTACAGGGTCCTTACTACTACAGTATAAGGGTTTTAGAATTTGGGCTCTATGGACAAACTATCTGGTTCCAATTCTAGTTAGTAATTGTTAGGAATACTTCACATTTCTCACTATAAAATGGGAAATATCTCCTGGCCATTGTGGCTCATTGCTTGAGTGTCTACCTATGAACCAGGAGGTCATGGTTCAATTCCTAATCAGGGTACCTGCCCGGTTTGAGTTCAATCTCCAGTAAGGGGTGTTCAGGAGGCAGCTGATCAATGATTCTGGCATAAATTAGAAAAAGCATTTTTCTAGTATTTATTAGAAAAGTACCACTAAATAAGGAAGCAGGTACTACCTTTGGAGTAACAGTTATTTAATTGACTAATCTTATACCTTCTCTCTATGAGAAAAGAGAAGCAAAATAAGAAATTATTTCAAAATTATCCTCATGAATAATTCATCACCAAAATATTTGTTTCATTTTTAAACATATGTAAATCCTGCACTATTAATGATAAGGATCTTTCTTAAATTATAATCTCTATGCAAAACTTAATTTTATATGTATTTTAAAATTTGACTGTAATTGTCTTTATTTCTTGTGATAGAAATCAAAGTTAATCCATTGTCTCTTTAGTTCATTTCAAAAGTTAACTTATTGAGAGATTACATATTAATTGACTAAATAAGAAAGTAAGCTCATTTTAGTACTATTTTATTCATTTTACTATCTAAACAATATCAGGACCTACCTCAACTTTAAAATTGTAAATATTTGTGTGCCCAGATTTTTGAGAGGTAATTTTAAAGATTAAAGATAAAATACATAAGATTACACTTTAATATGCAAAACAACTCTGGGAAAGAGCCAGTAGTCCAAAAATACTACAAGTTTTTAGAGAATAGTTGTTTTTAATTTATACATGACTAGGGATGTGGGCAAATGAAAGCTTCTCAATGTACTATATATGTTTAATTTTGGTAAAAAATAATTCAGTTTTAATAGTTTTGCTAATAAAAACACATGTATTGTCTCAATATTGAAAAATGATTCTTCATGTTCTTTCTATGAATCTTTCTCATAAAGAGAGAACCATTTAAATCATTTATCTTTTAATACATTTCTATATGAAGCTTTCCACTTATTTCTATCAATTAAAAAGAAAATGCTTACCCATTAACACATCAAATAAGCTAATCCATGATTTAATAATGCTTCTCATTCATTTCTTGGAAGAATTTATATCTTAACGCTTATAGACTTTCTAAAAAAACAGATCTAGATTTAATGGTGACCAGTTTCCTCACTTGAAAATTTACTCTCATCCTACATGATTAATTTCAATTTCGTTCAAAGCAAATTTTCTCAAAGACATTTTGATGTCGATTTTTAAAAAATTGCCTTTGAAATTGATTTAAGCTCCTTAGGATTTTTTAAATATCTGCTTTCCTTGGTATGAAACAAATGGAGGTAAGGAGACTGAAGAAGCTTGAGAGTCTTAGGGGGAAACATAATAGGTTCCCATAAGATAGATAAGTATTCTGGTCTATCCACTCTACCACAAGAAATGGTAAATTAAACCAAATTTGTAGTACTTCTGCCATCTATTGTATTTGCCAGCTATTAAAATATTTTTATACTTTTAAATAGGAACTTTTATGCTTTTCAAATACTCTTAGTCCACGTAGTTGTGTTCAGAAAGATATAGGAATATAATTCTAAAATTAATGGGAATAATAGGAAAAATCAAAAAGAATTATATTCGATCCTGCTAATCTATAAATATCATACTTTCTTTAGACCTGGTCATGATTAAGGCAACTACATGGAAATAGACATACGTTATGAATTCATTTATAATGAAAACCTGTTTTAGGTGCCTGTTTTCTCACTGGATACAGCTTTTGACTCCTGGAGACCATTCGCAGGGTCTTTTCCCATAAACCCCTGCATCTCAGCAAGGGAGAACATCCCTGCTATCTATACTCTCTCATCCTTTGAATCTCTTTGACTTCCTCTTTTGCTGAAGAAGGATACAGGGTAGGGACCTCTGCTTTTAAAGGGCTCCTTTGATTATATTAGGTCCACCCACATAATCTCCTTTTATCATAATAATGTAAGGACCAGAATGATGTCATATTCACAGAGAATTCACTCACACTCAAAGGGAGAAGATTAATCAGGATGAAGGTCACTGAAAGGGTCTTTTTAGTCTTATGCGGACAACACAGGAGAATCCAGAGAACTGTTATGTCAGCACAGAGGGACAGACAGAAACCAGAGACAGCCACAGGTAGAGTCCCAGTTGATAAACCATGGACAGTATCCCACTTTCCTTGATCTCATCTGGGTAAATGGGTGCAGGCAAAAGAGAGTTCTCAGTGTTCAGACTGAGATAAGCATACAAGTATTTACATGTGAAAAAAAAAAAAGAATAATAAGGGAAAAATAAATAAAATAAAATTGAAAGATCAGTGGCAGTGACTTTGACCCAATAGCAGTTTCCAGAATAGGGCAAACTGAGCCTGATTATTAAAAGCCCAGGATTATATTGAGCGCAGGGGTAAATATTCAGTGTAAAGTTGATTCATTTTATTGTTTCTAAAAACACATTTTTGTGGTAAACTTTGTGCTGGAAGAAATAGGATTTGGGTTTGGGAACTTGAATTCTGCTAGATATCCTGGATCTTCTTAAATTACTTTCAGATTATGTGCAGGTCCTTTCTTATGTGCAAGTCACTAACCTCAGCTGCTTCTTCTGACAAGTGAAGAAGTGAGTTAGATGTTCTCTGATTACAAGTTTCTATGATTTTTCCCTATGATACAAAATAGCTACACTTAGCCTCTTTACAATTGGAGATTTCAACTGACTTAATTTTGGAGAGGTGACAAATGTTCTTTTTTCCAGTGCATCGTTTGTATGGTTATCCATTCATTGTTACATTGTTAGTGTGTGTGATTAAATGAAATGTAACATTAAAAATTATTTCATGAGCATGAAACTGTATATATTCTTCAGTTCATTTGTTTAATTGATAAGCACCTATATGCAAGAGAAGTATTACTAATTGTTTACTATTCATTTCTTTCAGGCACACAGCCAGCAATAGAAATACTCATACTTCTTTCTCCTGTTTCCTTAGAAATGGTTTCTATAGCAACTGAGTATATTGAGCTGGAGACCCAAGGAATGCCACATGACTGTGTGCATTTATACTGAAAATAGTCTGTACATGATCTTTTATTTTCAGTTTAAAATAATTGATATCAAGTCAGCTGGAATTCTTTTGTAATAGGTAGTTTGTAATATATTTGAACAATGAAGCAAAATTTTTATTTATTTCTTTAACCTCAAGTATATAACTCAAAGCTAGTCACATCATTTTTAATCGATAAATGTTCTTACACTTTGTCTTTGATACCAATTTTAAACATAGTGCTAAATTATCTCCCAAAGGTTATTACTTTCAATACAAATACTCAATCTGGTTAAAAATGTATGCTTAAATACAAAGTCTATCTTATTCATGTACATAATGCATTTTAGACAAATAATATCCTAAATAATGAGAAATACTATGATATAAATTAATAAACATTGTGTGACTATTTAAATGATTTCTCTGGCACTAGGGTGATGCATGGTACTTTTAAATCACTTTTTCCTATAATAAAATATGCAAAACTAAGTGAGTCTTTACAGAAATGGGATGTAATTTAAAACAGTATATAAATAACAATTTGTGAAAGAGGGAACTTCATGTATAATGGCGTGCTGATTATTTCTGCCGTTCCTTTTGCTTTGTTTTATCATTTTTAAACATCAATTTTTCTCATCCATTGCTATTTCTGATCCTTCTACTTTGTAGATTTCTCTGTACATTTCCCCAAAACTTCCTCTTAAAGAATATCAAGTAATAGTTGTCTGTATATTCCCAGAATAAAGGCTTTTTCTCTCATGCTGGAGTTATTTTCCTTAGCATCATACTGGAGGCTTTACCAAAGCTGCCTTCTGAATTTAAAATGGCTTTCATCCCCAAATCCTACTGAAGTTTTATTTTTGTTTCAAAGGGCTGTGTCACCACTTCATTTCTCCTAGGAGCCATCTTAGTGTTTCTGGCCTTTGGGTCCCAATGAGGATCATATTTTTTAGATCTATCTATCACTATATATAATCTTCTATAATATTTACATAATTTATTCAGCATTCCTTCTCTTGTCTTTATTCCCCCACAGTGTCCCCACAGAGTGAATGGGAATCAGTGTCAAACAATTTCTGCATTGAATTGTCTCTTGTGATGAAATCATCTTGCCATTCCTATGTCAATGGACAATTTTTGTGCTGATGTAGGGAGAGGTTCTTGTTTTTATTCATATTTGTTCAAATGCTGTAGACACTTAAAAATATTGGAAGCTATGTTTAAAACTATCGGACTTTGACACGGGGAAGATCTTGGCAGTGTTCACTAATTCGTCCCCTCTCTCTGAATGCTATTTCTTGTTCTCTTTTGCAGGTTCATCCTCCTTCAGTTGAACTACCTTTGCTAGTCCTCAGGCATGGGGGAAGGAATGTCTTCCTTCCCTCTACACGCATTTTCTGAGCAATCTGTTTTACAGCCTTAATCAGATCTTTGTTCAACTGCTGTTTTCTGGTTGCTCATCCCCAACCTCATACTTTGCTCACATAATTAGGATGATTAGTATTCATTTGAAAACTCGAGGACAACCCCATAGATCTCTGGAGCTTTCTGTGTGACTCTCTTCTCTCTAGTACTGTGCCCAGCTAACTTTAGCTTTCTTGACCTCCCTGAATTTCGTTTTATTCTGTCTCCTCAATTCATGGAGAATACCAGTCAGCTTACCCTCCCATAGTCTGTGTTAGAGTCCAGAGACAATTCGCAGATAGTGCGATGGAATAATCAAGAGGTTCGCTGTCATGTGTAGCTTATTGTTAAATGCCTGAAAACTTGCTTCATATGTGCTGCTCAGTTCCCAGTTGTTTAGAAATTAAACTTAAATTTTATTTTGTTACTTTATTATGTCTGGAAGAGAAAATTAGTCTTTTATTTCATACTAGAGGCCCAGTGAGAGATTGAAATCACGCGAGGAGGTGCCCCGCCTCCAGCCTTGTGAGGAGGCACCCGGTGGGGGGCCGGGAATCGCTCCTGACCCGCTAGTACTGGCTGGCCACAGCGTTGTGTCCGCTGGGGTAGAGGCAGGTGCTCCTGTGTGTTGTGTCCCTGCTCCGGCGGCCCCCAGCCCCAGCCTCCCCGGGGCCGCTGGGGTGGGGGGTCATGATGCAGCCTCCTCCTGAGCGGTCCTGATGCTCGGCTAATTAGCATATTCCCTGTGTGTATATATAGATTGCTATTTGGGATCTATTTTGTGTAAATTACATTTTTTCATGCAAAGTTCTTACATATTTCACTTTTTCTAAGCAATCATTAACAAAATTATATTTTCAGAAATAATTGACAGAATCACCTGCAATTCATTTTACATATCACTCTTCAGACAATTCCTTCTACGTCTCCCATTTTTTGTGTCCTTAAATTGTGCTACTGTGTTATTCTCTCCTTACGCCCCCGCCCAAATGCACTTACTATATTGCATTATATTGATTTCTTATTTGCTTCTCCTTTCACTTAACAGTAAATTTCTTGGTAAAGAGTGCCAAATCATATATATATATATTTGCTTCTGCAATATGGTGTACAATGCTTCAAGGATAGAATGTCTTCAAAGCTATTTGTTTACTGTATATTAAATGATTAAATTGATTAATGAGTGACAAGCCATTCTCAATATATAAAATTACACTTATGTTTAGAAAATGTCAAATTAACAGATTGATATTAATTATTGAATCAAATATATTGACTATAAGGTTTATTTTACTATTTTAGCTCTTAGATAAGCTATTGAGGAATGTTCAGAGTTTTGCTATTGGGTTTATAGTGGAGATTTTTTTGGGGGGGTCATAGCTTCAAAAAATAAGGGTTCTATCAAAACAAATAATTTTCGTTTTGGTATCTGAAATATTACAATCAAATGTTTTACCCCACAAATTGTTTTGTAATTCCACTATATTTTTTATACATGGCTTTAAATTTTCCTTTTTATATAATTTTATTTAGATCAAATCAAGAGTGGGCTAATGTAGAGCATAAATAATGCACATATAAACACTTTAAATATTAAATTCAGTTGTTAAATATAAGCTAAAATGTACAGTGACTGAGATATACCCACCTGCACTGCTTTAGAAAATAACTGAAGTGCTCATTCTTACTGTATCTGCATTTTTATATAAACTTAGGGAAGAAAATATAGCTTATTATTTATATTATTGGTGATGATGATGATGATAGCCACCATTTACTTGAGGATTACTGCCAACAAATTCAACTGTGACTTTTTTAGAATTACACACCTACTCATTATCTGATTCAGGATTTGAACCTAGGTCTGTTCTCATAGAATCCATGTCTCTTCCTTGTACACAAAGGAAAACATTTTCTTTCAATAGAGAGATAACAGCTTGTTTCATTGACATTCAAATAGTAAACTATTAGTGAGGTAGTGTAAGGTAAAGTACTATCTCATCATAGATTAAGTGTATATGAGTCCTATTGTCCTCATGCAGAATATTTAAGAGCAACTTGCAATTTATTCAGAAAAAAATATGAAATTAACAAAAAAACAGAATGTAACATTTCAGACAGATATGACATCTATTTTTTTTAACACAGGCTAAATTAAATTTTCAATCCATACTGAAATAAGTGTAATATTTATCTAAACTCTTAAATTTTTAATATAAACTGATATTTTTTTTGTTTTCTAAGAAACTATAAATCAATATTTTGTGAGCCTTTGTTTTGTTTTTAAATTTTCCTATCAACTCTTTGAGAAAAGGTACTATGGTAGCCTTGGAGCTCAGCTAAAGTGTGTAGTACATAGTAGATACCTGATAACATTGCTTGAATGAAATAGAATGATATTAATGATTTAAACAATATGCAAAGGAATAAAAGACTCAACTATGAGATATATCGATTGCACAAAGTCATCCTGTACAGCAGCTTGCAGTGGGATATCAGGACTTTATGAGAAATACCATCCATGGTGAGATTGCATGGACAGTAAAGACACAATGGGTTTCAAATACGAAGACTAAATTAAAAGCCATGAGGCCAGGCACTCTGATGAACTTTCAGCCTTATATTGTCCAGGCTATATAATGGTTATTTTTTTTTTCAGCATTCTCCAGGAGAAATAGATGTGAGAATTTATTTAGGATAGCTAACCAGCCTCTCATGCCCTATTTGGGGAAGCCAGAGAGCCTAGAATAATTTGGTTAGCTAGTTCTTCATAGAATAAAGTTCATAATTTCTCAGTATTATAGCCAAGATCCTAATTGTTCCCTTAAAGGATTTTTATGATATTCTTACTAGATGCCAGAATATAAGTATTCACATAGTAGCTAAGCAATAGTGTTTTAATCATATTATTTCAATGATGCCTCTATGTAGCTTAAAAAGGCTACTTTAATTTTTCAACAAGTATCATTCATTTTGAATTTCTTAAAATTTTTGAATTATTTATATAGTTTTTTTCACTTTTATTGAGAAATCATTGACATACATCATTGTGTGAGCCTAAGGATTATGGAAGGCCAATTTGATTTACATATATTGTGAAATGATCACCATAATAGGTTCTGCTGCATCCATCTTCTCATCCAGATACAATGAAAATAAATAATATAGAAAGAGGAACAAACATAGTTTCTCCTTGTGACTAGAACTCACAGCATTTACTGCCTTAACACTTCTCTTATCACACAGCAGTGGTAGCTATAGTCATATTGTACCTTATATCCGTAGTACTATCTTATCACCGAAAGTATGCATCCCTTTCTTTGTCACAGTCAGATTCCAGTCATTGAGTCCCAAATATTCTCCTGTAACCCACATGGTGCAAAATTGGAGTAGGGGCTCCTGCAAAGCAACACACAGTGTGGGAGAGGGCTCGTCGTTCCCCTCCGTGGTCTTGATTTCCCAGCGGAAGAACTGGAGACTAAGGGAGAGCTCTCCACGCTGTGCGACCTTGGTCTGGGTCGGGGAGGGGCAGTGCAGTGAACATGTAGCCACTTCTATCACCCTTCGAATGTCATCTCTCTCGGACTCTGTGGTACAGCCTCACCTTCGTGGTTTAGGATTCTGTCATTGGAGCTCATGATTGAATGTTAGTTGCTCTTCCTCTGAGCGGGAGCAACATCAGGAACAACCTATGTCACAACTTGGTGATGTCACTCCTCTCATTAATTTTTAAGAGCATCACACTGAAAGGACTCTAATGCCTTTGAATGTCTTCATATGAATTATACGAAGTATTTGGTTGTTTAGGTTTGGAATTGCTTGATTATTAATTACCTCCATATAAGCTAATTTAAAAATGGTGCCACCATATTTAGTACAGAATTTTCAAAAATTCACCACCAGATCTTTTTAGAGTGAGCAAAATTGCACGTACAATTAATTATACCCCAAACTAGCTAATTAGAGTGTCAAAATAATTGTCTAGCTATACTGAAGTTAACCAATAACAGATGAAATTTGCATAAAATTATTTAGGTCTCACTCAGCATTTCTCTCTCTCTCTTTGCCTATAAGAGATCACTTCATTTTTATATTTATCTTTAATGCTGATAGTATTACAGATGTCCCCTCTCCATCCCACACCCTCCATTTCTCCCCCCGCCTTACTACACTGTTGTCTGTGTCCATGTAACCCAGTGTTTCTCAGTCTGTAACATGAATTCAAACCACTGGGATCTTGTTAACTAAAGAATTTATATGCATATATGCATAGCCCATGGACACTGACAGTAGTGTGGTAAAGGCCTGGAAGGGAGACAGGTGTAGGGTGGACGGGGTCCATGGAGAAAAAGAAGGAGACATCTGTAATACTTTCAACAATAAAGATAAATTTAAAAAATGCAGGTTCTGAGTCAGGGGTTCCGTGTAGCTCTGTACTTCTAAGGATCTTTCAGGCTATGCCAGGCACTGCACATTAGATGGGACCTAGTGGGTAGAGTTTTATCTCTTCTGATTTTCTGTCCAAAAATAAATGAATATCTATGTATTAAGTACAAAATCTGGGTGATTATTCAGAGTTTAAAAAGAAAACTGTGTAATGTCATCTAAAAGTTGAGTTAATTTGTGATTGTTGTCCATCTATTTTAGCGTAAGCTACATATAGTTAGGCCTATTCTTCTAGATTTCACTGCCTCATTTCTCCACCCTAGGAAGAAAGAAACGTACCATTTTTCTTTCAAATTGAAAAAGAAAGAAATGTATACACTATCAGCATTTACTCTATATTTTAATATGTAGAGCTATTTCTATTGTATAGCAGAAAATGGGAACGGCATTACAATTTAAATTCATAAATATGTTGGTGTTTCATTTGGTAAAGATAAAAACAAGGAGTGCCCAGGGAATATAGAAATGGGAAAGGTGAAATTTTCAAGGGGCCTGATGCATGAAAGCACAAAGCACCTTTCAAAATATGCTAATTGAACTGAAAGTACAAAATCTTTCAGGAAGGGAAAAAATGCAGTGTAAGATTTCCTTTGGATGCCATTTCACAATCTTATCACAGAAAATATACTTTAAAATGTGAATTTGTTTCCATAATAAACCTGTGCACTATAATTATAGGAAAGCAATGAAAACAAGTGACACAACATCGCTTATTTCTACAGACAATACATGTATAGGAAAAAAGTGTATGCACATTTGCCCTGCAACTGCCTATGGGTCAAAGAAATATCACAAGGGTTCTTGATTTTCATTTCTAACATTGTTATGGCAACCTTTTCAGTAACAAATCTCAGATATTAAACAATGTGCTACAAGCATGGGGCGTGTTAAAGATGATCCCCTGTGCTTGCAGTGGGAAGAACTCACCGCATTATATTGCATACTTTAAGTAGAAAAGTTTAAATAAGGGTAAATGAAGAAATGAATTTGATGTAAGTTATCAGTAAACAATTAATGAAATGAAAACTAAAACCATCTATTGTATTAATAATAAATATGTAGCTGGTCAACTTCTTGTTAATGCTTTACATTTCCAGATGTTTTTTTCTGGCTTCATCTGATACCCGTGCAGTCAGAAGAGTCAACAAAATGATCAGATGTGAAGCAACGGCTTCTACACCCCCTAGATTCAGACTCTTCCTACCCCTCACCTCTGCAATAGGTGGTTGGATGTTCCTCTAAAAATTCAAAAAGGTTCTCTCCAACCTTTTATTCTGTAATCAGCTAATTTCAGATTAAATCTAGAGTTATAAAGAAGCTACTGCATATCTGTATTTACAAATTGTATGGCACTGTTCTACATTCACAACATGTTTTCAATTGCCTGCAAATAGAAAAGAAAAGCTGACTGCCATGGAAACTCTTCTCTGCTACACATTGGAATTTCTAAATTTCTGGCCTGACCAGTATTGGCCATTTCTAGTAGAAATGGAGGCAATATTAAGATGTGCTTACACTTACATATATCATGTTTGTAAATTTAAAATAACATAAAAGAGTCAGGTACATTTTTGAGCAGTCTTACTTTCTATGACTTTAATCTTGAAACCAGATGAGAAGGGAATATAGATTTGTCAGTGGTCAGGAGAAGTTTATCCAGAAGTATAAAAATGTGTATAATTGATATAGAGAGACCGTCACATGTGTCCTCCTACATTATCATTGCCTTTGCGTAGCCACATCACACTTAACCTCCATCATGGGGAGGGGATGAAGGGGCTGTGTATTATTAAAACTGTGATAGAAAATGAAATGGGACACCTTCGAAGATCAATAAGTTGAGAAACATGACATAGATTTATTTCTCCTATAGCCTTGGTTATGTTGTTTTAAAAATAAATTACAGCGGTGCTATTCCTGTCTTCCACTGACATCAGTTTGTGCTTCTTTCATTGAGATTCCTCTGCTTGTGATGTTAGGAGGCAGAGCGAAGTCAGGTTTTGTGGTTTGAATGCACAAGTGCAGTGTGTGAGTCTGTGTTAGGGTGTGGTATGCATATTGCTGATACTTATTAGTGAGCGGCTCCTTCTGTAGTTGTAGCTCATAAGTGGTCCATACTTTCTCGGAGGAAGTAAATCTTTATTTTGATAAAGCGAGTGGGTAAAGTGGCCTAAAGTTTCTGAAATTAAACATGCAACCGGTTATGGAACAGCTATCATAAATTGAGAAGCCTGGCATCTGTAGGTTGTGTGTTCAGATCCCACTTTATCTGAGTCCCAGCTGAGGTCAGCCTACTAGAGACACTGTTTGGAGACTGGGAGCCGGGAGCAGCAAGGAGCTCAGATACTCATTTTCTTACTCGGTGCCTTAGCAGCCCTGCTGGGAGTGGCTGCATCTCCTCTGTGGCTCCAGCTCCCACCAGGACTCCAGCTTTCATCCAGGGATGGAGGCTACTTTAGGTGACACCATTATTTCCCTTTCCCTTCCAGTCTAAGAGTGGTGGGTGGCTTCCTGCAGTTACTAATATCTGGGCTTTCTTTGGTTCACCCTCAGATCCTTCTCTATCTCCTTAACCAAAAATACACACAGAATTCTCTTTGATGCACCTTTTGTTTTCCTACTTGTGTCATGACTAATGGAGTGAAAGTTCAAGTAGGCATCATATTGCATTAGTTTCTATCTACTTGCTCCAAATCGCATATTTTCTGTTAGTTTACAGATTAAAAAGAAAAGGTCTCAAATCAAGTGGAAAACTGTGTTTTAGTTTCAGAGTGTCAAATGGCCATACCCTGCATGTTAAATGAACAGGTGGATGACCTATAACAATTTAACATATTACCTAATGGGAGTTATGTCAGCACAGTATTTCAAACACTGTTTTAGAGATCATTCCTAGGATATATGTTTTTGTAAACCAAGAAAGGGCTTTAGCTAAAAGAGAAATAAAGGACATCTATTTGAGGGCAAAGGTTGCACCTGGACGCAAAGTTGATGTAGCAAGCAAAAGTGTGCTCTTGGGGAACAAAAAAAGGAAGGATTATCAAGACTCAAGTTACAAACTCTGTCTTAAATCTGGTCCTCTTTTGTGTAAATGAAGGGTCCTGGTTAAGTTAATAAGGATTGATTTAGTCTGACATGCAAAAGAGAGATGCTGGTTAGGTTAATAAAGATTGATTCATTTCAAATTAAGGAAGGCATGTGGTCTGGTTGCCATGGTGGGAAGAGATAAAAGGTCCAGGCGTGGCTCAGAAGCTGTACAGGTCATGGAGAAATAGGCGGGGTGGAACGTGTACGAGACCAACCTTATCATAGCCTCCGGGCTCCATTTTAATGGTCTGATACACATTGATATCAGTGACTCCACGTGGCAATTGCCATTCATATCTTATGCATATAGCATATTCCGGTCATGAATAAGATTAAAAAATCTAAATCTATACAAGTGACTATCTGCTTCTGAGGAAAGTATTATAGTGTTTAAAAAAGTATGAAGTTTGAGTCCTCAACTCGCTTTTTTTTTTGTGATACCATGAGTCACTTAGCTTCTTTAGAATTTGGTTTTCACATGAATATCAGTGGGATAATATTCACAAGTAATATGATTGTTGTTATTCCTATTTTATAGAAGAGGAAACTGAAAACTTATTTTAGTTTGGAATCGCAAAGTTCAATAACTAATACCAGTAGAAGAGCTGGATTTTAAATTCCCCAAATCCTTGCACTTATAAATATCTGTTTGCAAATAGTACTTTATAAAGTTATTTAGTGTTCTCTTAGCTATATTTTATTAACCCTATTAATTTTACTAGCGAACATTTGTCATAGATTCTTCAAGCTATTTTCAAATGTAGCAAAATTTCAAATAAATAGAATCCAAAATTTATAATGCCACAAATGTTATTTTATTTTTAAATTTTGGGAAAAATTATACATCTGAATAAATTGTCCAATAAGATTTTTTTAAAGTGTCATAAATCTAGGAAAAAGCCAATTCTTTTAAGTGACTATGATTTAGTCAATTCTTTCTAAAAAGAAATAATGAAATGATTTTAATAATTAATTATAGAATTATTTTGTTGATTCTTTGCTTATCTGAATCTATGTCAAGATTAAGATGATACTGAATATTCAAGAAGGTCAAACTTACAAGGCTCTGTATATTGTATCAACTTATTCTCCTTTGAAATTTAGACCTATAAACTAATAACAATTAAAAATAAACAATAAATTACATGAATGTTCTTTGTGGTGATAATTAATTGTAGAAATGATTTTGTTGATTCTTTGCTCACCTGAATATTTGTCAAGACTTAGATGATATTCAACATTCAAGGAGAAGGTGAACCTTAAAAGGTTCTATATATTGTAGCAACTTATTCTCCTTTGAAACTTAAAGCTATAAATTAATGGCAATTTAGTAAAAAATAAATTACTTGAGTGTTCTTTGTGGTGATGCGTCAGTTGGTGGACTTTAAAGGACAAGGACTGTTGTAAGCCAAATTGTACCCAACCATGGACATTATATGGCTCAATTAAAGAGCTATTACAGCATCTCTTTTGAACTAAGACATCAATTTCTTAGGACAGAAAGGTTCTTATACCTAAAGCAGTTATTTGCTATAGTATATAATTGTAAATACATAGATCTTCTGGCAAGACGATAAAAAATGAAACAGAAATTGTGCTTCAAAACCTTTTCTAAAATATGATGATGAAATTGCTTTCTTAACGAAACTGCTTTGTGCCCAGTATGATCCTGTAGATTTTTAGAAGAAGAGGCACTGCCTCTCTTTTCAGAAGGATATCCTTCTGTTCTGTTCATTAAATGTCTGTGGTTCTTGAAAAGTGCTCAATTATACTTCTGTCCTTTACTATATATTCTTTTACAATTGCACTCTCTTACTCATCTTAAAAGTAAAATTGGGCACTGCTTTAATCTCAGTAATTTGGAATGGCAAAGGGAACAAGGCTCAGAAAGCTACTCCGACAATACTTACAGTCCAAATCAATTTTAGAGGAGTATTCAGCGGTAAACCTTAGATGTCCAAAATCCCCATTAAAGTACATGTATTCTCTATCCAAATGCTTTATAATCAGGTAAATGCTAGAGTTGATGTCTTAGTTAATAATACAAGATTGTTGAGAAGTTTTTCCTCCCTAAGGGAAGCAGTACAATATAGACATTGGTAATAGTAGTCCTTCTAAGTGTGTACAAAAATAGATTGGTAAGTATGCAACACAGCTGTGGGGTACATTTTGGAAGGTGATGTTTACATAGATTACTTTAAGACTAAGTTATAAAGGTCGTGGTGACAGCACTAGTAATTTGATCATATAAATGAAAAAAAGAATTTGAGACAGCTGTTTTTCCTTCTTGATGAAAACTGAATGTGTTGATTTGCTCATCAAAATTCAGAGGTGGACTGTGTCATTATTTTTGACAACTAATATTCAAAGCTTTCTGTTTTCTATTTATCTTTGCATTTGCACAAATTATGAGTACAGAGTCAAGAGAATATATTTCATACATGTAAAATAGTGATGACACTTTAAAATGGTGTGCGACTGAGTAAATATAAATGAAAGATTACATTTTTAAATGCAATGATCTTTATCTCTGAGAGTTCACCATTTAGTAATTTGTTTCTGACTGTATAAAATGAAAGTAAGAAAGTTCTCTGGGTAACATATAAAACTCATCTAAAACTTTACAATTACAAACACATTCATGTGCATTTCCATCTTCCATTCTCATAAATCTGCATGAACTAGAAAGTGTGTGTTTAATTCCCATTTACAAATGTAGGCATTATGATTTAATAGGATACAAGCCACATGGTACTAAATAGCAGATATAGGAAAAGAACTGGACTCTTTAGCAATATCAGTGGGGTGGCAGAGTTGAAACTAGAGTACAAATATAGAAACAGAAGCAAAATATATGGTATTAGTATGAGAAGAAAGAATAGAAACCTCAGTATGTTTGAAGCTTCTGAAAGGTAACAACGGAGAGGGAGGAATTCCTAATTACCAAAACAGAGATATAAGTTAACAACACAGTAGTGGTAGGGAACAGATCATCAAGGTGGATAACCACGCTTTCCTCTAATGAAATAAGTAGGGAGATGAAAAGTAGTTTATAAATGATCAAAATTATCTTTCTGATTGGCTAAAAACTGCTTCTGAAGAATAAAGTATTTCTAACTACAAGGTAGAGATACCCTTGAGTACAGGGACCATAAACACTGTGAAGGTCACTTAATAAAAGGCCCGATTTGATGGCCAATGGCCTAGCCCAGTGGTTGACAAACCGTGGCTCCTGAGCCACATGTGGCTCTTTGGCCCCTTGAGTGTGGCTCTTCCACAAAATACCACATGCTGGCGCGCATGTACAGTGCAACTGAAACTTCCTGGCCCATGCGAAGTCATCTATGGAGTAGAGACCATAGCCTTGTTGGGCCAGAATCTGTCATACTATAAAGGCTTGGTTAAAAATAATTGGGCGTTAGCATTTCAGTTTTCAGGAAATCCAGATTAGTTCAGGCTTACTCTAGTTCATGTGGATATATTGAAAAGACTTATAGGATAGTAAGGAAGAATAAAAAGCTCAACAACTGAAGAGTAGCACTTCAGTTTCAGGGTCAGTGCGACTCTGGGCATCATTTTCTTAGCAGCAGACATCTTTTGTTTCTCTGTTTCCTCATTAATTCTTTTTGTGTCACATTCACATGTCCCAAGTCAGGAGATATTGGCAGAGCTCACTGCCATGCGGTACAGAACTGCCATTCAGCCACTTCAATAAGGAATTAGAATTTGAAGATGGACTTTGGCGCCCGTTTCTATTTGTCATCTATGATGACATTGGGGCTAAAAACGAGAACAGATGACATATAAGTAATGACCTTGAATTACTTCCCTGAACAAGTAGCATGGTTTCCTCCAGAGAAAATGTGGGGAGCTGCAGTGGAGGGGAGACCCACGGGTCCTGCTCAGTCCGGACGTTTTGGCAAGGTGCTTGAGCAGAGGCAGGCGGAGGAGGGCAGAAGGCAGAGTCTGGGACCTGGGACTGAGGCTCCAACAGGAATTCCCCCCCACACACACACACAGAATTTAAAGTTGCTCTCTCATGTGCAGGCAGCTGACAGCAGCGTCTTATCTGGAAAAGATTTTGCCCGATGTTTTCTCAAACTTTGGAAAATCACTCAACTTGTCAGTGAAGCTAAAAAGACAGGCTCTTTGATATGTAGCAGCAGCTTGGAAACTGTTTTTCTCTTCTCAGCTGTCAGGGTGGGAGGAAACTTTTCAGCAGGCATCATCACAGGAGATATTTCAGGACATGATTATCTTAGAAGTTGAAGTAAGCCGAAGATGCCTCCAAGGCCAAAGACATTAGTAGACTTTGAATTCTTTAAGGAATTGAAGGGCCTCAGAAGCAAAGGGCACTTTGTGTCGCTTGTCCTACTAGTATGAATGAGGATATTCACATCAATGGGAAAAGCAGTGTAGCAGAGAGGAAGGACTTTCAGTCTATTTTTTTTTCTCACATGTCAATTCAAATCGAACAGCAGTGGCTCTTTGGAGGTCTTCTTTGAGAAAGATATCTATGCTATTGCAAGGATCATAGGGACCAGCAGCATCAACATCACCGGGGCTTCACCCCAGACCTACTCAGCCAGGATATGCATTATTTTTAATTGTGGTGAATTATGCATAATATAGAATTTACATCTTAACAACTTTTCAGTGTTCTATTCAGTAGTGTTAAGTACACTTATATTGGTGTGTAGCCAATCTCCAAGCCTTTTTTTTTTTTTATCTTGCAAAACTGAAACTCCATGCCCATTTTACAAAAATTGCAATTTGGATGAAACCTGAGGACATGATGCTAAGTGAAATTAGCCAGTTGCTAAAGACAAATACTGTATGATTCCACGTATATGGGGATCTGTATTTTAACAAGATCCTCAGGTGATTCATTTGAACATTAGGGCAGGAATTTAGATCACATCTGGGCTCAGTAGGCATAAGCATCATAAAAGGGTAGCAGCACAATTATATAGTTTTTATCCCTGGTGGAGTAGGAAGAACATGGATTTTGAGTTCAAAAATATCTGTTTTATCATCCTAGCTCTATGGCTTGCTAGCCATTTGATGGGTAGTTTCTTTAAACTCTCTAAGCCTCACTTTAAAAATTCTGTAATATGGTCATAATAAAAATGCATTATAGATTTTTTTCATGATAGTTAAGGGAGATATATGTGGAGCACTTATTGTAGCCCTTGGCACATAGTAAGTGCACTTAGTAAATAATTTATGGTGATTGTTATCTGGGTCAAATAAAAAAAACAACTACCACCACTGGCTTTTCAAATGTATTCTATACTCTAGCAGGATAATAAGTCCTTGAAATTGACAGAATTCTGAGCTAATAGAACAATCTCAAATAAACATACTGAACATGATTTAAGGTCTTAGGCATTATGAAAGTCAAAAGGCTGTGCAGCTCCCAATAATTTTGAAAGCCATCTTTATAAAAGATTAAATATAAGGCACCCCAACAATGACAGAAGGAGAATACACAAAATAATTCAGAAATCTATTACAATTATTCCAAGTTTTTCAACTTTAATTATGAGATATTTTAAGTATTATATATGTCCTCCTAATGAAGTTTGAAATAATTTATCACTATCTTTTATTCCTGGAAACAAAAAGTATCATAAACATTAGGTATGATATAACCATAACTCACAATTAAATAATAACTCAGTTCCCTTAAACCATTTTACCATGAAGACCAACCAACCTTTTCATATTTTATTACAGCCTTGCATAAGTGATGCTGGATAATATCTTTCTACCAAAAGTTTCTTGAACCAACTTTTTATGCTCCCAGCTTTATAGTTCATAGCTTGTTTAATCATTCTTCTTATTTTTTTTTAAATAGATCTGACACATTGTCCCTGGTATAATGAGCCTAAAGCCACTATATTGGTAGCTAGAATTGCGTCTGGTTTCTCTTAATCAATGACAGAAGCTATTCTTAAAATACACAATCAAAATATGTTGTCACGTGTGAATAGTTCAATTTTTTTATTTATAACGATTCCTGTTTAAAAAATTATCCTAGACAAAGTAGCAATGGAAAGCAAAGAAAAACATTAGCATTTGGTCTAGTACAGATAGAGAATTTCATGCCAAAGGGTTAGGAATCAGAAGAGAAATAAACATTAAATAACAAAATTATTTGAAGGACATACCAGGTTCCCACTGTAGATTCTCTGAAAAAAATAACTTTGGTTGCACCTTACAAAAGTAGTTGTACATTAAGTGAAATTCTGATGCATAACTTATTATAGCCAGAAAGGAAAATTAAATATTATGATGATAAATTTTGAATGAAAGTTATTGGAAAGTAAATATATGCTTTACTGTCAAAGAAATATACAAAATGAAATTAAAAATTGCTATTTTTAAAGTTAAAGTGTATTGATTAAACCATGTGTAAATGCAGAATAAAATTTTACAAAGGGATACACACATTTGACTCTAATACCAAAACAAATGTGTATCAATTCAGATAAAAAGACTCTTGAACAAAATACTATGTTAGATTAAAGATTATTCAATCTTCTTGGCTAACAAGCTATACTCATTTTTAAATATATATATATGAAAGTAAATTTCCATATACAAGTATAGCTGTTTAAGCAAATTCTATCATATATATGATATGAAGCAAATGGTAAAAGCTATTATTTTTCTTTCTGTTATTAAGTTAACTTTTTTATTTGGAATAATCTTGATAATTATATGAATGGTTCCATCTACTTTACAAGGAACTAAGATGTAGCTCTATGAATTGCTAAAATGTTGAAGATAATACAGAGATTTATTGGGAAGAGTGAAGAGCTTTTTTATGAAAAACCAATACAAATGTTGGTCACATATAGATCTTTGAAATTGCCATAATAATTTATTTTGCTACTAAAAACCAATAAATTAAACACTATTTGTTAAACAGTTTCAATGTTGAGACAGCTAACAACGAATGCCTATACTTTCAATCATAATGTGAGGTTACATCACCAAACAAATGATTTTGTTCAATAATTTCCACTGACAGTTGAAGTGAATGACCTCTGTTACATCGATAATCATGAAGAGCTTTTTTTAAAATTCTTTTTCATTCTTCTGTTTGTTTTCCTGAAGCAGGTAGAGGACTGTAGGTTAGAAAAAGCTTATCCATAAAGAATAACAAATTATTTATTATGTATTAGTGCATTTTTCTTCTCAAATATGAAAGTTATAAACAGAATCATAGCCTCAGATTTACTTTTCACATGATTTTTTATATATTTTCCTGATATATAATTAGATGCTAAAATTATGCTTAATAAAGTATATCTAATATATGATTTCACATTAAAACATAATTTTTGAAACTTGTGTTCTCATCAGTGAGTTTAATTGAGCAATTAAAAATAAAATTAAGCACTGAAGAAATCAATATTAAAATGATTGATATAATAATCTAAGGCTTAACTTAATCTCAGTGTAAGATAACATTTTATCTCAAGGTATTTGGGTTTCATATTGACATTTTAATAAATTAAAATGACCAAAAAAATGGTTGACAACTTAACCATAGCCTCATAAGACATGAATTTGGATTTTTTTTATTATGGACACAAAGTTATTATGGCAACAAAAATCCAGTATTTAGAATGCAGGTCCTTTTATTCTCCAGCGTAATTTATTTAGTTCCTTGTTTGACATAGTAGAAGACTTGCCTATATTATTAACTTCTCATTCCTTAGTAATGATCCATTGTTTAAAAATTTGCATAATTTTCTTCAAAATGTGTTGAATTAAGGCATTAGGTATTAATTTTGCTGTACTAGAATTAGGACCAACAAGGATGCAAAAAAAATTAGTTGAAAGTGCCAAAATTTAGTGTTGGTTGAAGACAGCAATCAGGTAAGTAAATCGCTACAGACCAAAAAGTTTAGAAATCAGATGAAAAGACAGGAATAGAAGAAAGAAAAATGAAGAAATACATAAAAGAAGCATGATGGGAGTAAAAGGGATAAGGAGGAATACGTAAAAAATTGAAAAATAAGATTTTAACTTATATTTACTGAATGATAAATGCAAGCTTAAAGACCTGATTGAGGAGCAGAAAGAAGATTTGACTTTGTGTGGTTTGCATGCAATGCAATATACAGATGTATCATAGAATTTGTACACTTCACACCTATATATTTTTATTAACCAATGGTCACCCCAATACATTTAATTTAAAAATACCCTTAAAAAGCTGCATTTCACTTACTAGGTCAATGCTATTATTCTATTCATTTCTTTGTTTCAAATACCATATATTACATTTCTACTAGAGGCCCAGTGCATGGATTTGTGCACTGGTAGGGTCCCTTGGCCTGGTCTGCTCCCTCTTGCAATCTGGGACCCCTCGGGGGATGTCGGAGAGCCAATTTCGACCAGATCCCTACAAGCTAGGCCGAGGGACCCCAGTAGTGCATGAATCTGTGCACTGGGCCTCTAGTATGCATATAAGATGTTTGGTTAATCTCTTCCTGCCCTCCCTCCTCTCCCTTCCCTCTGAGATTCATCAGTCTGTTCTATGTTTCCATGTCTCTGCATTGAGCGTCTGCCCCCTGGTGGTCAGTACGCATCATAGCAAACAGTTGAACAGTCGAACAGTTGCTTAGGCTTTTATATATATAGACTAGGGGCCCAGTGCACGAATTTGTGCACCTTGAAAGGAACTGTGGGCCATGAGGCTGCGGTGGGCACAGGGGTGGCTCTTGGTCCATCCTCTGCACCTCTGTCCAGCCCCTCCTGCTGTGGCCCTTGCTCCCTTGTCTCCTGGCAGCCCTGCTCCTTCTGCCATTGCTCCCATGCATTGGTGGTGCCGGCCCCAGCCCCGCTCACACCCACTGACAGCGCAGCGTGATTGGGGCTGACACCAGCAGCGGGGGCGAGCAGGGCCAGCACCATCAGCAGGTGCGATTGGCAGCTGCTTCCCCAATCGCCCCTCAGGAGCAGGGGGAGGTGAAGAAGCCCTGAGGTTGTGATTGGGGCTGGCAGCTGCCACTCACACCCACTGACAGCACCAAGTGATTGGGACCGGCTCCAGGCGCTGGTAGCGGGTGTGAGTGGTGGCTCTGGCGCCAGCTACGAGTGCGAGTGGGACATTGCTGGCAGCAGGTGTGAGAGGCAGCTGCTGGCCCCAATCACCCCTCAGGAGCAGGGGCAGGTAGAGAAGCCTTGATTATT
>NW_006285115.1:570523-582804 GCF_000327345.1 Myotis davidii | reverse complement strand
ATGGCACTGGACACCAACAGCGGGTGTGAGTGGCACCTCTGGTGCTGGCAGCAGGTGTGAGCACCAGGAGGGACCATGGTGTGTGGGAGCAAAGAATTTTCAGTAACCTTCAGAAGCTTGCCCCAATGATAGCAACTGGCACCCTGCCTTCATCTGACGCCCCTGCTCACCTGCTTCACCATCCTGCTGCAGCTGACACCATCATGTTCTGCGCTCTGCTGCCTGCTGCCTACACCCGCCATGTTCTGCACGTGCCCCCTGGTAATCAGCACACATCATAGCAACTGGTTTGGGGCCAGCAGCCACTGCTCGCACCCACTGACGGTGCCAAGCGATTGGGGCCGGCACCGAGCATCGCCAGTTGGTGCAAACAGAGGCTTCGGTGTTGGCAGTGGGCACGAATGCCAGGTGGGACCATGGTGTGTGGGAGCAAAGAATTTTCAGTAACCTTCAGAAGCTTGCCCCAATGATAGCAACTGGCACCCTGCCTTCATCTGACGCCCCTGCTCACCTGCTTCACCATCCTGCTGCAGCTGACACCACCATGTTCTGCGCTCTGCTGCCTGCTGCCTACACCCGCCATGTTCTGCACGTGCCCCCTGGTAATCAGCACACATCATAGCAACTGGTTCAGTTGTTCCACCATTCGGTCTGTTTGCATATTAGCCTTTTATTATATAGGATTCTTTGATGCTACAAATTCATTTTAGAAAAATTGGCAAAGAATTTGCTTTTTCATTTAGTAACTAGTTTAACCTCTTTGAAACCAAAAATAGAAATAAGAAAATAAATGTGATGGACATATTGAATTTGGATGTATTCAATATTAATTTTTGTATTCTTTTTGTAATTTACATAAAATAAACTCTACAGATCTACAGTTTCCAGTTTGATGAATTTTGACAATTGCATATTCCCATGTAACACACAAAACAAAATAGAAAACATTCTGTCACAGTAGAATATTCCCTTATCCATTTTCCAACTATTCCCACTTCTTCCCAAATAGCTTTCTGATTTCTAATACTATAATTTGTCTATTCTTACCTCTCTTTCTTCCATTATCATGCATTTTGTTTTTCACGTGATGTAAACCCTACATTTGCCTTAACCAGTAAACCACCCTTCAGATAATTTTTAATATTTGTATGCACATATGTTATGAAAAATATCTTTTTTATTTTTCCACATAATTCATCTTTTGGGACTCAGTTTTTTTCTTGGATCTCTGTGTTTCCTTCTCACATTATTTCCCTTCATCCAGAAGAACTTCTTTTAGTAATTCTTATATAGCAAGTATGCTGGAGACATAATCTCAGCTTTTTGTTGTTGTTATTGTTCTGCCTTAAAAAACATGTTTTCTTTTTCTTTCTTTTTGAAAAATATAGATATAGAATTCTTACCCGATAGTTTTTTTACATGTTGAAGATTTTGTTTCAGTGTCTTTCTTGTCCCATTGTTTCTAATGTGAAGTCAACTATCATTCATATTATTGATCCCCTAATGTAATGTATTCTCATCCTACTGCGTTTAAATTTCTTTCTCTGGTTCTCAGAAATTTGATTATAATGTATTTAGGCGATTTATTCTTTGAATTTATCTTGCCTGTGGTTGGTTTAGTATCTTGGGTCTGTGGATTTATGCTTTTCAGCAATTTTAGAAAATTATTTTTCCATACCTTTTCAAATAACTCTTTTGCTCCACTCCTGCCTCTCTGGCTTTAATTATATGTAAGATAGGTATTTGTTATTTCACAGATGTCATTTGTTCTGATCTTTTCTTTTTTTTATCTGTGGCCATTTGGATCATTTCAATTTAATGTCTTCAAATGCACTGATCTATTCACTGTTATTAACTTTTTTAAGCCCTATAAGTGTATTTTTCACTTCCAATATACTATTTTTTTAATCTCTAGAATATCTATCAGAATTCATTTTATATTTTCAATCTCTGTTGTTATACCTTTTCTATTCACACATGTTCTCTGTTTTTTGTGGGTTTTTTTGCATCTTTTAACATATTACTTATATATAGTTATTTAAAGGTCCCTCCCTGATCATTTGAGCCCAAAATAGGGCTGCTTCCATTGAGGATTTCCTCGTTGACTGAAGGTCACTTCATTGCATCTTCAATTGAGTCAATTTTTTATTGTATGTTGGACATAGTGTATATAAGAATAGCAAATATTGTAGTGCTAATATTTTCTCCTCAGAAAATTTCATGTATTTTTCTGTCAGACTCCTAGTTTTGTGGGGTGGAAGAGAGTTGAGTCAATCTAGCCTGTAAGTACTGTGGTCTGAGCTTTGTTGCAAGTTAGATTCAGTTTCCCACAGGCTTAAAAAATTTGAGGATGAGATCAAGATCTTGTTTTCAGAAGGGCTTGGAATCAAAGCTAGATGAAATCTCTCTAGAGCTCTTTCTGTTTACAGATAGCTGCCAGCTCTTCAAACTCGAGGACTCTTCTCCTTTGTAACCTGGCTGATGGTTTTTTGGGTTACTGGAGAGTTGTTATGCTTTTCATTACAGTTCTGCACCTACGGAGACCTCTCACTCTCCTGTAGTCCTCCTGCCTCTAGCCCAGCAGTTTTCACAGGGGTCACCTAAGACCATCGGAAAACACATATATAACTACATATTGTTTTTGTGATTAATCACTATGCTTTAATTATGTTCAATTTGTAACAATGAAATTGGGGGTCACCACAACATGAGGAACTGTATTAAAGGGTCGTGGCATTAGGAAGGTTGAGAACCATTGCTAGCCCTTGGTAGCAGCTAACCATTGGTAGCTGCTGCAGTGAAAGCCCAGGTTTCCCGCTGGCAATTATTTTAACTCTCTGTCCAGACTCCAACCTTCCACACTCTCAGGTCCATGGAATAGACTTGTGAATGGGACTAGACCCATTTCATGGCCAAGGTGCCTCTACATGCTAACCCACCACAGCCCCTGCATGGATATTGTATATTTATTTACAGTTTGACTCCTTTGTCCTCCCCCAGGTCTCCTGAAAGTTCTCCCCGCTCCTTCTTTATGCCAGAGATGAAAGCAATCATCAGTCCATGGATTTCGGAGTTGGTAAGTTTTCTAATTTGTTCTTAATCTTCTGATGATAGTAATCATCTCTTATGACGTTCTATATGCCAATGAGGAGTTTAAATTTCTTTTTTTTTTTAATTTGACTTCCAGGATAGTAGTAAGAGCATGTTACAAAATATGAAAGCAGATCCCACTAAAAACAACTTCTTCTCTTGCCTATTTTAGTTAGATCCATTTCAACAGCATGATAAATAACTGTTTATTTTTGAAATTGCCTATAATCACAAAATAGTGTAAAATCTCTTTGATTTTACAAGTATAACAAATATTAAAGCTGGAGTGTCAGAATAACTGTAAAGTGGCAGAGATAGTTCAAAAATGAATATAACTAGAATTTTCCTGGGACAATCTGTGGATTAATTAGATTTGGAGAGAATGCACTTTTAATTTTCAGTCTCAGTGTGCTAAAATTGTGCTTGACTTGGAGGAAAATAAAGTACACTAGACCAGATAATGATATAACTTCAATGAGCTGTTTTTTAGACTCTTTTCTCCCTTCCCAGGTCTTGTTTTTCAAGGTTATTAAAAGTTTAAGAATTGCAACATCCCTTATAGCTTCTAACAAGAGGGTAAAACAAGTAAACAGAAATAAAACAAAAAAGCTAATGTTATTAGTTAATATTTTTATACCAAATGATAATTTTTAGCTTAAGAAAAGAAAAATATTCTCTTATAATTAAAATCAATTTGTAAATCTCCTAGTTATTAAATCAGTGCTTTGGTTGTAAAAGATGGTAAAAAATGTTATTGCATATTTTTTATTTTAAAAGATTTATTACTAAATAATTTCAATATTTTATGTACCTAAGAGAAAATGGATCTGCAGATATAGTAATATAGGAATATCATTCTAGAAAGAGTTATAGAAAAATAAAGATAATTTGTTACTAACTTATACAAATATATTTGCCATTTTTTCTCTGGGATCAAGCCTTCTCACGTAACATATTCATTAAGTACTTAATGAAAACCCAAAGTAGTTTAGTACTTTTTGATTAATATTAAGGGTTTGAAAAATTAATGTACTTGGTTAAACTTATTTTAAATAAATGGTTTACTTGTTTTATTTTTCAGTGTCAGTTATTTACACTAAAACAGTTATTGTACTGAAAGCACACTAATAAAAAGTCTATTTTGCAATGGCTTAAGAAGAAACAGAGAACAAACTGATGGTTGCCAGGGGGGAGATTATTGGGGGAAATGGTGAAAAGAGTGAAGGGAAATAAGAGGTAGATACAAACTCCCAGTTTTAAAATAAGCCACAGGGGTATAGTATACAGCACAGGGAATATAGTGAGTAATATTGTAATAAGTGTGCATGGTGACAGATGGTGACATGGTGGCAGATGGGTATGAGACTTACTAGTAAATTTTGGTGATCGCATTGTAAAGTATATAAATGTCAAATCACTACATTGCATTTCTGTAACTAATATAATAATGTATGCCAACTATACTTTAATAATTTTTTTAAAAAAAGATTAGGACATTGTTGAACATGAAGCATGAACATATAAAAATGAATGGATTTTTTTATAATGCTAACAGCACATACTTCTTCTCTCTCTCAAGAGTAAAAATATCTATACACAAATTTCAAGGGACCAGCCACTCTCAAGCTGGCTTTTCAGTCACAGAATCATTTTCTTTTCTATTTTTTTTTTCTCTCTGGCATTGGATTCTAAGATTCCATCTCCATCCTTTCTCCTGCAATTTTTTCCCCATCTTTGGTATTTCATACACTTGAAAACCTTTCACAGTACTTAAGGAGTTCTGTCTGGCACCGTCTGTGGCTCTGAAAACTTTAAATCTGCTCTAAGTTTGTAAGCTCCTTGACAGCTGAGTTATATTATTTATTCACTTGTTTATTTTATTTTAACAGAAACTCATGCAATGTTAATAATTTATCAAGCAAGGTTCTAACTGCTTTATGCTTACTTATTAAATCACCATAACAAACATATTAAATGGTTGCTACATAAGAAATATCCAATAAGTGTTGAATCAGACTCCAATCATCCTATATAATAAAAGGCTAATATGCAGATTGTCCTCTCGGAGTTCAACCAACCTGTAGTTCAACCACTCGCCATGACATGCACTGTCCACCAGGGAGCGATGCGGAACATGGAGAGCATCGGCAACACTGTGCTGGCAATCGGCTACAGTGGAGGTGCCGACCCCAATGGGCCCCAGCTAGAGCAGGATCATGGAAGGATGGTAAAGCAGGTGAGCAGGTAGCGCCAGGCCAAGGTGGGTGTGAGTGGGGGCCCAATCACCCCACAGACAGTGACCAGTGGCAGTGGCAGTGTGTAGTGAAGCTGCCGCCTGGCTCCCAGGTGCTAGAGAGCCAGGTAGGGGGCCTGGCCCAGATCGATCGCCCCGCAGGTGGGATGGTGGAGCAAGTGAGGGGACGGTGCCAGGCCAAGGCAGGGTGCCAAGCAGGGCTATGGGGCTGTGAGGCTGGGGGCACGAGCTGGGGCCTGATCTCCACAGGCCACTCCGAGGGACCCCACCCATGCACTAATTCCTGCACCAGGCCTCTAGTGTATTTAATAATATACATTTATTTACTGTCAACACTCTTGGAATTCCATTCAATTGTGTGGATTACAAAGATGACTAATTCAGTTCTCAATTCCACCATCAAATCTGGGAGAATACAGCAGGATAATGACCTTTTTGCCTGGAGGGTGCAGAGGCATCAGGACATGAGCAAGGGATTATCTATGAACTGGTATTTAATCTATAGGCATGCAGCAGACTGCTGAGAGAAATTCAAGCATTCTAAGCAAAGGACAAAGAGAAAGATGTGGCATAATTGGAAAACTACAAATTTGGTGTGGCCAGACCACAGAATGAAGTGTATAGCAGAGTAAAAAGAAGTGGGCACCAGTTACTTTGTTGGATTTCTTTTATGCCATACAAAGAAGTTCAGACTTAATCTTTACTTAATTTTTCCAGAATGTATCCTAGGGAACGCTGGTTTTGTGTGGTGGTCCATAGAATAACAAATATGTTGGAACCAAAAAAAAGCCTTTTTGTATCAAATAATTTTAAGAATCCGTGTGTACTGCAATATATCTTGCTCTTGGAAAAACGGAGCATGCATATATATTAAGTTCTTAGAAGCACTGCAGTATCGAAAACTGTTCATTGTCGTTTAATGAAGAAATCTCCATGTATATTTGTGTTTGTATATATACACAAATATACATGGAGATTTCTACATTAAACAACTTGATGTCAGAACTTGTGTTTTTTTAGTATATTTTATTGATTTCAGAGGGGGAGAGAAAGAGAGAAACATCAGTGATGAGAGAGAACCATCACCTGGCTGTCTTCTGCATGCCCCACTCTGGGGATTGGGCCCACAACCTGGGCATGTGCCCTGACCAGGAATTGAACCCTGACTTTCTGGTTCATGGGTCAATGCTCATCCATTGAGCCACACCAATCATGCCAGAACTCTTTATATTTATTTATTTATTTATTTTAGAGTAACTGAAATTAATATCTGTAGAACAAATTTGAAAAAACAATGTTGTAAAAATTTTACCAAGTCTGATCAGGCTATTATTCTAGAAGTTTCTGTAAAATGGCAGTATACAGATGGATGAAAAGGGTCAAGGTAAAAAGAACCCAGTAGGAGTGATGCCTTTAGTAAGTCAACTAGGAATAATTACTGGGAGAGAGAGAGAGAAAAAGAAAGAGAGAGAGAGAGAGAGAGAGAGGGAGATGCTGAGGACTCTCCAAGGTAGCTAAGATGGGTAGGAGGAGATATTTATAAGATATGGGATTCAAAATAAAAAGAGTTAGTACTAGATGAATAATAAAAAAAAAAGAAATCAATAACTTTCAGGTTTATCTTAATGCCTAAGTAGATCTTTACCATAAATTTAAATAAGAAATTCAGGACAAAACACAGTTTAGGAGAAAGACAGTGATTAAATACTGGCATGAATTTTAGTTCTTGTGGAACAGCTGGGTAGTACAATCTAGGAGACAACTGGTTCTTGAGGAGTGGGTGAGGGCAAGAGGGGAAAGAAAAGAAGCCTGGGGTGAAGATCCATGTAAGATAATGCAGTGACAACTTGTAATAGGAAAGGAGGCGCTGGAGTCTGCAGAGATGCAGAAGCTAAGGAAGGAGATAGGATAAAGGGCAGACCAAAAAGTCTTAGGTACCTTCTAACCTGCGGGAAGAGATCCTGGGAGGAATGAGACAGGAACACTTATGATTGAATGACTGTAAGCAGTGAGAAACATGGGAAACCAGGCAAGACACAGCAAACAATGTTTATATTTGAGATATTCACAACTTTTTTACTTAGAGTCATCAAAATAGTTGATCCTTTGTAGGTGAACTTGTATTTTACAATATGAACTAATTTTTTACAGGCTCTAGGACTATAGTTCTGTGAGTTTTAGATATACTAGTACTTGCATACATATACACTTGGGTATATTTGAAAGTCTGTGTTTCTTAAACATGCCTTAAAAATAAAATAATTTTCCATTTTAGCCAAACAATATTTTATTTTAGCTTCTCAGTAACTTGGTATTCTCCTTGTGAACTTTTTTTCCTCCTGTATTTACACTTATTTTATGAAATTTACACAATTTCATAAAATTATATTTATTTTATTGAATATGTAGGTCACTGTTGCACAACAAAAAAATATATACTTTGGCATTCCTTTAAAAATTTTTGGCCCCTGGTTTCTCATTAAATAGCATATGTAAAATAAGATGCACTTACTTTCTGCTATTTTTGTGTATAGGAAATATTAGAATAATCAACATAAACTTCCTCTTTAATTACCCTAAGTATTTGCTTCATAGTTACATTTAATTGACTTTTACTCATAGTTCAAAAAATATTTTAAAGTTTAAAAAGCTTGTCATCTTACGGTATCGAAATATCAAGAATAGTTGTATAAATGATAAAGTGTTTCAAATATATATAGTAAGGGAAATAAAAATGCCTATAAAATTCCGCTGCATTTTTCATTTGGAGGAATTGGCTTGCAGGCACCATCTTATTTTATTAAAATCATTGCATAAAAAGGGAACAGAAGAAAGCCCCTGGGCCTGGCATATCAACTTCATTTTGCTCACTCATTTCCATTTTTCTATCCCCTTTTGGTTGTTATTTAAAACAGACAATAGAACCCTGCCATATGTTGAACCCAGGAGCTCTCACCTAAATGTGATTCTGTTTCAAATATAAGATCCTTTATTGACTGTTGAAATATTCAGTAAATCTCTATATTTATGTAGCTCCTAGGCTTGCTGTAGTTATGTTCTTTTAATCTATAGGTTTCCACTTATCTCTAGCAAAAACATTCAAAATTTATTGGAGAGAGGCTTAAAAAAATTGGAGGGCTTTACTCAAAAGATGATCAAGTACCCTCAAACTGCGATCCCTGGCATGGAATCAGCCTTCTTGATATCTAATGACTAGAGGGTGGTCTAAAAATATAATCTGTATGGCCACTTAGAATTTAAGGGTATATAAGTCAATACAATTATGTAGCTCAATATTGGCCTTGCTTTAAGAAGGATCCCTGCTAATGAATAGTGGGACAAAAGTCTGGATGTTGGGAAACTTGGCTTCAAGTCCCATTTAGGTCATTTGATGTGTGATTATATATGCTATTTAATTCCTTAAATTTATTTTGATACATAAATACATATGAATGATAATATATGCCCTCACTTTTTACTTCCAAGATCTTCTTTGCGTTTATTCTTTCTCCCCAAAGATGGTCAGGGAGTAGGGTAAAACATCAGATGCCATGATATTCTGAAAAACAAAATTTTAAAGCTTTATAAAAATGTAGGATTTCATGCATATTGTATACATACAATATATGTAATCAATATGGTACAACATATGTTAAATTATCAGCATATAATTTGGCCATCATCTTAATTTAAGTGTCTGGAAAATATTTTTAATTTAATAAATGAAATCAATTTGTCTCTCTGTCTTTAACATTGAATGAATTTCAAAGATGTCATAGTTGAATGTAAATATGTGGAATTATTTTAAGGCACATTATACTCTTTAAAAATCAAGGCCACTATGGCAAAACTATTTATCAGAGAATATGTACATATTTTTTAGAATAAAACCATGTCTTTCCTATTTATAAATTGGAAATTGCTATCTTATTATACTTTGCTATTGTTACATCTCAGAGAACTAAACATTTAGAACTGTGATCACTATTTAGCTTCATATCTCTTACCATGTTTTCTGGAAGAAAAGCAAAGGGTATACAAATGCAAAATTAAGTAACATATTAGAAAACAAAGGATAAATAAATACCAGAAAGGAATATATTTAAGCAAACCATCCAGTCATGAGAATCTCCCTCTTAACTAGATAAAACTTTAATCTCAATATATTGGCTTCATTATTTAAACACATGGTTTTCTAAAAATTTTAGAAGGAAGGAAGGGCTTTCATTGAACTATCACAAATATCAAATAGAAAAATCAAACCATCATTTGAACCTGAATTTTGGATACTCATCATTCAGGAAGTCTCACCTGACCTATTCACATCCTCACTTCATATTCCCGGGTCATTTCCTTATTCATACCCTTCCATCATACTCCATCTCTCAAAGGAAATTCATCTTCTCATCTTAGTATAGCTTTTGTCTTCCTTACTAAAGCCTTGGAACCATTAAACAGGAATTTAGGATCATCCCAAGTATTTATAAAGAAAATGTTCTACATATGTTGTATTTTGCCTAAGGGAGGTACAGAAATGTCCTGGTTTGTTAACAATTGTGTAGAAGAATAGCAATGCATGAGTGAAAACTCTATGATCACATGGATTTGGAGATGTTTATATGAATCTCAATATGCTTTTTAGAAACTAATCTGATTTTTAAAGAAGATAAAGTAAAACTAGGATTTAATCAGGTGAAACCTATTGCGTAGAAGGGATAGAATGGAGCAAACTGGCTAACATAGTCTACATTGTCAAACGTTAGAAATTCTTACTGACATTCTTTCTTATATTTAATTCTCTGAGCATATCTCTTTTAATTAATCAGATTTTAGAAAGAACAAAGCCATCACTGGTGAAATAAGAACTTCATGTCAACAGAATTTAGTTTTAGCTCCAATAGCCTTGTTTAAATGCTAAAATGGTTAATCATTCCATGGGAGCGGCAGCATACAAACCTTAGCTAAAATTACAAGTCATGCCCTGACATTTTGTTCCTTTGAAAAGGCATTGCTAAAGAAATGTCTGCTAGTTTAAATATGTAATTGATCATCCGGATAATTCTTTTGATCACCTAAATAGCTGAGCTATTTTCTTTTCATCTTTAAATGTGCACTTCACATCACTGTCACCTGGAGAATTTAGCATGCAGATACACAATGATATTTTGTGCTTTCCTTTGACATTTGTTTTATTTATAAACTGTGCTTTACATTCTTAACCTTCAGAGATCAAGTATATTTGAAAAATGAAAAGGCTTGAATATGTGAAGAAATAGTAATTCACCTCAGAGCTACAGCACATTGTGGATGAGAGATATTAGCGGGGCTTACACACTTACTATTCAGCCTCAGACCTGTAAGTCCCCACTCTGCCTACTTACCCAGTTGAGTGATGTAAGAAGGACTTGGGTTACTGAGAAGTTGTTTATCAAACTGTTTTCACAAAAGGCCATAGGGATACATTCAATTGTCTGTGAACACCACCTTGGCTTCTTTCTTTCTGCACATTTTCTTGCTCTGGCTACATGTTGGAATTTACAGTTTCTTCCCACCCCATCCCATTGCCCCTTCAAGTCTGAGTTCATGTCTTTATTTTTAACATGGCTGTTACAGTTAGAAGTGGTGGATTAGAGCAGAGTGTGACTTACTAAATGTATAGTGTCCTCTGGGAAAAGCATGGTTCATATATGCTTAAATATTGATGTGGAGTGATACCTAACCCCATGAGAGGATATAAAATTAAATTATTTTTCTTAAACTCCATACAGCCAGCCTCATCAATTGAAAATGAACACTTGTTTTGTGTGGCATGAGAAAAGGTAACCCATTTCTGAATTTATGTTTCCAAATATTCAGTTTGTGTATGTTGCACACAATTGACAGAAGCTCATACCAAGCAACTTTCTGAAGTCCTCATTTAGCTCCAACACTCTACTGTCCAAGAGTCAAATCATTGTTTACTGTCCATTTATGAAAATGCATGTTTGTGTATTTTGGGGGTATATTTTTCCTTCATAGGCTCATTCTATCAGTGAACAGCTGGGTGCTTCTTATGTACCTATAAATGTGGAGGACAAGAAGAATATTCTTCTGAGGAGAAATTGTATCTCCTACTCCATGCCCTCAGAGCCTCACAGAGACTAAAAGATAATTAGTACCTCACCCTCCCACCACCACCACCTCCGCCCCACTTATATGCAGAAGGAATAAGGGAAGGAGTGATTGAGTCAATAAGACTTCTGCCTTCTGGAAACATACACTTAAAGATGTCAAATAAGAGATGAATAGAAGTAAATGAGTAAAATATGTCACTACAAGAAATGTCACAAGGTAAAAGGACATTAATAAGTGCCTGATTAGGTGCGATGCATTTTCAGTTGGGAACTGGGGACCGCTGCCAAGAAATGTCACAAGGTAAAAGGACATTAATAATTAAGTGCCTGATTAGGTGCGATGCATTTTCAGTCGGGAACTGGGGACTGCTGGCCCCCTTTTGGGGAATTGCATTTCTTAGGCCCCTCTCCCCTTAGTGGTTCTGTGTTGGAGTTTGTCAGTGAGAGGTACTGTGCACGGTTTGGAAGGCAGAATGGAAGGAGCAGACATGGCTCTTGCCGCTGCAGGCAGAGGTATGGACAAGACCCTTGACTCATCTGCGTGAGTGTTGTGCTAGTAAGCAGTTGAGTTAGCAGGACAGTGCTTCTAAAGAATTACTTCTCTTGGTGCTGCAGGCTGAAATCATCTGTGGTTACCACCTGGTGGGTCATGAAACTCACAGTGGCCTCTAGGCAAGCGCTTGAAAGCTGCCTGAGGCACCTTAGATCCTGGACATTCACTACTCCATCCCTCCCATGGCTGTGCTAGCCTCAGATATCTCCGAACATGTGAAATCCTTCATACCTAAAACACAGAGAGTGGCTTCCCTTTTTTCCACCCACTC
>NW_006285115.1:567478-570320 GCF_000327345.1 Myotis davidii | reverse complement strand
GTCCCTTTATTTCACATAAGTTTTAATCTGTTGAAGGACCTAGGGAAGTAGTCAGCAAACTGTGGCTCGCGAGCCACATGCGGCTCTTTGGCCCCTTGAGCGTGGCTCTTCCACAAAATACCGACTTCTGTGCATGGGCCACAAAGTTTCAGTCGCACTGTACACGTGCGCCCGCACGTGGTATTTTGTGGAAGAGCCACACTCAAGGGGCCCAAGAGCCGCATGTGGCTCACAAGCTATAGTTTGCTGACCACTGCACTAGAACATACCAGTAAAAATAATCAATTATTGGATTTTCTATTCTGAGAACCAAGTCTAAGGTTTAAATGAGAATTAATTAACCAGAGAGATTAATGTGCCCCGCCCCACATGTAAGATAAAAGGGGAAACCATTCTAGCAGAGAAGAATTCTATCTTCTTCACCATCAATTCATTATGCTTTACATTTTTTCAGGTAACTGGGAAGTTGTACTGTCCCATATGCCTCTATTCAGTTCTTGGCATTACAATTTCTGTCAAATTATTATTAATTCCCACCCTACCAATTTGTTGCTTTAAGTTTTTACTTTCCACATTTATGGCTCACATACTCACTCCATAATACCTAGTCACCAAAACCTCCTCAAAATGCATTTCTGTTATGTCATTTTGTCCAAGGTATAGTTAGATGTCTCTCAAAATGTCAGCCTCTGTACCTAGTCATTCATCTTGATTCTTCTATCCCATTAGTAACCTGGCTGCTTGCCTTTGTGTGTGTTTCTAATTTCTGAGGCTCCATTCATAGCTAGTCAGCCCTATCTCCATCTTACTGAACCCAGAGATAATCATTGTTGCACTACACTAATAAGAAAAGCCAGGATAAGTCCACATTTATGGCTTTCAAGAGTTGAGTATATAATATTGTAAATAAAGACTTGGAAATTATTTAATTAGTTTTCTTTAATAAACTTGTAAGAGTATATTTCTTGTATAAGTATTTATACTATGCTAATATGAATAGATACTTTTAACAAAATGGTGACTTTACTATTAAAGTAAATTAATATCAGCAGCCACATAATAATATGTAAACCAGAAGCCCAGTGCATGAAATTTGTGCACTGGTAGGATCCCTAGCAGCTGCAGGCTGCTAGCTGGGGCCTCCCTCACTACCCTCAGCCAGCCCCGCCCCCTGGTTGAACTTCTGGACAAACTCCCGGATGAGGGACAATTTGTATACTACACTGTCATTATATAGGATAACTTCATCCAAAGTTTCAATTAATTTTTATTGTATTTACACTGCATTTTTTGAATTAAGTTAATTTAAAACTTGTTCTATGTTAGTTTACAAGTAGACTAAAGTGAAATGTAAAACTATTAAAATTAGATATTTGGCACAAAAAGAAATTAGATTTAGACTAAACTATGAAACTATTGTAATTTAATCAGTTATAAAGATGAATATTTTTTATTTATCTCAGTGTTCTGCATCGGGGGATAATGGTATACAGAAAGGGTTTAGGACTGGGGGAATCTGGAAAACTAGGTCTGATTCAACTCCTTGTTAAGTTTGCAACTTTAAAGTAATCTGTGATTTCTCTCTCATTCCACTGTTTGTAGGTAGAAGTAATTCATTTAACTTTGTAATTTTTAAATAAATATTTAAAATATATTAAGTAACTTTCATTTAAAGATTAGAGATTTTTTTTAACAGCATGGAGAGTATAAATTAGAATGTATGATAAAATTATTATAAATTACATGTTAGGTGGGTTTTAAAAGCTTGAATTTAATGGACATATATAAAAGGGAAAGCTAGTTAATATACAATAAAATTATATGAGACTTACTTAAACTTAGGCTATGAATGCAAACTATTCTTATTAGCATATAAACCTTTCAATATTACTATTTTCAGGATGTTTAGGCACCGTCATAAAGCATGGTTATAGCTAGAGTTAATTTTAAAAAAAAAAACCATAGGCTTCATTTTATTGATTTTGTTTTCTGGTGATACTAAATATGTATTTAACTTCCTAAAACCAATTATATGAAGTATACATACACATACATAACCAATCACATACAGATATACATATAAGTAGTTCATGCAACACAAGCATACAAGTAAAAATTAATATATCGATATAAACATTTAAATGACCACAATGTAGGGGTTTCTCATAATAAAAACAACCTTTATTTACTGAAGTGTCTCTAATAAGAGAATCTCAGGATGATGTAAGACAAAGAGCAGTAATGCCCATCTAAAAAATTCTGTGAAATGTACTGTTCATTCAAGGCATTTGGTGTGGCATATAATTGAATAACCAATATGAGACTGTTACTGTGTAGTTTCTTCTCCTCACTTTCATTTATATTGTGCCTCTGATTAGAAATGAAAGGATATACATAACACCCTAGACCAGTGGTTCTCAACCTGTGTGTCGCGACCCCTTTGGGGGTCGAACGACCTTTTCACAGGGGTCGCCTAAGACCATCAGAAAACACATATATAATTACATATTGTTTTTGTGATTAATCACTATGCTTTAATTATGTTCAATTTGTAACAATGAAAATACATCCTGCGTATCAGATATTTACATTACGATTCATAACAGTAGCACCATTACAGTTATGAAGTAGCAGCGAAAATAATTTTATGGTTGGGGGTCACCACAACATGAGGAACTGTATCAAAGGGTCGCAGCATTAGGAAGGTTGAGAACCACTGCCTAAGGTAACTGCAAAGCAAGTAGCAATGAAGGAGGTTTGGACGGTGGGAATCCTACAGACTCTTAGGCAAAGGGAGAAATTGTCGGGTGGCATCTCCTGGCCTCAGGCTCTGGAGAGTGTG
>NW_006285115.1:555689-567412 GCF_000327345.1 Myotis davidii | reverse complement strand
GAATCATTTATTCCTGCTAATTTTATGGGCTTTTCTAAAACTTGCCCTTTCTGAAACCTCTTTGGGTTCATCCTTCAATATGGTTCTGAAAAAAAGCCTGTGTTTATTATGTGCGTGTGTATTGTATACACACATATATGTTTACATACATACATGTGTATAGATAGTCCCTGGCTTATGATGGTTTGACTCATTAATTTCTGACTTTTACTGTGGTGCAGAAGTGATATGCATTCAGTAGAAACCATGTCTTGAATTTCAGTCTGTTCCCAGCCTCCTAATATGCAGGACGGTACTCTCTCATGATGCTGGGCAGGGGCAGTGAGTGCATCCCAGTCAGCTCTCTGATCACGAGGGTCAATGATTGATACTCTATAGTGTATTCACAGCGTTGGGAGGATTTTGCCAAACTGTAGGCTCAAGTAAGTGTTCTGCGCACATTTGAGGTAGGCTATGATGTCTTACATGCATTTTGACTAATGACGTTTCAATTTACAATAGGTTATTCAGAGATTATTACCCATTGTAAATTGAGGAACATATGCACATGCATATGCACACACATATATACATACACAGCTATGTATGTGCACATGTAACATCTGTGTGTATTTACTAAATTACCCAGAATTAGGTTTTACTGGTTGTAACCAAGACCTGTATTTATAATGAAATTCTGTATTTTATTCTGGAGGAGAAGAGTTGATGTAAAATACCACCAACAAATAATGTTCAAACAGATAGGAAAAGGATTTGGAAAGGATAGTATCAGCCAAAGGAGGCAAGAGATTTAAGAAGTCAGGGAGTAGAAGGACAACAAATACTGTAGCCGAGATTAAACTAAATGTGAATGCAAAAAGACCACTGCTTTTGAGAATGAAGATGGGGATCCTTGTCAGAGAAAGTTCAGGAAGCTGATGCTTAAGGAGCAGGGGGAGGCAGTCACCTAGACTGCGCTGTGTTGAGGTATCCAAGGGAAAAGAGGAATTTAAAGAAAGAAAATGAGAAAATCAGTGGCTTGGAGAAGAGACAGGGATGAAGATTAATATGTAATTGATCTGAGATATTTGAGGGAAATAAGATAAAAAGGGAAAGGAAGGATTTAAAGATATAACAGGGCATAATAGATGGAGCAAATATACAAAAGAGGTTAAAAGAATGTAAAAAAGTTAAAGAGAAGGGAAGACTAGATGTAGGGATTTGTCTAGGAAGAAGAATAAACACAGAAGTTGGAAAATGAAAAAAAACAAACAGATATACATGTCTGAAAATTTTTAGATCACAAAGTTTTTTATTGTTCAAACTATTATAAACTGTTATGTGAAATAATTATAAGAAAAATAATAAAATACTCCTTTTTATGTACTCTCAATTGTTATTTACACGGGGTTTTGCTACTTTTTTGTAATTTTTATGAAAAATAAAGACAGCTTGAAAAAGAAATAGATACATAACTCCTAGTACTATGTTAGTTTGATTGCACATAAAAAAAAGAAGAAATTAAAGTAGGAATGACCTAAATATTCCTATATAGTATATTTTTTTAAATTTATAGTTTTATAAAAATAATTTGACATAGTTTTACTATAAATTCTTATTAGTGTAAAACCTATTAGGAAATGCAATTTAACCTTAATTATAAAATAGCCAGGTAGAGATTTTATGATAGGCAATATAAAATTCATGAATAAGTACATAGCTGAATTAAAAATAGATTAGCTATATGTGAGACATTCTGTTCTCTACTTACAAAAATGTACAAATTGGTAAAACTGTCAGTAATACACATTTTATCTTTTGTCAAAATATTTTGTGGCGCTTCAGTAAAAAACTTACTTTTATATTTTAAACTTATATTCTATGAAAAGTATTAAAATGGTACACTGGCATGTTATATAGGGAGAAAATATTAATTTACTTTTGAATTTTGAGACATATAATTTTACAGACTCTATTATGTAAATGAGGCACTGAGAAGAAAATAAGAAAAATATTTTCACCGTGTCTATAACAAATGGATCAGTGTTACATGGATAGGGATAGCCAGTGGATCATTAATGGATAACACTAAAGGGAATTCCTAAGGCCAAGGCCATTAGCAAGACTTTAAATCTCCATGGACATGAAGATTTACAGGAACAATTGAGATAAGTATATTATAGGTGGAGGGCAGAATGTGAGAAGAGGTATTAACTCAGTAAATGTTGCAGTCAATGTAAATTTTTATCATGCTTTAAAGATTAAGAATGGGTAAATGTAGCTTTTATATATGCAATGAGAAACCACAAAAAAAATGTGTTTATTGAGATATTCACTCTATTGAGGTGGTCTGGAACCTAACCCACGATATTTTAGGGTAAGTTCATAGTAAATACATAGTTTTGGATTGTTGACATTATTATTTCTTATTTCTACAAGATTCTTCTTTTCTACTCTATAACAGAGTTCAGAGCTTTAAGATCAACCATCAGTGCCCCCAGTCTTTGCTACTCATGATTAATAAAGGGCTTATCAGGGGAGAGGAAGGAAGGTAGAACAAACAGGCTGAGGAACCACCCAGAGGAGGCTTGGTTTGAGTGTCCAGAACTCTCAGACTTCCCTGGGTGGGAAATCAAGTGACTGTTGCTTTCAGAGATTGTCCTCATTCTGTGGGTGCTGATTGTAACAATCTAGAAATAATCTGTAATGCTTTCTTTTCACTGACACATATGTGAGAGGCATGCCGATTCACAAATTAAGAGACTAATGCAAAATTAAAAATCAGATGAATTTTTCTTCTGATTTTACCAATATTTTGGGCTTATGCAAATATACATATTTGAAATGTAATGTTATAACACAATGGATAATATTATAATGTTATAACACAACGTATAATGTTATAACACAATGGATCTGGAACAATTTACTTTTTTAGTACAGTGCTGTAACAGTCATCTTATCCGATTTTATTCAGAGGTGTTTTTTGAATTTTACAAACGTTTTAATGAAGTCTGGATTTTTAAAGTATTGTGTAACCTTTTCATATGTCTATCTTAAGGAAGGACTAAGAGAAAAGCATTAATAAATTCATGTTCTTTTATAATTTCAAAGAGTTTCATCTATTATATCAGAAATAGAATTTTGAGAATGGCACTAAGTAAATTCAATATAAATAGTTTTAAAGGTTTTTAGAAAGAAACAAAATTTTTAAAGTGATAGTAATATTTTTGCTAATAATTTCACTCTTTCTGCTTATGAACTCTTTCTGCTTATGCTTCAGTGTGAATATACATGATAAAGTGCATTTCATTAATATTTTATAGAGTAACATAGTACCTGAAATTTAGTTATGAACACTTTTATTGAAAAATATCCTGTCCTTGAAATTTCATGTAGGTATTTATTCATTGTATGACATTCTACCCTCTGTGCTTTTTTAGGTTGAAATAATTCGAATTTGTTTCTTTTAATTTTTTTCTTAAAGAAGTATGCAATCATTTACTGCTAGACTACATTTCCTTCTGGGTAAATTTAAATATGCATTATAGCACTTGGGAGAACAAAATAACAAAATGAATTTAAAAAGAATTGGTTATCAAAATTAATAGAAAACAATAATGCTCTCATTAAAATTTCTGTAGAGGAGGAAACAACACACATCTATGTTTATGAATTGGCTTAACTCTTGCCTATGTTGTTATAAAAGTAGCACTAACAAAAATGTGCAATTATATTTTTTCTTTTTCATTTTATGCAGGATTATAAATACTACATATATAATTGTTGTCATTCTAGAAGAGAACAGTAGCCATCTGTTCATGATTATCTTGTGTGATAGAGTTGCTCCTGAGAAAGGCTCAGCCCCCCTTGATATACATAATTACAAATATCCTTTCACCACAGGGAAATTATTTCACACCATATCCCATCCATTAGTGTACACCCTGTAGAGCTGGAATTGATGATTAGATTAATATAACCATGATGGCAGCCTCTGTGTTTTCCTAGTCACATCAAATCCATTGGATACAAAGGAAGTTTGTTTCTATAACAACCAGGAGTGGAAGGAAGAGATACAGTGCCAGTATATTCCACACTTTAAAGAACACAGCCTCCCAGAGAAGGAGAATTCTGGGAGGAGGGCATTCTAACTCAGTAGCTGCACAGAGAGGCTTATGAATCTCCAACCAAGGTCACATTACACAGTCTACTACATTATCAGGCAATTAATGAAGAATCAATTACTTCCAGGATAACATTTGATGGTTTTAGAAAATGTAGTGCCTTCACACTTCATACAAAGCTAAAACACGTGTTTTTAAACCTAGAATTTGAGGATGAAAGAATAAACATAAGTTTTTAAAACATCAGACTAGGGTCTTGCCACAGCTCTGTATTTACAAAATTGTATTTTTGTAATTTTTAAATTTTGTATACTTTTAAAAGAAAACCTAATTTAGAACCAACATTTTTTGAAAGTTGTCAGAAACAAACAAACAAAAAATGCCCAGCCTCTTTCAGTCAGAGGGAGTAGAAATGAGTTAGGTAGGAGAGTCAGAAGAAATACTTTATTGATCTGTTTTGACAAGGTAGCAAGCCCTGCCTTGAAACTAACCCAGAAAACGGTTCTAAGTTCTGGGTAAAAGCATGAGGACAGCAGCTGAGGTCACAGTGTTTTATCTAAAAGTGCTGAAAGAAGTTAATTCTTTTTCTCTGAAGTCCAAGGCTAATACTGATGAGAGCAGAGGCATGGAGGAGAGCCAAATAGCAATTGGAGAGTAATTTTAACATTTGTGATCACTTAAGCTTTAATGCAATGTACTGTAACCCACATAAATCGAGGTTCTTTGGGGTCCTCAATAATTTTTTAAGAGCCTAAGAGAGTCCTGAGACCAGTAAGATTGAAAACCACTGGCCTAAGATCTTAAATTTATAAAAGCCACGTAAGCCTAAGCCTTAAGTAAAAAAATAATACATAGAGAAAAAGGAGGTCATGCCATTCATGTGGTTATCATTCCTCCTTGGTCATATCATCTTAGAGCTTAAATAAAAATTGGAGCTCATTCTTCTATAATCAACTAATTTTTAAGGATGAAGAAGCTGAGATTCAAAATATAAACTACTGAGAATTTCACAGTGGAAGAAAAGACCCCATAGTTCTTGACCAGAAGGCAGTACTTTCTCAGTTATTCTAAACTGCTTTATTAGAAGTTATATATGTATAATGTAATGTGTATTAATTTTAAATTGGCATTATTACATTATTCTAATCAATTAAAGAGTTCCCAAAATGACAATTTAGTTTTTTGAAGCATTTCAGTAATATGTTTAGTTCTTTCATGTATATGCTGCTGTCTTTAAAAGTATTTTAAAAAGGCAAGATAGAACACATGACTTTTGTTGTCCGGTTATATTATCTTCCCACTGCTTGTATCTCTGCAAACATGACAATATCTGGACATTCCTAATGCCAGACACCCAAAGTGCTCGAGGAGTAAAAAGCATAACCTAAGTTCAGTAAGCAAGGAAACCACTTGTCATTCTATTCAGGAATGGTCTCCAGTGTCAGAGCCTTTGGCGTTGATTTTACTGCTTCACCTAAAGGTATACTTGCCTGTGAGTTCTTGCCTTCTGACCTCTTTATTTGTAGTATCAACTCTTCAGTTTTCAAAAAAACAAAACGAAACAAAACAAAGCTTACTGTCATGAAGCCAGACCTCAGTAGAATTTCACAGAAAATTAACCAGACTTTTTTTTTTCTAAATTTGGAAATGAAGAAAAGAAACTCTTCCCTCCTCTGAGTTTCTAAATATTTGTAATGTCTTTAACTTGAGTTTCAGTGTTTTAGAATCATTTAGTACAACTTTTATCCAGTTGATTTTTACTATATATCTAGGAAACAGATGTTTTCAATTAAAAATAATGATATGATCCAGTCTCTTATTCTGGTCTTCATATTGAAATAAAAATGTACTACCTTGTATGATAGATAGTCCCTTCTTTGTTATGTTGTATACTTTTAAGAAGGAATAATTTGAAAAACTAGGCAGAATTTTATGGAGATTTTTTAAAAATCCTTCTCAAAATTATTGCTTCACACTTGTCACACAGTAGAGCTATGAAGATTTCCATTTCTTCTCTTAGCAACTTTTAATCAAATATCCTCCTTAAACAATATAATTTTGTATTATTTCTATCATAAAAATATCTTGTATAGAATGGTTCCTGTTCAATATGATTTTGGTAAGAACATAATCATTTTGGGTATCGATATCATTTTATTATACAAAAGTTTAATCAAATGTGTGTAAGACAAGTGAAAGAACTGAGTTTTTAATTGAATTTATTGGGGTGATATTGACTAATAAAATTATTATTAGTCAATTATAGTTTTTATAGGTAAAATTTTATAATACATCATCTCTATATTGTATTGTGTGTTTACCACCCCAAGTCACGTTTTCTTTCATCATCATATATACTTCCTATTTTCTCTTCTATCTCCCTTCTCCCCACCTTTCACTGTATTAATCACCATACTGTTGTCTGTGTCAATGAGTTTATTTGTTTTACTTTTTGCTTAATGTACACTAACAAAATAGAAACAGACTCCTACAGAAAACAGACTCAGCCGTCAGAGGGGCAGGGGTAGAGAACAGGGTGGAAAAGGTGAAGGGAGTAAGCAAAAAAGAAAGAACTAACTTAACAACTGATGGGCTTAACAATTCACTATGAACTCAGCCTTGAACTTACTATATGAAGTGAGGCGGGGATCATAGGAAGAGAGGGGGTGCTTTTGTTGAAGCTGAATATCATTTCCATGTTATGACCAATTTTCAAAGGCTTATTATTAAGGAGATATTAAAAATCTATAATAAAAGTATAATATGCAAATCGATTGAATGGCCAAACAGCAGAATGACCATCCAACAACCTTCCGGATGAAGCCAGGGCTGAGAGGGCCGAGGCAGCCGGGCCTGGTGTAAGAATAAAATTATAAGGTAGAGTCTGTGGAATAATCAACAAATTCAAATACTACATTCCTAACTCTCATATTTGCAGAAATTAAAAAAAAATAGCTTCTTATTTGCTATGCCCACATCTTTTTGTATTATTAGCAGGCTTAGTCCAATAAAAACAGGAAGTAAACCATTGTGTGGTGGGAATGTCATTTTGCTTCTGTCTTCTACTCCAGTTTCCACCCATTGTCCAGGATACTTCTTTCCCTTCCAGTTGGTGAGGAGCATAAGGAATACTGTTTCCACAATGTCAACCTCATTATCCTCACTGTTATCTTTTCCTTAACTTGGACACATAAAATTGATGAGAATTTGGCATTGATTGATCTAAATTTCTCTACAGTACAGGCCTGTGCTCAGATGTGCCATTATACCTGTTTGTTTTTTCAGTTCCTCTGGGACTCGGCAATCTTCAGGTAGTATAGCCCTGTGCCCCCAGTTTCCAGGCAGGAAGGCTTCCTATGCAAGCTTTCCTCCTGGTCAGGCCGCAGAGCAGGGATAAGATGGATTATGTGCTCAGGCACCATTTTCCTGCTTCTCCACCTGCATTTTGCAGATAAATAGAATACATTAAGCCCAGTTATATTAAATTAAAGATATTACTGTGATCTCCAATAGCGCTATCCAGCTTTCTCAGGACACCTGGTACTATATAGAGAGCCTTTTGTCTCTTGAGGTTTTTACTAGCACTTAATAAAAACATAAGGTAGGAGAAATATGTGATTGGACACCTAATATGTAATGGTAAGCAAATAACCAAAATAGAGAGGATAATAATACCAAGTTGCCTTTTCCCTCATATATGAGAATTATTGTTTAAATAATTTAAATTTTATGTTATAATGAAGTTACATAGAGGTCCAATTTGTTTAATATGTATCCATTCTTTTTATAACATATCACAATTAGGAGTTAACAGCATACAGTTTCCTCTTTGCCTATAGTAACATGAAAATAAGCAACAGGACAGATATTTCCAATCCATATCATAATTGTTTCCAGTGTTCTTTTTGATGTATTAAATGACATTGTGTGGGCATTGATTTGCAGGCTATCTTGGCACTTATGAAAAGAAAATAGGACTTTTGTTTCTAATATGAAGTTGTTATTAAGAATCCTTTAGTAATCCCATGTTGTGTGTTAGAAAGCCTAATTACTGTGAAATCTGACAAAAAGCAATAAATACTCTTATTCTCCTATGTGGTCCTAGCAGTATTAAATGGGTTTCTAGTAAATTATTACTCATCCAACACTGAGATCATTGTAGGTCTGGTGTTTCAGAGCTTCCACATCACCAATGTGGCAAATCAGCACTAACTGTGTATGAGTTACATAGATGAATGGGGAAGAGCAGGGACAAATGTGACTTTAAAAATTATGAGCTCAAACCCTCCAGAACTGCCCAATGCAAATCGATGGTGAGGTGATGTGCCCGTGTGTTTATGGCTGTACTGCTAAATTATGTATCTTTAGGCAGCTAATATTTGATCTTGTGACTTTAAATATATATATAAACCATATCTTGCCTGTCATATTTCAGCCTCACAATTCTGTAGGAATGAAGAGAAATAATAGACAAAAGGTAATAAATCCCCACATAGGTTGTTCTAAATGAGACCAATTCAGTCATTAAATAAAAATATTAACAATCATGACATCATCTACTTTATTTTAAAACATCTTAAAAAGTTATATTAAGAAAACAGAATTTAAAAAGAAAAATCTTATTGATGCACACAACAGTGTGACGATTGCTCGGGGGAGGATGGGTAGAGGAAGATGGAAGAGGGTAGAGGGGAGATGGCTTGGGGTGGTGAACACACAGTACAGGGGACAGATGATGTGTTGTGGGATTGTGCATCTAAAACCTTTATAATTTTTTTAACCAGTGTCACCCTAATAATTCAATGTAAGGGGGGGAGGAAACAATTAATTGGAAATTTAGTTGAAAATATGAAACAATTTATGACAGAAAACCCTTGATAATCTTATTTTACTCAAGAAAACTAGAGAAGTTTCCTAGTATTTATTTGGCAAAGCAGTTTTAAATTAGAAAAACCTAGGAAGTTAACTTACTTGGAACTGATCCTTTGACAAGACATTAGCTCTTCAGAATTTTATGAAGGATTTATACATTATTAATTTTTATCGTGCTAGCAATGACATGAGTTTTCAAATGTGAGTAACAAAATGTGTCCCTTCAAACGTTATGCATGCCTCTCAGTTTGACATAAGATAGTAATAACTCAGTTTTACCATTAAGCTTTCACATTTAGGAAATAGTTGATTTTCAAACCAAATATCAAAAAGAAATATTTAAATTTTGTCATATTGAGATTATTTCAGGAGAGATGGAAATTGGCATAGAATGGTATAATATCTTTTTTCTCATAATGAAAATATCAACTGTAGAATAAACTTACCGGCAGTGTGTAGAATGTAATGCCCCATAACAGAATTTCTGTATTTCACTTACATACATGTTAAAGCACAATTCAACTGAGTGCACTTTTTGGAGATCACTTATATACATTGTTTAAGTTTTCACAATAATCTGTGAGACAATCATTTCAGTCTTAATGACTAGGGACTGGTGTGAGTTATACTGTGAGTGAGTTGCTCGGATGGTGTTGAAAGGAGCACATTTTGTGATCTTCAAAGCTAATGCATATTTCAAACTATCATAGCCTCTTGCATAGTAATTACACTAAGGCGCACCAGTGTCCTGAGGCTCCTTCTGCAACGCCACATAATGGTTTAGGTTACTATTTATGTTGTTTTTATTGTATTAATAAGCAACTTCAGGTAGCAAGTATTGATAATTAAAGTTTTATGTTGTTACAGTTCATAGAATAGTTCATGGAATTTGAGTATGTATAGCTTGTCTTTAACATGTCCTAAATTATTAAAATAAAGTTGGCAAGGAACTCCAGAAAGCCAGAGAGTTTAAGTGATATGTATACCCTTTTTCTGAGCTGGGTTTAGAAATTATACTCATGCATAAAAACCTAATACTTGTATATTTCTGAAGCCACGAGACTTAAAAAGACCAGGGCACATCATAAGGTGGATGAAGGGACTTTTCTTCTAGAAACAAAAATGACTTGTTGACTTGTCGAAGTCGGCTGCAGGTCCCCTCCAAAGGGCACATCACTGAGCGCAAGCCTGTGGCTGTGTGGATAGAACAATCCTGTACTGTCACTAGGGAGTGAGTAGGACTAAAATACATGATCAATGTTCATCTAATGCATTTTTTTAAATAAACATGAATTTATTTACACCCAACATATTCTCCAAACCTATTTGAAGAATAAGCCACAAAATAGTTAATTAAATTGAAACAAAATAAAACCCATAAAAAGGAAGGGAGGATCACACATGCCAACTCTGAGGACCATGTAATCATTGTGTAGCTGTCAATTCCCTAGCTTTCAGGAAAGAAGGAACATTTATGGGAATGTTAATGTTCAGTGGTAAAATACACCCCTGCCTAATACTGCTCTTCATCCCTACCTCTAGTCTTGCATCAGCCTCATATCTGACCATTCAATGCAACAGGTAATATTAGGCATATGCTATCTGTCTGAATATTTGCACTTTCCGGAAATATAGGAGTCTTCAAAGCACCAAACAGCCTATCCCAAGAAATACACAAACGATTCATCTCATAAATCTGATTGTGGCTAGGAGTCTTCAAAGCACCAAACAGCCTATCCCACCAAGAAATACACAAACGATTCATCTTATAAATCTGATTGTGGTCTTCTCCTAATCAGTCCATTATGAACTCTTCTTGGTTCAAGAGTAAAATTGAAATTCCCTTGCTTGACATCCCAAGTACTTTACAGACTATCTCGAGTGCTTTTCATTTCAACTCCTGCCAGCCTTTCTTTCTAGATATATGGAATTTCTCCCTCTTACCCACACATACTTTTCTATTACTTACTTTTAACATCAGTACTTTTACAAAAGTTATACTCTCTGTCCCTAACACCCTTTTTCCTGCTTCTAAGCTGCAAAACTGCACTGATAATTAAACACCATGTCAAATGTCACCTCTTCCTGCATCTCCCAGGAAGTGTCTACCCTCCCTGCTCCAGTGCTCTCATAGATTCTTAGCTTCAGACTTCCTGCCCATCTACCTAAATTGACAATGAGCTTTCTAGGAGCATTACTGAATAGCTAGCATCCAGCAGAGACTGGCCCCCAAAGTAGTGAATATTTCTTTGATAAGTAAATACATAGAAATATATAGCAATTTTTGAAGAAAACTATTTTTCTCATGCTAAATTCTAACAAAAATCCTATATAATAAAAGGCTATTATGCAAATCAACCGAATGGCAGAATGACCAGTTGCTATGATGAGCACTGACCACCAGGGGGCAGACGCTCAATGCAGGAGCTGTCCCCTGTGGTCAGTGCGCTCCCACAGGGGAGCGGCGTTCAGCCAGAAGCCAGCTTCAAGGTTGGCCAGCGCAGCAATGGTGGCAGAAGCCTCTCCTGCCTCCGCAGCAGTGCTAAGGTGACAATCAAACATCTTCCGACGGCTCCCAGACTGCAAGAGGGCACAGGCTGGGCTGAGAGACCCTCCCTCTGGTGTATATATATATAATTTGGGTCTTCACAATAAGGCCATTCAGCATCGTAACAGAAGTCTCATTGGTTAGCTTTCCTAAAATGTAAGAGTAATTTTCAAATACCTTAACTTCATAAAATTCCT
>NW_006285115.1:554590-554951 GCF_000327345.1 Myotis davidii | reverse complement strand
CAAGTGGGCCGCAAAAATATTCATTATGGTCCGTAGGCCGCGAGTTTGACATGATTGACCTAGAGGGTATTATGCAAAGTGAAATAAGTCAGCCAGAGAAAGACAAATACCATATGATTTCTTTTTAAAAATATATAATTTTATTGATTTCAGAGAAGAAGGAAGGGATAGAGAAACACAGAAACATCAGTGATGAGAGAATCATTGATCGGTTGCCTCCTGAATGTCCCACACTGGGGATTGAGCCCACAACCTGGGCATATGCCCTGACCAGGAATCAAACCATAACCTCCTGGTTCATAGGTTGATGCTCAACCACTGAGCCATGCTGGCCAGACTAAATTGCATTTTTGAAAGAAAA
>NW_006285115.1:545886-554015 GCF_000327345.1 Myotis davidii | reverse complement strand
CTGGCCAAGCCCCCCCGGCGACGGAAGCTCCCAGCCTCTCCTTTTTTTCTATTCTGGGATTTATTTACCTTCTATAAGTGAAACTTTGTTGCCGTCACTGGAGATGAGAGCCAGCTCCTGTTAGCTCCAGCTCTGAGGCCACGGCCTGCTGAAAGCAGGTATCTGGGGTTCGTTTAGCTTCTATAATTGAAACTTTGTTGCTTTCGGAGCTTAGAGCAGCCCACAGCAGGCAGATAACCTTGGCTTCCTCCTTCACTGGAGCAAGCAAACCTCCTGCTCACTTCAGCCGCCTGGCTGCCGGCCACCATCTTTGTTGGCAGTTAATTTGTATATCTCACTGATTAGCCAATGGGAAGCGTAGTGGAGGTATGGTTAATTACCCTTTTTGTCTTTTATTAGATAGGAGATATATATATCTTCTATCTAATAAAAAATAATGTATTGTGAAAATAGGAAAATTAAAAGTTAATCTTTTTTAAAAAGAAGGAGATATATATATATCTCCTATCTAATAAAAAATAATGTATTGTGAAAAAGGGAAAATTAAAAGTTAATCTTTTTTAAAAATGCCTGGCTATGTCTGGTTTTGCCACTTGTTTCCAACCTTTAGTCCTGCCATTCATGTTCATATCCTCACCACTGCCACAGAGGAACCACTAACACAAATGTAAAATAACCATAGACATAAGTTTAACTAATGCTTGTATAGTACTGTTTTAAGCATTTAACACATATTAACTCACCTGATATTTATGACAGCTCTATAAGGTTGGTCCTATATAATCTCCACTTTGCAGATGAGGAAACTGAGGCACAAAGATTAAGTAATTGGCCCAAGTCCCAGAGCTAGCGCATTCAGGAGCCACTAGGCACTTTGACTTCTGACACGAGGATTTCCATGATCACAAATGGGAGAGGTGTACCAGGGCATGTGAGGTCCCCGTTAGACGTCCGCCTTCTTATCCTTTCATACCAAGAATTCTTACTTGCCTACTTGTCTAATTATGAAAATGTTTCTTTGTACATACACCTTGGAAACCCAAGCCTTTACATGTACTTTCACAATCTTCTCAGTGGTGATCAATGATGTTTATTTAAATATTTAAATTTAATTCCTTAAAACTTGTCCAAGCTTCTCCCTTTCCAAAGGATAGGTATCTGAGAGTAGCACTGGAATCCAAGGCCTGAATCAAGGCTTCTCCTTTCCCTAAATGCATAATCAGTTAGCATGAATCTACCTTCTTCTGATCAATAGTTTCACCTTTTCCATAAGGAAGTTTTTGGAACTTTAAAAAATTACTATCCTATAGGAATCACATCATATAGAACATGGAACTGCATTGCAAAAAAAATCCATGGAATTCTTTATTCTTAGGTATGATCTACCCTAATAATTTGTTGCTATTCTTTAATGTTTTTAGATATAATAACTTATTTCAGTATTTTACTGCCCAAGACACCACAGGACAATGGGACAGACATTTTTTCCCCTGTTTATTATTGCTGAATATTGTTTTGAAAATAAATGCCACTATGCTATTAATTCTTTTCTTAGAAAATAATATACTTGACCATAGATATTAATAACTAGTTTTTTCTAAAGTTTTAAGCAATGAAATTAATACATAAAATGTTAAAATTTTGAATTAAATCTAGAATTTAAGATAGGGGAGAAAAAAATATGTTTTGTTTTTAGGGTTACCCTAACGTAATGAGAAGAAAGGTCTACTTACATAACCAGAATAAAAAGAAGTTCTGCCACAGTCAATCTGTTATTGTAGCAAACTTAATAAGCAAATTGGAGCTCTGCACAGTTAACGTAATCAATGTTATGCAATCAATAATGAAAACAGCCCAAAACACTGACTAAACCTTGCCATGGCCAATTTAGCCCCATCATCTTGACATATCACATTGGTTTTCTAAAACACTTTTCTTCCTGATGGATGTTCTGAGAACTTAAAATAATCCATTTAAGGCTCTGCCATCACAACTCACCTCACTCTGCCTTTGATTCAAAATGTTTAGGCTTCTTCCGCTAACTCACTCCTAGGAGAAACTTCCTTCCTGAATCATAACAATCTGGGGCTAATCAATATAATAAACTTAACAGCACAGCTCCCTTTTGATATACAGGGTGAAGATGTTTTAATAACCATTGGTATTTGACACAGTATAATTTTGCCACGGATATGTAATTGCTTTTTGGAGAATTGCACATTATTTGAATGTGTGATTAGCTTTTTAAAATCAGGGCATTTGATTACCAAGGAAAAATGAAATCATTCTAACACAAATTCTAAGCCTATCTTTAAATCGGCAAAAACTAATAACTAAGTGCAACAATGCTAGTTTAAATGCAGCTTCAGATTTATATTATGGAGATTGTGTTGTACCTGAAGTAAATGTAAACCTGTTGCCTCTAGGCACTGATCCAAGAGCAAATAGGTAAGTGCCATGAAGCAGAAAAATTGTGGCCCCTCAAAATTAATAATTTTTTTCCAAATGACCTACAAAAGAAAAGAAAAGGAGAACATTTACTTTAAATATTTTACATAAGTCTAACGCATTTGGGATAATTAATTAAAAATTATTGAGCTACTAGAATCATATGGTGACAAAATATATATCACATTACAAAAAAGTTGAACATTACAAGATATGTAAGTTTTGGATTGATTTTTATTACTTGACACTTTAATAGTCACCATTTATAATTCTGAAGGATGAGTATTAGTGGTCTTTGTGTGCTTCCCAATCAATAATGAAAGCAGCCCAAAACACTGACTAAACCTTGCCATGGCCAATTTAGCCCCATCATCTTGACATATCACATTGGTTTTCTAAAACACTTTTCTTCCTGATGGATGTTCTGAGAACTTAAAATAATCCATTTAAGGCTCTGCCATCACAACTCACCTCACTCTGCCTTTGATTCAAAATGTTTAGGCTTCTTCCGCTAACTCACTCCTAGGAGAAACTTCCTTCCTGAATCATAACAATCTGGGGCTAATCAATATAATAAACTTAACAGCACAGCTCCCTTTTGATATACAGGGTGAAGATGTTTTAATAACCATTGGTATTTGACACAGTATAATTTTGCCACGGATATGTAATTGCTTTTTGGAGAATTGCACATTATTTGAATGTGTGATTAGCTTTTTAAAATCAGGGCATTTGATTACCAAGGAAAAATGAAATCATTCTAACACAAATTCTAAGCCTATCTTTAAATCGGCAAAAACTAATAACTAAGTGCAACAATGCTAGTTTAAATGCAGCTTCAGATTTATATTATGGAGATTGTGTTGTACCTGAAGTAAATGTAAACCTGTTGCCTCTAGGCACTGATCCAAGAGCAAATAGGTAAGTGCCATGAAGCAGAAAAATTGTGGCCCCTCAAAATTAATAATTTTTTTTCCAAATGACCTACAAAAGAAAAGAAAAGGAGAACATTTACTTTAAATATTTTACATAAGTCTAACGCATTTGGGATAATTAAAAATTATTGAGCTACTAGAATCATATGGTGACAAAATATATATCACATTACAAAAAAGTTGAACATTACAAGATATGTAAGTTTTGGATTGATTTTTATTACTTGACACTTTAATAGTCACCATTTATAATTCTGAAAGGATGAGTATAGTGGTCTTTGTGTGCTTCCCAGATTTCCCTTTGGGAATAGAAGTCAGACTCCTGCAGCTCTTCCAAGTGCAGCTGCAAAAAGCCCTGAGCCATCAGTTCCCTGTGGGAACCGCAGAACTGCCTCCTCAAGGTTAAGCCGCAGCCCTGGGCAGCCCTCGTTCACTGAATAGTTAATTTTGTCAACACTTTTCCTTTCCAAGGTTTATGCAAAGTATATGCGTGGATATACTGACTCGCTCCTCTTGCCCAAATGGGTACAATTATGAAGAGTTATCCCAGCTTCAGAATTTCCCAAGCTTTTGGTGGGGGCTTCTGTTGAGACCACATAATGGCTCAATTGTTTTTCCTTTTTTAGTCTTGCTTCCCTTCCACAGATATTGATCCCACTGTCATTTCCTAATAAACTACTGCACAGTCACATCCATCTCAGAATCTGCTTCCTGGGAACCCAACCTAGGAGAGGTAAATATTAAGGCATTAAATAAATCATAAATGACTTCTACAATTTTGTATCTAAATAATATATGGGGTGTTCCAAAAAATGTATACATACACTTTCAATAATTATAAAGGCATTGCTTATAAAATACATTTAATTTTCAAAATTGAGCTATCAGCTGTTAAAGTGTATATACATTTTTTTAAAACACCCTACATATTTGCACATAGTAGTTTGGGGCTTAAAATATAAATAATATCAATAGTTATATAATATGTAAAAATAATATAAGAATAGTTCAAATAATAAGATTAACATGTTCAGAATAACAAATGCTAAAAATAGTAGATAATTATTTTTTCCATATCCATATCTCTTCCCCTCTTCCGTGTTTGAAGTCTACCTATGTCATACATGACTTCTCCAGACTCTACAACAGCTCTCACTAGGCATCATTTTATTTATCACCTGTAGGTTGCAATCAGTAGAATCCTGATACTTGTAAGTAGATAGGTAATCTATTGTACTGTTATGATTGCTTAGTGATTTTAAGTGCAGTGGACTTGTTTTGGCATGTGTATGGGGGTTCTGCATCTTATTTATTATATTTATTGAGAAACATTTAAAATAAAAATCTTCACCCTAGCTGGTTTGGCTTAGTGGATAGAGTGTTGGTCAGCCTGTAGACTGAATGGTCCCAGGTTCTATTTCGGTTAAGGGCACATGACCAGGTTGTAGGCTCGACCCCCAGTAGTGGTCATGCAAGAGGCAGCCGATCAATGATTCTCTCACATCGTTGATGTTTCTATCTTTCCTTCCTCTCTGAAATTAATAAAATATATTTTTTAAAAATAGAAATCTTCTTAATGGTTCATAACTTATGAGCCAATTTCTAAAGTACATGTAGATTACATATATCCACAACTTACAATAGAAAAATAATATTATAAAATATTTTGTAGAAATAATTGTTATAAAAAAATTAATGGCAATAGCTATGTGGCTGACATACAAGTCAATATACCTTAATGTAAACCCCCTTCCACTGCATGAACCAAATGGCACTATGAATTACAAGCCAGCAAGGTCATTTTCTTATCATTGACCCACCAAAATTAAGAAAGACAGAGCCACCCTAGCCAGCCTGGCTCAGTGGATAGAGCATCAGCCTATGGACTGAAGGGGCCTGGATTTGATTCTGGTCCAGGGCACATACCTCAGTTGCAGGCTCTATCGCTGGCCCTGGTCAAGGTGCATTCGGGAGGCAATCAAATATGTGTCTCTCACATTGATATTTCTTTCTCTGTGTCTCTCCCCATCCCACTATCTATAAAACTCAATGGGAAAATATCCTCGGGTGAGGATTAACAAAGGAAAGGAAACACAGAGCCCAATTTGTCAATGATGGTAAATACTTGAACTATAAGCATGCTGGGCTGAAACTAAAGGAGAAGAGATAGGTATTAACAAGGAGCAGATGATGGCAGTAGGAAATACTGAGTCAGAAGATGAGCCCTAGAGTAACAGTCCAGGGTGTTTTCTTACTAAGTCTCCAAGACCACTCTTACTTCTTCCTATATTACACCTGACTTGTTCATCTTTTCCTGGGTTTCAGTGAATTTTTACTAAATTCTATTTTATTTGAATTCATTTGAGTAGGTTTCTCTTCTTGGTGACCAACCGTGGTCTAAAAAAGACAAATTATAAAAAGGAATTTACTGGTAATGATGCTAAGCCAAATATGAATGATGATTTAGATTATTAGGTCAGAATATATGTGGAATTCATTTATCCTAATGGGATATACAATTTCATTCTGTGTTCATCCAGACTGTATAAATTATACAGTTTTAAAGGAGTTGATAACTTTCAACATTTGTCTTCATCTTTGTTCTCCAGAGATTCAACTTTATACCCTGGTTAATATATCTTCTTGCACAAAACTTTAAAGGAAACTTTTATATTTTGTTATTTCACTTGTATCTTCATCTATTGTCAACATTTAAAAGAATTTTAAAAATGGTAAAAGTATATGTCAATTTATTCTAAGTTATGATTAAATAAAAATTAAGGAAACTCATGCTATATCTCTGTATACAGGATGTTCTAGGGGAAAAAGAAAATACTGTGTCTAAATTCGGGTACAACTTATTTTCGTGTAACAAATGATTTCACTCAACATAAACTTCCCTTCACCTAACTTTCAAGCTCGCTTTATCCAAAAGCAGAGAATTCCGTTTGGCTGCTGTTATTGAACCACATCCAAAGCCACTTTGCCCAACACCTCCGCTGCAGTAGAACAAAACGACTATTTCCTGATAGTGTCCTAACTCCTCAAAGGTCTCTTCAAGCAGCTTTGCATTTTAGAAGGGTTAAGCAGATATTTAAGTTGTAAGAAATACCACATTTTCTAATATTAAGTAGCTAGGATCTATCTGTTCATCTGATTACCATATTGCTACTTATTTGAGATGTGGGATTTTGATTAAAGAACAGAGAACAATAAAGCTCTCTGAGGTCAAGGGGCTTTTCAAATAGTACCAGGAGTTTATGCAAAAGTCATACATTTGAGCACAAAAACAAAAGCCACAGAGAACACAGACAAAAGCTAGAGGATGTGAGCAAATTATTCCGTCTTGCCTCAAAATAATAATAATCCAGAAGGCTAACTTTGTGTGACAGTCTCCCTGCTGAATGGATGCAGTGCATTCAATTGCACAGGCATGGTATGGCAACCATCCGAGAAGCCAAGTGTGTGTTAAAACAAAACAAACAAAACTAAACAAAAAAAAAAAATCAACAAAACAGAACAACGCTAGACAGTGCTTGGCTCAATGACAGCATGCTTTACAACCAAGAAAGCTGATCAGGCGTTTTCTAGTTGACCATGTTCAGTCAAATTAGTATATGCAAAAGCGACAAGGTCTGAAAGACATGGCACAGCTCACAGTGGCACTGAGACTCTCTACTTTAGAGAGCAGATTTGTTGAAAATTTGGGAAAGGAAGTTAGATGTATATACCAGCATCAGATTTTTAATAGCCTTACCTCCCACGTATGTTTTTATGTCATGTAAAAGGTTATTGGATGTCTTTGAAATTTTTTGAATGTGATAGTGAAGCATGGCCAGTTTTCTAATGCAGGGTATTCGTTAAGCTAGGAAACATTTAGAGGGTACCAGGGCAGTTGTGATCCTGCTGTAAGAGGAATAGTGCAAGTTAAAGAATATTTGAACAATGAAATGATAATAATAAAAAGAGGGTGTAAGAGCTAAAAGAGGTGCTATGGATATGGCTTGGTTATGCTAAATTGGCTATTTGGGATGTGTAAAGCTGTATATATCAACAGATAAAAGCATAAGCTATCTAAGTTCAAAATTCTCCCCAGAAAGTATTAGCTTTGTAGCCTTGACCAAGATTTCATTCTTGTCTCTGGACTTCAGTTTCCTCAACTGTAAAACTTTGTCATGATAATTTTGTAACTATCTTAATAGAATGTTGTGAGATACATTAAGTCAAATTATATAGATCACTGAAAACAACACCTAAATTAGAAATAACTGTTTCTATGCTAGATAGTGAATGATATCCTCCTTGGAAGGTAGATCACTGCCACAGATTTTTTTTGAAAAGACAATGTAAGCACCTAAAATAGTGAATATGTAAGTGACTCACCTCCAACCCTACCCAGATTCTAAATATTTAAACTCATTTCCCGTTGCCCTTATCTGTATGCATGTCATTACCACTCTTGTTTAAGCAGGCTCAGAATCTAACCGTTGTCTTTATTCACCTCTCTTCTTCCTTCCTTTTGTCAAAACAGCTACTACGATATATTATTTCTGAAAACAAACAAACAAAGCACCCTTGTCAGTCACTTTTACATTGGTTCTTCACAATCTCAGTCCAAGCTGTCATCGTAACATGTCCAGGTTAATGGGAATAGTTCCAAGCTGGTTTAAAAGTGGAACTCCCAGTTGCCTGCTCATTCTGAGATTTATAATTCATGTCCTTTTACGATGTCATCTCTCAGCTTAA
>NW_006285115.1:522326-545862 GCF_000327345.1 Myotis davidii | reverse complement strand
CCTGCTGTAATACTTTCACCTCTATACGTTTACTATGTTTTGCCTATGAATTGTTTTCTCCACTCTTCTGATCCCCGCATTCTTGTCCACGGGTTCCTTATTGCCTCACAATCATACTGTGCCCCTCTCGTTTCAGGGCTCATGTTTTTCTGCTTGCCTGAAGTACATTTATAACTCTTCAACCACGTAAAATACCCCGATTCTACCTATTCTTCTAAAGTCAGAGCGCCAACTCAATTTAGAAGTGTGAAGAATAGTTATGTACGTATTTTGAATAATGCTGCTGCTTAGATTGGCTTAAACAGAGGTCACAGTCAGAATATCTTTGGCTATGTAAGGCCTTTGCAGAATTTACAGAGCAATCACAAGTACATGTGACAAAATTTTACAGTTCATTGTACACTATGTGCAAGTTAAATAACTTTTTAGAGTATTGCCCTCCTAATAAATAATAAGACTTGTGGGAGTGATTGTCATTGTGCCTTTCACTGCTGCTGATACAGTGTCTGGCAAATACTATTAAGCCATGTCCATTGGTTATGCTAATATGCATGCATACAAGTCCTTTAGTTGATCTCTTACCCCTCTCTCCCCAGCCTTCTCCTCAGGTTGGGCGGTGTGTTCAGTGTTTCTTTGTCTCTGGATCTATTTTTGTTCATCAGTTTATGTTGTTTGTTATATTCCATATATGAGTGAGATCACGTGATATTTATCTTTCTCTGACTGGCTTATTTCACTTAGCATAATGCTCTCTAGGTCCATCCATGCTGTTGCAAATGGTAGAAGTTCCTTCCTTTTTTACAGCAGCGTAGTATTCCATTGTGTATATGTACCACTGTTTTTTAATCCATTTATCTGCTGATGGGCACTTAGGCTGTTTCCAAATTTTAGCTATTATAAGTTGTGCTGCCATGAACATAGGAGTGCTTATGTTCTTTCTGATTGGTGTTTCTGGTTTCTTGGGATATATTCCCAGAAGTGGGATTACAGGGTCAAATGGGAGTTCCATTTTTAATTTTTTGTGGAAATGCCATATTGTTTTCCACAGTGGCTGCATCAGTCTGCATTCCCACCAGTAGGGCACTAGTGTTCCTTTTTCTCCACATCCTCGCCAGCACTTGTCATTTGTTGATTTGTTGATGATAGCCATTCTGACAGATGTGAGTTGGTACCGCATTGTCATTTTGATTTGCATTTCTTGGATGATTAGTGACTTTGAGCATGTTTTTCATATGTCTCTCAGCTTTCTCTATGTCTTCTTTCGAAAAATGCCTATTTAGGTCCTTTGCCCATTTTTTGATTGGATTGTTTATTTTCTTCTCATATGTCTCTCAGCTTTCTCTATGTCTTCTTTCGAAAAATGCCTATTTAGGTCCTTTGCCCATTTTTTGATTGGATTGTTTATTTTCTTCTTGTTAATTTGTATGAGTTCCCTGTAAATGTTGAAGATTAAACCCTTATCTGAAATAGCATTGGCAAGTATGTTCTCCCATGTAATGGGCTTTCTTGTTGTTTTGTTGATGGTTTCTTTTGCTGTGCAGAAGCTTTTTATTTTGATGTAGTGCCATTCGTTTATTTTCTTCTTAGTTTCCATTGCAATAGTAGTACTTTAATAAATATTTGGTTGAACCAGGATTTGAGGTGCCTCTCAGAATTTAGTGGAAATGACAATAAATTATAAAGTTATGATTATTGGGCATAGTAAAATAACCCTTTTCCATAATTCATTATTTTCATAACATGTAGTAAATCCTTTAGAATATATAATAAACCAAAGATTTCTAAGTTCTATAAACAACTTTTAATTTATAAAATAGAGAATCTAATCCAAGACAAATGTAGACTTGCTGCTATTTGGAACTAAGAATTTGAATCTAATAACCATGTGGATAATTTTTAAAGGAAATGATTAACAGCCACGAATAACTAAAAATGTGGATGGCTCTATGAAAGTTTATAATTATAGCATTGAACATTATAATTCTTCTGAAATGTAAAACAAAAACCAACCAACAACAACAATATATCTAAAATGGTTTTGGAATGATTTCTTAAATAATAATGACAATAGAAAATATCTAATAGATGGTAAAATAGGAGGGAGAAACAAGCAAGACTGAACTCTACTTACTTAAGGAGATAGATCTATTTAGAATTAACATCAGCTTACATACTAGTATGAGGCAACCTCGATAAAATATACAATTGTTTTTATACAGAGACATTCTCCATGTCATCAGTGGCATGATTCAAAGGAAATTGTCAAATCCTTTGTGCCTTAAAAATTAACTACTAGGTTTGCAATATAACCAAAGTACCAATACTACCCACTTGCAGATAACTGAATAAGAGGCAAAGGAAGCATAGTAGCTTTTCCAATTTTTATAACTAAAACTATAGTTCTTAAATCAAAATGGTTTTAATTTTTAATTTAAAGCAGATAATTCCCTTGCTACCACCTTTTTAATATTAAAAAAATTCTTATTAAATTCTAGTATTTATAAATATTCCATGGTATCAGGTTAAGAAAAAAAAGCCTTAAGGAAAAATTCATACTTTATTTAAATAATATATGTTTTCTTAGCTGTGGATGCTTCCCTCAGAGTCCATATTTTATTCACCTTTGCATGTTCTAGTATCTTGGGTAAAATGTATATTAAGTAAATAAGTGAATTTATATTTAATAATAAAGTAAATATTACCTCTTCTAGAAGAAGCAAGTATTAAGAGTAACTTTTATAAGTATGATATTTTTCTAAATGTTTTTCATGTTGATATATTTTCAAAACAGTGTTTGAAATAGAAATAAAAATCTAATATCTTTGAAGACTCAGAAAATATTAAATTATCCAATGGAAATTAAGTTCAAATGGCAGATATATTTAAAAATGTTTACTAATTAAAACTGGGGAATCCTTGATGCATGGCATACAAAAGAAAAAGAAAAAATATAAATAGCAACAAAATATATTTAAGGAAAAGTTTTAATGCCTGACTTTATGTCTTGTCTACTTTGCTCATTTCAGTTTGTGCAACTTAATTTGACCCACTGTACTATTTCCCCCACAATTAGTCATCATATAGCAAAAGAAGGAATGTTAAAATCACCAAACATAGCAGACATGTAGTTTGCCTAATATCTATTGATTTTGTTTTCCAATGATAGAATTCATTTAAGAGTTTTTATGAGCTGGAATGCCCTTTAGCTTTCATTTTAATCTGTCCAAATCATTTGTATTATTTAAGGGTTAATTCAAGATGCAAATGTTCTGCTATTGAAACACAGATAGGTCTGTTTTTGTTATCTTCCAAGTCCAAGTTAAGATCCTCACTTGAATGTGACCATAAAACTTATGTAGAAGAAACTAGCATAGAGTCGATGCCTGAGAAAGTTGCTGAGATGTCTGGCCTGGGCCTCCTGACTCCATGGAAATTACATACACATGTCATCACACATGGCCATGTCCAGGCCACACCAAGTGAAAAGGATTCTTGGAAAATCTTCTGTCCACTACCTCTGCATCAAAATGGCATAAAAATTTTCTCTTCTGGCTGTTTCTGCTAACTCACTTGTGACAGATATTTAGGAGCATGCCACATAAATTACATCAGGATCAACCAGCTTAGAATAGTAACAGAATAATCAATACTCGTGTCTTAGAAATTGACATATTTACCTAAGTTATCAAGCATTAACCATATTTGATCTGTACGTTTCTGTGAGGAAACATTCATTCTGTAGGTTGGAAACAGGCCCAGAGAAGACAAAATATATAACATTTATGGAATATAGAATGGAACTGGGAGTTGAGGCCACATGTTCTAATTTTAAGAGTAGTGATCTTTTCAATCCAGATACATTAAGAAGAACTAGAGATATGAAAGAACTAAAGGCTACATGCTTGACCAAGCCACAGTCAGGGCAGGTTTGTATATTTACTCTCATTCATTCATTCATTCATATAAAAACTATTTGTTTGTATTCCATTATACTAAGTGTGAGAAAAAGGAGAGAATAAAAAAAAATTCATAGTAGCTCTGGCAGGTTTTCCCAGTGGTTAGAGCATCAGACCTCCAACCAAAGGGTCACGGGTTTGATTTCTGGTCATTGTAGGAGGCAACCAATCAATGCATCTCTCTCACTTCTATGTTTCCCTCTCTCTCTCCCCTCCCCCTCCTGCTCCCTTCCACTCTCTCTAGAAATCAATTGGGGGTTGGGGGAAAGAAACTCCTAGTAGAATGGCAGAAACAAAGAGCAGAGAGGAAAACAAGAAATTACGAAGTATGCCATCCTGGAAGCAGCACATTTTGTCTTGGAAATTAGGAAAGATATCTCAGAGAGACCAAGTGGTGAAAGTCTGAGAATGTATCTAAGGTATTTAGATTTTATTCTATAGAAAATAATGAACTAACAACCCATGAGGCTTACAGTCAGGTGTGTGCCATAACTGGGTTACATGTGAGTCTTTCCAGCACTGCATGATTAAGAAAAAATTCAACTCCATGATATTATAGTGACTATCCTCTTGGCTGTGTGTCTCATAGAGGAAACTGAAACAACAGTTTCCATCAGTGGCAGCTGACCCTTCTGGCCACTGTGGGCTTCCCCAGTGTCCTGGTTCTGATGATCGGTCCATTGTGTTATGGAGAAGAGGCTCCTGCAAAAAAGTAAAACACTCTTTTCTGCCAGCTCCCCTTGGCAGATATTAATTGGAGAGAGATATGAAAATTAAGTATAGGGAGACTGGGAATTTTCTTTGGTCAAGTATGATGTGACTTTGACTCAAGTCAGATTTTTCAGATCTAATTTATTGGAGATAGAATACAATGGGATAAAGGACCTGGCCTCATAATTACTGTGGGGTGTGGAAGGGGAGTTATCTCTATGGAAAGACAGCAAAAAGTTAGGAAGAGATTCTCAAAGATACTGTTTTCCATTTCTACCATAAAGTAGGTTTTTGTTTTTAATTTTGGCCTCTTATTTTCTTGCAATTTAGTCTATAGTTTGGCTTTTGTTTGCTCTTATTTATAACCCCACCTCCTTTTTCTAGCTGTGATCAGATTTCCCTTTTTATGAGCTATGGAAAGTCCCTCTAGACTATTTCTTACATTTAATTATTTTAATTTTCATCTCTGCTGTTTGGATTTTCTATTTTTTCTTGTTTAGAGTCATACCTGCTGCAATTTGGTACTCTATCAGCTGTTTATGATTAAAGTGCTAAAGTTTTCTGAATCAGAAATAAAATTTTAAAACAAAAAGAAAGAAATGCTTTTCCATTTTGTCTTTTAAGTCTCTGAGTAGTATTCTAGGCATAGATTAATTAGTGTGACAAAACATTTTCTTAATAGAAATTTCAACATAAGAATCCATCTAGATGGTCTACGTCATCCTATTAATATTTTTAAGACTCCTTCCTATGCCCCTTTAATTTGCTGGCATTATGACATTACCAGACAGCAGAGTGAGTTGTCCCCTTTTTGTCATGGAGTCCTCAGCACCCAGCACTATGCCAAAAGTAGAGCATGCCCTCACTGAAAATTTGATTTGACCCATGTAATTCCTTTCATTTTGCTCTGCCTCTGCTATATGCCAACTATTCACATTTATTTGCCTTTCTCCCCATCATTTCTCCATGTCTGTCATAACTACCCACCTGACGACTTGTCATTCCACCTGTAAGCCTCCACGCCTACTCTAGGTCTTTTAAGTAACTCCTGGGTACAGTTAAGTACTCTTCCACACACACTCAGCACCTTGAACACTCTTCCAGATACTATTTGGAATCCCTTTCTTTGACGTGATTATATTCTTGGATCTCAAAGGACAATCACAATAGAATTCATCACCCCACAAGACACTTGTTCATGACAATCTATAATCACAAGGGCATATATTCCATATGCCTAGCAGTTTCAAACATAAGATAAGCTCTTAAAAAAGGATGATGAAGCTGAAACCGGTTTGGCTCAGTGGATAGAGCGTCAGCCTGCGGACTGAAAGGTCCCAGGTTCGATTCCGGTCAAGGGCATGTACCTGGGTTGCGGGCACATCCCCAGTAGGAGATGTGCAGGAGGCAGCTGGTCGATGTCTCTCTCTCATTGATGTTTCTAACTCTCTATCTCTCTCCCTTCCTCTCTGTAAAAAATCAATAAAATATATATTTTAAAAAAATTAAAAAAAATTTAAAAAAAGGATGATGAAAAGAAGTTTTAAACAACCATATATGGATATTTAACAACGCTTCTAGCAGAAAACATTAGAATTTAGAGAGTGAACACATAGGTTTTAGGCATTGGTCCTACTATTTACTGTATTTATGAAGTTTCAGCAATTCATCTTTCATTCTTAATTTTGTCATCTCTGATGTAGGGATATCATACCCTGTATATAACTAATACAATTGATAGATTAATTTTTTCAAACTCTGAGGTATATGTACAGTAAAACAAGTATTAAAAAATATTAGCATGCCTCAAACCACATTAACATTTTACTGAGTGTTGCTTCTCTTCTCCTGGATGCAAAATTCTTACCTATAATATAAAGGTATTGTGCATTCTTGACCTGAAGTGCTGCGCTTTTAACCTCTTGGCATTAAATGGGTTAATATATGTAAATTACTTAGAACAGAAATTAGCATGCGTTATATAGATGTATATTAATGACTAAACATTAGTGGTTTAGTTAATTTGTGGTTAACTTTTACAAAAAATCTACAGAACAGTCCTCTTCATATTATAGCTTATCAGAGTTTAAGAGTATAAGCTCTGGTTTTAAATTATGTCTTTGAAACACTAGATATATTATCTTAGGCAACATATTTAAGCTCTCTTTGTATCTCTGTTGTTTTTTTTTCATCTGCAATAAGAGAATAAAGATAACTGATGGGGTAGATTTTGAATACTAAATCTAAATTTTGTCAATAAAGTGTTTAGAACAGTGCTGGCATAGAGAAGTCTCAATAAATATTTGCTATTAGTTATTATTTGCATAGATGTTTAAATAGAAAGTAAAATTGTTTTCATGTTATCCTATGGGATCATTCATAATATTTCTGAAAATTAAAAAATATAGGATTGAAATTTGTTTTATACTCAAGGAAATAATTTTAACAAATCTAAACTCTATCAAGTAAATATATATTTTAGATAGCTGGTTTGTTTTTTTATTTTTACTTTATATTTTAGGAACACAAAACTTTATATGCAAGAATAATTCTCCTTCTGAAATTAGGTTAAACACATAAATTGTATCATACACATATCATGTATAATTAAAAAATGTGTAGTTTTATATAATAAAATGTGATGCTCTTTATAAAAGTCTTTCAAAACATTTGCACTCTTCTAAACTCTGTCTTTATGACTGTGATTCTGACAGTAATGCTAGTCTGTTTCATTGCTTTAGTCATTAATATTCTGGAAAAAATCTAAGGAGTATTATTGATTTTTTCAATATTTATAAATCTTTCATTTGTCTAGTGACTCCATTTCTCGTAATTCTACTTATTCTATTGTATTGTGTTAAATTTTTAAAAGGCTTTGCAGTACTATTTCTTATAATCTTATGACTTGAAGCATTCATATTTGATTTGAATGCTAAAAAGATGCACATACCACACAGCACAAGTTTCTGCCACCATCAATCACAAAGCAGTTAAAGGCATAAATATTTGGAGTGAGAGTTATAGGAGTTTGCCTTTGTTATTTATGAGAAAAATCGCTTTCAATGTGTATTGTAAAATATTGACTTATGAGATAAAATTAGGCAGTTACATTTTATCTTCTATTTGTAAATCACCATGACATTTTTCACAGGTATTTAGTGTGAAAGAAAATATTTCCTTGTCATATATTTCACTTGGGGGCAAACTTTTAAAGCACATGGCAGTGTGCTTGGCACACAGTAGGTGCTTAATATCTATTAATTTTGACTGTTCCTCCTCAATTTTAGTGTATCATATTCTTATTTAGATTAGTGGGCATTTGATACAAAACACCCATGGAGGTGTTTGGTTCATGCCAAAAGGTCCTGGAAATGTGGTCCTGTCCAAACATACCTAGATTCAAATAACCAATAATGTTTGTTTATACTTTTTAAAATTGCTATAGCATCACTCTTGATGTCTGTAGAACTGAGTACTTCAACCCACTTCTCTTAGCCAGGATACCTAAATTGAAATGTAGCCTGGACCTCAGACTCCCTCTTTTGTGAGAAGGAAGGATTATTATTGTTCATTTCTTAATTCATAATTTCAGTTCATGCTGGCGAGGAACAGATATTTTTAAATGAACAAATATTCTAATAATTAATGAAAGTCTCTGAGAACTAAATTAGTTTTGGCATTAATAGCCTTGCTGGAAGACTGCCTTTCCTCAATGTGCCAAAGTGTGTTGGAGTCACCATCGTTATGTTATTCATAGTGAGGCTTCTTCATGAAGCACGTGTATTCCAGAAATTAATCATGGATTCAGAAAGGAAACAACCTTTCTAAGGAGACACACAATATGTAACCAGTGGTATGTAAATTATTTAATATTAGGAACCAAATCCTGAAAATTCCAATGAGAGAATAAATGGTTCATATTATACCTTATAACTTAATATTTTTAAAACACTGGAATATTAATTGATAAGTGAAAGTTATTAATCTATCAATTCAAGATGATAAAAGAAACATTGCATTAACAAATGCCTAAAACAAAAATAAGAAGTTAGTAATTTTTATATTGGGATTTTATTCTAGATTTTGAAATTCCCAACATGTTGACAAGCATTTTATTTTTATTTTGGATGAATTATGAATGGATTAATTTATGTGTTGGAAAAACTGTGCATACTTATGTGTACAATACATATGTATAGAAAAAAGTTTAATTATCTTTCCACCAGATACCAGGATTTTGTAAAATTAGAATTTAAAAATGCCTAAACAGAGTTGAAATCTATTTAGCAAAAAATATTTTAAAGTCAGATGTTTTATTTTTTCCATGGTTCATACACAACAATGTATTATAAGTTGCAGTGAAACTGGGAACCTATTTTTTACATTACATGTTTTTTTTAATATTTTCCTAAGTAAAACTCTTTATAAGCAAGTAATATGTGCGCACTGGAAATTAAAGAACAAAAATCTGGGTTCTATGGTTCTTTTGTTTTTCTATGAAATAGCAATTTTTCTATCATCATCCATTTTCAATTAAAGCATTCAGAGAATTACCATAACATAATGAAAGTGTGCTCCACTATGTTAAGAAACAAAGCAACAAATCATATAGAAATAAATCTAATAATAGCAAGTAATTCCTGAGGGTTTACTTTGTGTTAGGCACCATGCAAAACACTTTACAGTATTAGCTCATTTCTCCTCTTAAAAGCACTTTGGTTTTTATCTTCCAATTACAAACAAGCAAAGAAAAGACAAAATCCAAAGCATGACACCAACGCCTGCATATTTTTCATGGGCGCAATGACAATAGGTTGTAGGTTTAGCCTGCTATCTATGTTTCCTCTACTAAATTTATTTTTTACCAAAGTATGTTTAAGCAGATGGCTTGATTTATCTTTAAAAATTGTTTTTTATTTTTTGCTGGAAGCCAGTTCACCCTTGCTGCTTGACAGTCACTGCAGGGAAGAAACATCTGCACAGCATATGTTTCAAGGGACCTGGCATATATGGCATATGTTTGCTCCCCTTCTTTGAGCAATGTGTTCTAACCAGGGTCACCTCTCCAAGAAAGGTTGTTTCCCCAGGTGGGGATTTTTCCCTGGAGTTAGGGATTAACAAGACGAAGGAAGGGAATAAATCAGTAAAACCCCTTAACTAAGTACCAGGCAGGTAGTTAGTCACCTTAACTACGAACAATCACGCTTAAATTACATAATCTTTATTTAGGATAATCTCCTTCAGTTACTTCCTTGTAGCTTAGCAGAACAGTAGAGTAGTGACCTTGGAATGGAGATAACTACCTCTAACCTTTGGAATAGAATGGATAGGATTAAACTCAACAGAACTAGATGGAGATGGGCTTTTTGGCAAAGATCAGATAAACTATGGACATGAAACAAAGAGCTAGAAGGTTAAGGGAGGACCCAAAACATACCATGATGTGATTATAGAGGCATGCTTATAGGATCAAATGGTATAAATACAGATGTAACAGGAGAATAAAGAGAGAACCTGGCTATGCTGATCATCTGAACGCTGCTGCCTCTGTGTCATTCCTTCTTTGCCGACTCCGTCCACATCTTTGGGAACCCCTGGACCTGCTGGGGCAGGACCCTAACAATTTTTCTAAAGAATTATAATAACTATGTATGGTGTCAGGTGCTACAAATATTGGGGGAGGAGGGGGGAGAGGAGACAATTGTAAAGTATACAATTGTCTAACCACTATGCTATACACTTGAAACCAATCTATAATAATAAAAGACCTACGGCCGTAATGCCATAAAGCAGAACGACCAAAGACTGGTCACCAGGAGGCTGTGTGTGCAGCAAGGCACGCACGGGAGGGGGGGGACTTGACTCTGGGTTCCGCCCAGTGCAGCAGGAGTCAGTCCGGGTCCTGCGTCCCGCATCCCGCCTGGCACGGGGGGGAGTCAGTCTTGGTCCCGTTGGCACAGCGGGTTTAGGTCTCACACGATATGGCACTCTTGGCATCTAGTACAAAATAATATTGAAAGTAAACTATTATTGGAAAATACAAGTTAAAGATTTAAAAAAAAAGAGAAGTGTAATAAATGAGACCAAGGGATTCTCATATAATTGTGCATAATAATATAAGGATCATATTAAGTCATTTCAGTTCAATTCTAACAAATGAACATGGGCATTCTGCAATATAATAAAGTCACAGTAGCTACAAATATAAGAGGGTACTACCTTTGGGTAATGCAACAGTTGCTTCTGGAATCGATTCATGTGTACTAATTTTTTACTATTAACATTATCAGTCTGTCTTGTACTAAATTTATTTATATACTAGAGGCCTGATGGACAAAGATTCGTGCAAGAATGTGCCTTCCTTCCCCTGGCTGCCAGCACCACCTTCGATCCAGCTGGAGCCGCCTTCCACCTTCACTCTGGCCCGGAGCCACATTTCCGCCTTCCCACACTGCCCATGGTGATGATGCAAGTGTCCTGCCCCACCCTCAGCTGCTCAGCGCCTGTGTATGCAAATTAACCCAACAAAGATGGGTTAACCCATCTTTGTTGGGTTAATTTGCATGCTCACTCCTGATTGGCTGGTGGGTGTCGCGAAGGTAGTCAATTTGCATATTTCTCTTTGTGTAGATGGAAGTTTTTTTTCATACTTGGTTTTAGGATCATTTCCTGGTCAATTCTCTACTTCCGATTGCATATAGCAGTGATGACGAACCTATGATAAGCGTGTCAGAGGTGACACATGAACTCATTGTTTTGGTTGATTTTTCTTTGTTAAATGGCATTTAAATATATAAAATAAATATCAAAAATATAAGTCTTTGTTTTACTATGGTTGCAAATATCAAAAAATTTCTATATGTGACACGGCACCAGAGTTAAGTTAGGGTTTTTCAAAATGCTGACACGCCGAGCTCAAAAGGTTTGTCATCACTAATAGCACAGTGCCTTATAAATAATAGTTAACAGATACACATATGTTTAATTATAACATGCCATTATGCTAACTACAAAAAAAATGTGACTTGTCAACTTTTCTCTTCTCTTGGACTTTATGATCACACTAGAGGCCCAGTGCATGAAAATTCATGCACTGGAAGGGGGGGCCCTCAGCCTGGCCTGCCCCCTCTCACAGTCCAGGAGCACTCAGGGGCAGGAGGCGACCCGGCCAATAGGGGAAGGTGATGCTCCCATCACACCTCCATTGATGCCACTGCCGGCAGCACAAGCCTCAGTCGGCCCTGATTACCCGGGCCTCAGGCAGCCCTGGGAAGCTGGGCAGCTGCCATCTGAGGCTTGCCTGTGCCTCGGGCTGGCCCTGGGTGGCTGGGGGCCTGAGGGAACTGGGCGCCACCATCTTGTGGCTGTGGGCGCTGCCATCTTTGAGAGCGGGGCAGTCAATTAGCATATTCCCTCCTTATTGGCTGTGGGTGCCACCATTTTTGAGGGCGGGGAAGTCAATTGGCATTTTCCCTCCTTATTGGCTGTGGTTGCCGCCATCTTTGTGACTGCGTGAGGGTCAATTAGCATATTCCCTCCTTATTAGCTAGGATTCCGTTAACAAGAGAGAAATCACTTGCCAACATAGAGTTGTATGAAAGTGATACATACTTGACTGGATTCTGAAGCCCAAGTCTGGTCAAGCCAGGCAAGTGACACTTGACTTCACACCTCAGACTTGGAACCTGGCCAAATCATGGTGTTTGCAAATACTTCTGGAGAATACATCAATATTTTGAATTACTAGAAAAAGATCATTTGAATAAAAAAACATTGTGCGCCCTGGCTGGCTTGGCTCAGTGGATAGAGTGTCGGCCTGTGGACTGAAGGGTCCCGGGTTCGATTCCAGTCAAGGGCACATGCCTGGGTTGCAGGCTTGATCCCCAATAGGGGGCATGCAGGAGGCAGCGAATCAATGATTCTCTCTCATCATTGATGTTTCCATCTCTCTCTCCCTCTCCCTTACTCTCTGAAATCAATAAAAATATATTTTAAAAAAACACACAACCATTGTACTATCTAAAAATGTCCCATTCTACAACATTTTCTTTTTCAAAAGTAGGTCAAAACAACTGCACAATTTTATGTACTTAAACCCAAATTGAATCAACTATGAACAAGTTAATTTTATGTTTTCCTTACCATAATAAACAATTACTGTTTATACAAATAATTGAGTTGAACATACAGATATCATGGGCAGTTAAATGTTGAAAATTCCATGTGATCATATAGAGAGTTGAGTTTTATCACTCAATTGGTAACTGGATGCATGGATAACAATAGATTTAGATTCTGCTCAGTTCATTCTAGAAAAAGTGAGGCATTACTAAATTTCATGAGGTTTTGACTACTATTATATGACTCCCAGCACTTACACTTGGTAGGTCTTCAAAAATGTATAATGATGAAAATTAAAAGCTATTATAGAGCTACAACTTTACAGCATAACACAGGAATATGTTACATAGTTTTAATAATAATTTAAATATATATATATATATATACACACACCCCCACACACGCACATATTACATATATCTTCCGGAAAGTATAAACAAGAATTATAAAACTTTGAAATTATGACAGCCCACATTTAAATTATATTTCCAAAATAAGAAATGAATCTTCCTTCAGTTCTAATACATTTATGTTGAGACTTGACAACTGATCAAGTGATATTAAAAATCAAGTGATATTTTAATATATTTTAGATTGATATTAATTCTAAAAATATGCTTATTACTCAAGTATTGCTGTGCTACGGAAATCATCCAATTATAAGAAAAATGGCTGTAGTTTTCTACAACATTACATTTCCCAAAGATTCATGTACTTTACTATTTCATGATTAGTTTTTCTTTTATTCTCTTTTTTGTTTCTATTTCTACATGATTTCAGATTAAATGTAATCAGTTTATAGTAAAACACATTCTGGAAGTAATACACTGTTGTATAAAGTAAGGCCTCTAATAACATTTTATCTTAATTTTTTCAAAAATTATATATAGTTTAACATGAAAAATAATGTGTAACTACTGTGTCTCTCTGGACTAACTGTTAGCCAATATCTGTAGACCAATTCATACACAAATGCTATATGATTTTCTTTTAATAATTCTGAGTTTAGAAAATCTCATGTTTGCACTACTTTCTATTTGTATCATATGGAATATGAGGTGGGAGTAAGGGTGAGGAATAAACCCTGAACCAAATGTTCTGAAATTCCTAACTAGAATAATTATCCCAGCTATGCAATTTGTTATTGTGACCTGTATTCTCCATCCTATTAACTGGAAAAAGATAAAGTAGTGTAAATTGCACAGAATACTTGTGGATTGATGTAAGAGAAGGTTTCGCCTCCTGGGAATGTGGTCATCTCCTTGCCGAGGTATCTCTCTTACAAGACTCCCACATTCATTACGTCTAGATGATTCATATGAAGGCAGCAGAGGACTGAATCAGACTACCCTTTAGGGTTCCCTGGAGACCCATGATTCTATATTATTCTAAGTTGACCTTTGGTTCATTCCAGAAGTGATCACTTGGGGCACACAGATAGTCTCCCTTAGAAACAGGAGAAGGGGCAGCTTCTGGTTTGAGTTCATATTTTAAACATACAGACCATATGCCTGCTGCTCTGGAAATGTGTAAGCAATTAATCAAGTGTAATAAACTGAGCCCAGATGCCTCTGTCCATTTAGCAGTAAATATGTTTAATTAATAATTTTTGACAATTAGTTGTACAGAACATGAATATTTAGCTAACAAAATTCTATTTAAAAATGACATTCAAAATCTCTTGAAATATTTTAGAAATTAATTTGTTCTATTGAACTCTTATCTGACAAATAGTGTCAAGCAAGTTGTGAGACAACTCAATGTACTGTAACATATTTTATTTCTCTAATAGTAGATACTGTTCAAAACTGAAATATTATAGAATTGTGATATGAACTTTAGCAAAGCCACAGAAATTACTGAATTTTTCCATTACTTTGAGCCAATTGCTATAACTTTCTTTATCACAAACCAGTCTAAGAAATTAAATGCTTAATATTTTTATTTCTGAAATTCCACAACACTGTAATAGCAGAATGAGAACCTTTGTAATCATGTTTGATTTCAGTGAAGGCTGTCCATACTTTAAATTTTTTAAATAGCTGTTGCTTTTTTAAAAAAAACCAGCAAAAAATTTCCTTTTGTCTACTTCCTCTCAAGTTTTCCTTATTATCTTTAAATATCAGTCCTTAGTATTTATACAATTATAATGCATTAAGATAAATATGTATTGACAGGTGAATAAATAGATAGTAAGCATTAACAATAGTTTGCTTCAATAACATTTAGACACAATACGTTAATGTATATTTGCCTTTGTATTCACAGTAAAAACTGCAATCTAGCTGGGGTCTTTCATTTTAAGAAATGTACTAATATAACAGCTCCTTGATTGAATATAGAATGTGTTACATTAGGTAGTTTGCAATTTGGGGGCTCAGAACTAATCTTTGATAATCATTGGGAGGATTGTAGAAAACTGTGAAATAATCCTTGGATTTCCTATAGAGCCTTGCAGTCAGGTTAGTGAGTAGGTATTAAGGTTAGAAAAGGGAGTGAGTCAAACAGTGCTTTTTCACTCCACCTCGGTTTGGATCAATGAATAGTTATGCGATGTACTCTGGTTGTCTAGTTAGTAAAAATTTAAACAAATATATAGCTAAGTAAATAATCAGCCCAAGGCCATAGATATTAATGCCAGTGACTGTTGCTGTGGAAATGCTTCCTATGGAATTTTCCTTGAAATGTCTATACTTCTTTCAGCTGGAAAATTATCCTCAAAAAGTCAAGAAGGAAGATGCTGCTATTGTTTCTCAAGCTTGTTCCCTGTTGTGGCTGCGTGAAAACTTAGTCTTCTTTTGGTCATGTGCTTCTCAAAACATTCTTGCTGTACTTGTCCCTCTGTCCTTCCCTTCTTTCTCCTGATAGCCAACTCGGCTGAATGGGTTGAAATTTAACCTGTTTATGAAGGAGGTCACTTACCTTCTCTAATACTAGAGGCAGCATTTTCTTCTGTAACCTCACATGTCAGAAGGGGGCTCTCTGGGGTCTCTCTCTTTTTTAAAAATATATATTTTTATTTCAGAGAGGAAGGGAGAAGGAAAGAGAGATAGAAACATCAATGATGAGAGAGAATCACTGATTGGCTGCCTCCTACATGCCCCAACTGGGGACCTAGCCCCCAGCCCCAGCATGTGCCTAGGAATCTAACCAGAACCCCTGGTTCATAGGTTGATGCTCAACCTCTGAGCCACCCCAGCCAGGCTCTGGGGTCTCTTTTAAAAGGGCACTAATCTCAATCATGAGGGCTCTACCATTATGGTAGTCATCTCCCAAAAAAGGGGACAGATTCAGTCTGTAGGACCCAACATGCTATAACTCCCATGTGGTCCTCATTCAAGGTCTAAAAGTACCTACTCAAGTCACCACAATCAAAACAATTTTTTCACACTTTAAAATGTAATGGCTAGAAGCTCCAAGACGCTAGGTGGGGCTCGAGAGGAACTGAAAAACCCCAAGAGGAGAGGAGAGGGAAAGGCAGGGCGGAGAGGAGTCACGTGTCTCATTTCCCAGAAGGCGGGGCTGATGCTCAGTGACTTTGTAGCGTGACTGGCAGCAGGGCCGGATCGGTTCCCACCAAAGCCTTGAGAGAGGGGCAGCCCACCTCCCATTCCCGCAGCCCAGGCCCCAGGGTGCAGGACAAGGAGACTCAGGTGGGTGTGGGTCCACTTTCTCCTTGAAACTCTGGAAGAGCAGAGGAGAATCTTATCCTTTGGGGCCGCCGGAGAGAAAGGGGAAGAAAAGGGAAGGACTACTAGTACATCTGCCTTGTTTCTCATTCTAACCTCAACAAATCAGAGCAATCATCTGACCCTTCCCTGTGTGACGTCAAGAGGAAGGAATTTGGTTCTATTGGAATTCCTCCCACTTGAAAGAAACCACCCACCATGGTTGGGAAAGGAGTGTTCTTCAGTACCCCAGCGTTTTCCAGTTTTTTCATATTGACCTATTGTTCTTACCACATTCTTGATTAACTATATGGATGTTTTCTGCCTGTAGAGGAGAGAAAATTAGGGAAGTTCTCATGTCAGAGATTTACACTTACTTTTTGGTAAAGTTATATTGGATTATGGTCATGCCCTTTCATTTACATATTGTCGATCACTTTCACAGGACAGTGGCACAATTTAATAGTTGCAACAGAGCCCACAAAGCCTCAAATATTTCCTATCTGGCCCTTTACAAAAAGTCATGGCAAATCTTATCCTACACAATAGGAAATATACTTGATCATATTTAAGTAAGTTCCAGTGGCACACATAGTAAATATATATATATAGATAGATAGATAGATAGATAGATAGATAGATAGATATAGATATAGATATAGATATAGATATAGATATATATAGATATATATTGCTTTAATGAACTAGGTTACATTTTTTATTTAAGTACAGTTGTATACAATATTATATTATCTATATTAGTTTCAGGTGTACAATATGATGATTTGACATATTTACATCTTACAATGTGATCACCCCACTAATTCTAATAATCATTCATCACCATGCAAATTTATCAAAATATTATGGACTATATTCCCCTTCATCCATTTCACCCATCTCCCTAATCCTCTTCCCTCTGGCAACCATCCTTTGGTGTCTGCTTATGTGAGTCTGTTTTTATATTTAATGTATAAGTGAAACCATATGGTATTTGTTTTTTCTGTCTGAATTATTACTTAGCATAATACACTCTAGGTCCATTCATGTTGTCACAAGTAGTAAGGTTCTTTTTTTTATGGCTAAGTAATATTGCATGGTGTGTCTGTGTGTGTCTGTATCACATTTTTTTTTATCCATTCATCTCTTGATGAACACCTAAGTTGCTTTTAATATATTGGCTATTGTAATGCTGTCATGAACATAGGGTAACATATATATTTTCAAATAAGTGGTTTTGGGTGTGTTTTTTTTCAGAGAAATACTCAAAAGTGGAATTGCTGTTGTTAGTTTTTTGAGGAACCTCCATACAGGTTTTCATAGTTCCTCCACAAATCTGCAGTCTCACTAACAATGCAAAAGGATTTCCCTTTTCTGCACAGGCCCATCAACATATGTTATTTTTTGTTGTTTTTTTTTTTTTTTTAAGTATCTGCTCATAATAATAATGACAGGTTTGAGGGGGTATCTTGTTTGGTTTAGATTTGCATTTCCCTGATAATTAGTAAAGTTGAACATCTTTTTGTGTGTCTGTTGGAGATCTATATGTCTTTTTTAAACAAATGTCTCTTCATGTTCTCCGCCCATTTTTTATCGGATTATTTATTGTTTTATTGAGTTTCTTATATATTTAGGATGTCAACCCCTTATCAGATGTATTATTTGCAAATATATTTTCCTACTTAGTAAATTGTTTTTTTTGTTTTGTTGATGGTTTCCATTACTGTGCAGGAGTTTTTAGTTTGCTGAAGTCCTATTTATTTTTGCTTCTGTTTCCCTTGCTCAAAGGAACATATCAAAAAATATTTCTCTGAGACTAATGTCAAGGACTCACTAAGAGTCACTATGTATGTTTTCTTGCAGGAGCTTTATGAATTCAGGCCTTAAATTTAAGTCTGTAATCCATTGTGAGTTTATTTTTGTATATTATATATGAGAATGGCCGAGTTTTTTATTTTTATTTTTTGCATGTATCTGTCCAGTTTTCCCAGCATCACTTGTTGAAGAGACTATCTTTTCTCCATTGTATATTCTTGCCTCCACATAATAAATCTTGATAAATACAGACAGAATTATTCTGTGACTTTACTTGTTTAATGAGGACATGATTTGTTACTGCTATTACTATAAGTCTAGTTTGTAGCTTGGATGATATGAAAGCACCTTGAAGAATTAAGAAGGAATTCATTGAGGAGGTGACATGTAATAGGAAAATAAAGTTAAGAAAATGCAGGTAGAAAAGTTGTTAGCTTCTGTTTGCAACAGTCACTTTCCAGCAGATGTTAGCTCCCACTAGATGCAATTTGTATACACAAGTAATTTTTCTTAAATCTTTGTGTTAAATAAAATGTGTATCTTTTTGTCTTATTAATAAGATAATAGTTACAATACCAGTGACCATAATAATAGTTGTACATAACACTGCTAAAGTACTTACTATATGTCATGGATAAATATAAGCACTATACTATACCAATTAATTCAAAAACATATGAGATAACTACTAAATTTTACTAAAGAGGTGAGTAAAATGAGGTACAAAGAAGTATTTTGCCTATAGTCATAAAGGTAAAAATGGCAGAGCCATAATTAAGAAATGACAAGCTGTCTTCTTAAAAATTAAATCCTTGGGTAATATATACATGTATAGGCAAAGCATGTATACATATGTAGGTAATCATATATTGTGACCAATATTAAGTTTTAATATTGATAATGCACATTTGATTACCTAATGTGCACTTCCCATTGGCTACCTAAGCCATAATATTGACTCTATCCTGCTTATATCTGACTGGTTCAGGAAGAGTCGAACTAGGTCACTTCCAACGAGCTAGGGGAAGTGGCTGGCTAGTTTTTTGTTTTGTTTTGTTTTGTTTTAAATGAGTTTCGGACTCTTTTTCATTGAATAAGAGTTAGACAATATAAGTGATTGCTTCTAGCAACCACTGAGTGAATTAACTTTAGGATAAACCTTGTGCTGTATAAAGAGTTAGCATGGGAATGGGCTGAACCAAGCAGTTCTGAGCTCATCTTACCTCCTCTGTCCTTTCTGTATGGGAATGTATGCATTAACATATTTTTAAAGTTTGAGTTAGATTTGGGGGGAGTGGGTACTAACTGCTGAAAGTGTCTGACTTAGATTATAAAAATAAATTAAACTGTGCCGGGGTCCAACCCCAGCAGGTCCAGGGGTCCCCAAAGGTGTGGACGGAGTCGGCGAAGAAGGAATGACACGGAGACAGCGGAGACAGCGTTCAGTTGATCAGCAGCCTAGCCAGGATCTCCAGCCAAGTTCTGGTCTGGATCTCCAGAGAAGTTCTGCCGTTTATTGTCTTGTTACATCTGTATTTATACCAGTTGATTTTAATCCTGTCAATTTCTATTACAAAGGTCAGGGCATTTCTTATCTCCATTCCAGGGAGTAAAGATTATGTAGCTTAAGTGTGATTGTTTGTAGTTAAAGTGATTAAATACCCACCTGGCACTTAGTTAAGGAGTTTCATCCCCTCCCTGACTTCAGGGAAAAATCCCTACCTGGGGAAACAACCTTTCTCGGAGAGGTGACCTTGGTTAAAACACACAGCGCTAAGGGGAGCAAACATATTAAGAACAGTATGCTATATACGCCAGGTCCCTTGAAACATATGCTGTGCAGGTGTTTCTTTCCTGCAGCAACTGTGTCAAGCAGCAAGGATGGACCGGCTTCCGGCAAAACTGTAAATCCCTGTGTGGTAGAGAGGGTATATTAAGCTCTTTGGCTAACTTATATTTAGCACTTTGCACAATGTAAACATCCCATGAGGAGAGTTGAACTGTTACACTTAAGATATGGTGGAATGAACACTGGTCATGAGTAGATCCAAGTTCTTATTTTGGTTTTGTATCTAACATTGTAAGATTCATTGAGTAAGTTAATTTAGGACTCGGCCTGTTTCCTGTTTTGAAATGAGTGATTTAAGGGTAGTCTCTCTCACGTTTAACATTCTATGACATGCAAGTGAGCTGAATTTATAATGATTCCATACTGATCTCTAAAATAGATTTTTTTTAAAATTTAAATCTTTAGTCCATTTACTTATATTTATATTTTCTCATAAAATAATATGTAAAATTAATACTGACAATTGGTTGCTTACATTCTAATTGCAGAGGAAGATTTAATATGTTTTCAAAGATTAATTGGAATGATTCCAAAAAGTACAGCATTAGATACAATTTAGGGAAAATTATTCACCTAAAATATTGCATTTTCTCAAGAATTATGATTGTGTATACTATACAGGATAATAGACGTCAAGATTATTAGAGGAAATGTAGTATAGTCAGACTTTAATTTGAATCAAAACTTGAAAAAAAAAGGCTTGTGGAAAATTGGATGGCAATAATCAGTGTAACTACAGCACAACTTGATTGAATACGTGTCTTTGTTTAATCTGTTGGCCAGCAAATTAAAATGTATGTTGTAGCTTATAGTTGAGGATTTATGCAATAGCAATAGAATAAGTGCCAACTGAATTAACAAGTTGATTGTGTAAGCAACAAACCTCATTTTAGCTAAACTGGATTTGACAAATTGCATGACATTCTGCCTGGTAAATCTGAGATTTATAATGCTTACTGCTATCAGCAGTAATGAAACAGCAGAGAACTTCAATATCTGACATTTTAATCTGTATTTCACTTTTCTTCTTGCTAATCAATGCTTAATTCTGGAATATAGTTCATGTTTTGTTATCCTTTTAGCTACCAAGTTTGATGTAGTATGATCAACATTTATTGAATGAAAACACTGCTATAAGATTAACTTACTTCACTCTTTGCATTTTTTAAGGCTAAGAATTACTGTGGAGAAAGTATATTTTTAAGTCCACAAGAAAACCCATAGCTAAATTGTTTGCAATTTGAAATGAAATTTATCAGTGCATCTTTTAAGCTTGCCCATAATTTATGCACACGCTTTTATGAAGCATGACAATGTATTCATGAGACTGATTTTCACACCAATCTGAATGCTCACTTAGAATGCTTCATTTCAGATTTCCACCTTGGTGGCAACACATTTGCTCTATTTTTACTGCTGTTGCTCAAAATATTTTCAGAACTCTCCATGGACCTCAGTAGTCAATTCATTCCCTTTGTGCAAAGTAAGAAAATGCAAAAGATAAACCTTTGTTGTATTATGCTATTCATGTTTGGGGGCTCTTTGTTATTGAAGGAATAAAGGCCTGGTGCACGAGATTTGTGCACTGGTGGGGGCGTGGCCTGCAGGGATTGGCCCAATGTGGAAGCACTGCTCATCTGGGTCAGCAGTGCGGCTGTGGATCCGCCCCCTGAGCAGCTACTCCCACTGTGGGAGGGCCACACATCCCGGTCAGACAAGCAGCACTCCCACTGTGGGAGCACACTGACCACCCAGGGGCAGCTCCTGCATTGAGTGTCTGCACCCTGGTGGTCAGTGTGCATCATAGCCACTGGTTGACCGATCATTCTGGTTGTTCTGCCGTTCGGTCTCTGGGCTTTTATTATATAGGATAATTTAGCCTATCCTGATAGTTTCAACACCTAAGGCAGAATTAGATATCTAATACAGTGTCAATACAATTGTTTAAAATGTTAGAAACTAACTTAACTTACCTGGCTTAACATACCTTAAATTCTCTCTAAAAATGGAGTTGGTACTATAGACCAAGGTAAGTTTAAAGTTCAAAAATGAAGCAAGTGGCCTCAAATTTGAAGAAAGCCAAAATGTTAAGACATGTTCAGGGGATGATGCTTTGCCTAGTGTGATGGGACAGTGAATTGTCCAGTGAAGCTTGCATTTATCTTGTAGGCAATATCATGGAGTAGAAAAGTAACATCAAAACTATTTTACAAAAGTATTCCTGCAACAGTGAGAAGAATGCGAGGAGACACTTAGATCTTGAGGTCAGGTACAGAGATTATTATAGTAGTCCAGACAAGAGCTAATGAAAACTACACTATTCTCCTATATAATAAAAGCTTAATGTGCTAAGTGTCCAACCATTTGTTCGACCATTTGACCAGTCGCTATGATGCGCACTGACCACCAGGGGGCAGACGCTCCGAATAGTAGGTTACCTTGCTGCTGGGGTCTGGCCGATTGGGAATGGTCGAGATGGGTCGGACATGCCCTGGAGCCCTCCCTTGGTCCCTCCCCAGCCAGCCAACCTCCGCGGTCCCTCCCTGGCTGGCTAGCTCCAATCAACCCCAATCGGCCCCAATTGGGATGGGGCAAGATGGCTCTGAAAGGCCCTGATCGGGACTGGGCAAGACGGGCCACATATGACCTGGAACTCTCCTGTGGTCCCTCCCCAGCCCTGATCTTGCACCAGTGGGGTCCCTTGACCTGGCCTGAACCTTCTCACAATCTGGGACCCCTCAGGGGATGTCAGAGAGCCAGTTTTGGCCTGATCCCCACAGGCCAGGCCAAGGGACCCCACCAGTGCACGAATCCATGCACCGAGTCTCTAGTTAGAAACATAAAGAACTATGATGCTAATCTCTAAATTATTAATTCAAAGCACTTTCTACTACACCATATTATTAGATATTCATTTTTCACTGTATTGACTTATTTTGATAGTATAAGGAAACTATTAAACATGATTTCAGTAAGTTATATATCACATTAATAAACTGGGAATATCTTATCTAGTATAATTATATTACTCTGTGTAATATTGCCTTTACTAGTTTATATATTAAAAGAGTAAACTATAGTCTTCTATTATAGAAACCTGAAAATAGAATATTTCTATGAAATTACCTTGATTACATTTGTGTCCTTATAAATTCATAAGGCAATTAAGATAAAATCAATTATTATCATTACATGTTGACTTAAATATGTATATGTACATATATGTAGATTTATATATATATATATACACACATACTAGAGGCCAGGTGCACAAAAATTTCTGCACTCGGGGGGTGGGGGGTGGGGTGGGCATGAGGGGGTCCCTCAGCCCGGCCTGTGCCCTCTCGCAGTCTGGGACCCCTCAGGGGATGTAGCAGTGCACCAAGCAGCAGGTGGCCAGGGCGGAGCCTGTGCAG
>NW_006285115.1:501605-521375 GCF_000327345.1 Myotis davidii | reverse complement strand
GTCCTCCATCACTGAAGCAAGCAAGCCTCCTGTTCCCTTCAAGCTTCCTGGCTGCCGGCCGCCATCTTGAGTGGCAGTTAATTTGCATATCGCCCTGATCAGCCAATGGGAAGGGTAGCAGAGGTACGGCTAATTACCAGGTTTCTCTTTTATTAGATAGGATACTCTCTCAAAGCTCTAGTTTTCTGAACTTGAATTGTGATTACAACAGTGAAACTTTATATGATTATAATGGAGATTAAATCATATAGTCCTTGCAAAGCACACATTATGTGACACAGAGTAAACTACATACTAGTAAATATGAGTTATTACTATCAACAAGTCATCAAATAGGAAGAAGTGACAAGAGGCTCAGTTAATCTCATTACACATACAAAAAATCGTTTCCTTTAGAGCTTTTGAGTATAGAAAGACATTAAACACATTGAAAAATTAAAACTGTCTTAAATCATTTTATTTCCATTAACTCAACTAATTTTGTTGAGCATGTATTATGTATTTTGTTCAAGGTCCTGAGATACAAAGAAACAAATACACCATTCTAGCCCATAAAATTTTTCCATTCAAATGAGAAGAGAACAATTTTGAACAGTACATATTATTCAAAATATATATTAATGGAACTATGTACAAAGGATAATACAAATATAGCTAATAAAGCTACCTAAGTGCCCTTTTTAATCCATGGTCAATTTTATAGGAAAATTTAGTATTTGTATTGAGATGACAAAACCATATCAGTTTGCTAAGAAAACAATTTGTAGAAAATATTCCACCAAGCAGAAAGAATGCGAACAGGCACAAAGGGACATGTGCATACCAACCACAGCATGTGAAGCTTTTGCCAAAGTATAAGTGAGAAGAGAGGTGATAACCAGGATAACAGAGAAGAGGGAATATTGAAAAGTCATGGCTTGTTTGACTCATTCAGCCAGCAAATAAGAGAGCACTGATTAGTTCTAAAACATTTCTGATATTCCACATTACTTTAATTTTCAAAGGTTTTTTGTGTGTGTTTGTTTATTTGTTTGTTTTTCAAGCCATATATTATCAAACAGGAAACACATGTTTCCGTTTGAAGCCATATTTTCGTACAGTAGTAATTTTCTCAGCTGGCCCATTGGCTCTGTTGTAAGGTTCCTGAAATACTTATGAATAATACCATGATTTGCCATTGTTTCTAGTAAAAAAAAAAACATTTATGAATTGTAGGCAGAAGCTTCAGAAATACATTTCCTCTGATACACAACAATGAGTAGAAAGGAGAGAGGGATTAGCGGTGGCACATGTGGGAAGGGAAGCAAAGCATAATTCCAGTTACATTTGTAGATTAGTCATCGGACAATGATTCAGGGACCAAAATGTTTACAGTACAGGCACAAAACATGAGTTTAAAGTGATTATATAAAAACATTCCTTCCAGTTATAAAACTCTATGCTGTTGAGACTCAAAAAATAATTGACAATATCAGTTAATGGGAGGGAATTTCAAATAAAATATGAAATATCCCTGTGTTCGAGTAGCTCATTCCCCAGCAGGTCAGGTAGTACATGTGCACTGGCATAAAAATAAGGATGCAAGTGCAGCAATAAACACCTAGGATGTGAGAGGATAAGAAAACATCGATTTTAATTGGAAGTCCAAAGACAAACCACATCACAGGTGCAATAAACAGAGCTCTTGCAGGGGAGGAAGTACAATTTGCACTGAAGATCAGTGGTAGCCAGGGTGAGGGGCTTGATGAGCCACCCACAGGGTGCTCTCTTGAAAAAAGGGCCGGCATGACAGGGGGAGAGAGTTCCTGTATTTGTTATATTGGAGAATTATATCCCTTTACTCCAATGAATGGGTTCCCATGCCCTCAGTAGTACTGGAACCTCACTACTTGGTAGATTTAACATCTGCACTTCATAGAACTGTACCTTCCCTAAACCATTTCAAGTCAGTGACAGATTGAATGATCTCATTTGCTCAGTCCTATGTAAGTAGGCTAAATGCAAAATGCTTTTTAGCATGCAATATGATTTTTTACGGCAAATCTTAAAAACATGTGTAAGAGTTGAAAAATATGAGAGTGTTCCGTCATGACCCATTTGTATATCTTTGAGGCAAAGAAATTATTTTAACCTGATATTGGCTTGTATCTCTTTGGCAACAATAATGAATACAGAACCAAAGGGCCAGCATAATTAGTTCTTCTGAGATGATAAGAAGCCATGGGGAACCAAAGAAGTTCAATTAATAGAGGCTTTTTAAAGAAAGAAAAAATATGTATTTCCTTTTTCACTCTCTGTGAGTTAACTACATCACTTTAGATACACCCAGAGACCTCCTGGGGAAGGTCTGTACTATCCCATCACTCTGAAAGATCTCTCCAAATCTAGAAGCAGGGAAGCAGGCATCTTACTTTAAGCAAGAACATTAATCTACCATGTATCCTCCTGTTATTCATTCACATATACATGAAGCAGACTACAGAGCATCTGAAATGTGACACATATTAAGGTAGCTTGTAATCCAATGTTAAAGACATACATGCAAGTAGGTAGCTATAAGTTAAGGCAGTGAGAACATTAGGACAGCTTGCATAGAGAGCAAGGAGGAGGCTTAACTGTCTGTCTTCAGGACTGTCATAGTGAGTTTCATTTTTAAAGTTCAGAACAGTAATGTAAGAGGCCTGCAAAATAAGGGAAGGTTATTATTACTATTCTCATTGTAAAGAAGAGGAATTAGGAGTTGGAGATTTAGGGGAGTTGCTTGGTATAACAGGACTAGTAAGTGTCAGAATGAGCCTAGGATCCAGTCATGATCATAATGGTTGACTAGGATTGTGCCAGAGACTGTATTAAGTTCTCAGTATTTTCTTTTTCTTATTTAGTATTCGTAGCAACCTATTAGGTAAACCCCCTTTGTGAAGTATATTAAGGAGCAGATGAGCGATGAATTGAAGGAGCAAAACATATTAAGTTCAGATAATAGATATGAGAAAAGTTGAAAATTAAGGGAGACATTGGGAAAGACTTGTAAGGATTGTGAAGACAAGTATGTCTTTGGTAATTCAAATAGCAAACTACTGACTTGATCTCAATGTAAAAGAAAGAGGAAAGGTATTTGTAAATCCATGTTTTCTTACCTGATTTTCCTCTTGGCCATTGCCTCATGGCAGGAGACTCCAGGAGAAACAGCTGAATTTTAAGGAGTTGTGGCCTTGCATTGTCCTGAATGCTTTCCTTGCTCTTTCCCTGTGACCAAACAGAGCCCAGTGTACATGTGTTAGGAGAGGTACAATTAGGACAACACAAATGCTCTATTATTTTGTAGTTGAGGATAATCAAAATCCCAGTAAAATAATCAAAGTCTCACAGTTATTAAATTGTATCTAGGTTTTCTGACTACAGAATTCAAATCGTTTTATCACTAGAGGAGATATTTTGGGTTCTGGTCCAGAACATCTTAATAAAAGATTGCACTCAGCCAGTGTTGCTCAGTGGTTAAGTATCGACCTATGTACCAGGAGGTCACGGTTTGATTCTCGGTCAAGTCCTGGAGACATGGAAGAGACTGACATACCTCAATGTGGGGTTAGGGGGACAAGAGGAGATAAACCAAATAACTTATATACTATAGCCCATGAACAGGGGCAATAGGATAGTGAAGACCCGGGGATGGGGAGTAGATGTTGGGAGGAGGAAGGTAAAGGGGGGTGGGGAGGATAGGGGATATCTGTAATACTATCAACAATAAAAAATAAATTTAAAAAATAAATAAAACTATTTTAGCTAACATTTGATTTTTTTTTCAGCAGTAGATACTGTTAGGCATATCTACCCCTATATTATGCCAGACTATTTCAAGGAAATAGAATCTGATTATTCAATCGTGACACTTTCTTATTAGAATTAGCAAATATTCAGCAACTCTGAGAAATCTCTATCTCATTTTGTGCTACATCCATAGTGACATAACCTTTACAGTGAACACATTGCTTTTACAAGGAACCACGATAGTTTTGATTTGTATTTTTATATTTTAAACTGTACTATGTATCTAATTGTATAATTTCCACCTTTCTATAACTTCCAAAAATAAAAAAACCTTAATTTAGCAGATATATCCAAGGGTTGCAACTGGCTTCACAATATTATATGAAGCCTTGAATTAAAATATATTATTCCAAGGGAATAGACTCTAGAATGTAAGGATCAACCTGCAGCAGCAATAGCTTAAGTAATATTTATATATGTAGATAGAAAATAATAAAGTGTGTCATGATATAGAATGCTTCCCAAAAAGGAGGGCAGCTTCTATGGGCCTAGAATATATTGATAAGCTTATAATTTCAACAAACCAATGATCGGTCTCATAAAATCCTAATAGGATATGGCAGAGCCCACATATACTTTGGATGTACCTGTAAGGCTAAAACTGAGAATTAACTATGCTTAGAATAAATTCTGTAGGAATGTAAATACTTCTGTAGCCTCTCTAACTGAAAGGTGTAGATTAGCAAAAATTAGCATTCCAATTAAAGATGATGAATTAATCACAAGAATTTACCTGCACTTCCTACTGAAATCTCACAGATCATGAGAAAAATATTTTTTAAGGTAGAAATCCACTAGGACCATGGTCAGCAAACTGTGGCTCGAGAGCCACATGCGGCTCTTTGGCGCCTTGAGTGTGGCTTTTCCACAAAATACCACGTGTGGGCATGCACGTACAGTGCGATTGAAACCTCATGGCCCATGTGCAGAAGTCGGTTTTTGGCCTGGGCGAATCTATTTTGAAGAAGTACTGTTGATATTTGTCTCTGTTGACTAATGAGTTTGCTGACCACTGCACTAGGGCAAAGATAGTGGTAGCAGAGAAAGCAGACATAAAAATTGGGAAGCTTTTAGACAAATGGAAACAGGCTAAATAGACCTGAGAATTTGGAAACTAAAATTGCCAGAGTGAAAAGTAGAGGAGCATGGTGATTCATAGCACAGAATCTACAAAAACCTCGGGAAATGACAACAGTAGATTACTAGAAGTGTGAGTAAAAATAGAATAAAAATCCTACTGGTTAACTCTTTTAGAATTGATACATTTTTCCCTCAAACTGCCTATATGCTGACATATCCAGCAGTCCTTTAATGAATTCGAACTAATTTTTAACCTTAATATGTCAGGATATCTTACATAGCCCACTGAGCCCACAGAAATGTACAAGGACATCTAGATGGTGATAATTTCAAATCTTTATGACATTTTTCCAAGGATGCAATTCATTCTTTAAAGTTTATACCTCTCAAATAAAATTAAATCAATACATCTGTATCTTAAACAACTTTGGAATTAAAGAGATGTGTTTTAAGTTACAGTATTTTATTGTAGTAGGCAGTTAGACAGGCACGAGCAGAGCAACGACAGTGGACTAGGTATAGAAGGTCACCAGGGCAGAAAGCCCTGGGTGCCTACCAAGGGACAACTGTAGGGCGGGACCTCACCCAAGGGTAACCTCTCCTCTCAGCATGTTGCTAGTCATGTGATAGACTACCTTAGAGGAGGAACAAGGGGGCCAGAGAATGACCTCATAGGACTCCCATATAAGCCCTTGCATGACCACTCACTTAAGCACTAAGCCAGCAGTTCTCAAACTGTGGGTCACGACCCCTTTGGGGGTCAAATGACCCTTTCACAGGGGTCACCTAAGACGATCGGAAAACATATATAATTACATATTGTTTTCGTGGTTAAATCACTGTGCTTTAATTATGTTCTTGTAACAATGAAAATACATCCTGCATATCAGATATTTACATTACGATTCATAACAGTAGCAAAATTACAGTTATGAAGTAGCAACGAAAAGAATTTTATGGTTGGGGGTCACCGCAACATGAGGAACTGTATTAAAGGGTTGCGGCATTAGGAAGGTTGAGAACCACTGTACTAAGCCCCCAGGACAATGAGGTTCTGACCCATTCCATATCGTCTTAGGAACAAAACTTCTGTTGACGATGGAGACAGAGTTTTGGTGAAACTACAGCTAACATATAGGCCTCAGTTGTGTTTGAGCTCCAGACCCAGAAAAGCAGCAGTTCAATGACTAATGAACCCCTGCCTTGGTGCTGACCAATCAGTGGATACCACCACTCTGAAAGGACACACCTGGAAAGCTGATGAATATTCTATTGAGATCCCCGCTGGGGCCTCCCTTAAAACCCCAGGCCTTAAAAGCCTCTCAGAAACCCAGCTCAGTGTTCTCTGGAGCATGTCCAAGCCTCCTCTCTCTCCTGCCCCCAGGCATGTTTATCCTTGCTTTATTTCTCCTAAGCCCCAAGGGCCCTCCTTTTACCTCTGTAACTTGTTTCCTGAACCCACACAGCCCAACTGGCTCAATTCTTCTACTGCTCTGTGTCTTTCCAAATAAACTTTTGCTTGTATTTCAGTCTTGGCTCTGAATTCTTTCTTAGCCAGAACTCAAGTAACAAGGTTGCTGAATCATGGTTAAATCACGGTCATTATTCTTGTGTTATTTTGCCATTTAAAAAAATCAGTCCTAAACACTGTGAAGTAAAAATTTGTTTCTTAATAGTAGGAAAAATAGAAAAAGTATTTGCACACTATTGACCTACTAAATTTTCATTCAAGTACTCTGAGTCCAAATTCAATATTCCTACCATTAGAATTATTGTTCTTAGCCAGATTATTTTTCCAGTAATACAAATGTCTTTGTTAAACCACTAGAATTTCTGTAGTCACTAGAATGTAAAAAAAGTAAGGCATCGTATTTTCAAAATTGGTCTGAGGAAATAAAGCTCTGTGTTTCACATGCTTTTTTCTCAACTTTGTATGTATGCCATTCCTGAGATGTTTACCATGTATCAGTCCCTGGCTGCTCACCTCCACTCTGACAATGCCACCTTTTTGGCACATAAACCACCCTCTCCCCACTGCCCCCCGCTCCCCTCCCTCCTCACTCTCACAATGAAAACCATATTGTCTCTTTTTTTCTCTATTCCATACTTCATTCTAAAAGAACTTGGAAGTGGCTTTAAAAATGCCACATGGTACAAATAAGTGAGGAAACTTGACATATGTGTGTGGTTTATGATTTGACTTTTTTAAATGATGAACTTTCATATCAATAGAAGGCATATTGAAATGACAGTGGCCTGTAGGTCTCCCTAGAGTTTCCTAAAGCAGCTATTATCCAAATAAATCCTCTAACCTGTTGCACCGAGGAGAAATATTCACATAGAAGAACCACTCCCAACAATGGACAAATTAATTAAAGACTGCTCTATGGGTGTGTATGTTTGTGTGCATACAGTTTATATGTATATAATTTAAATGGTGTGTGTATGTCCTTAACCTACATCATGAGGAGAGAGTAATCAAGCAAACCAAAGAAAAGCATTTATTTGGGATTAAAAGAATAGCAATAATTCGGTTAACAACCCAAGCAGTGTCCCTCTGGGAGGCAAAAAGGGTTTGTTGACCATTCATAAAGAATCTTAATTGGTGCTGACAGCAGAAAGCTAACTTTGGCTAATGTGACTGCTTGTTAAAGCTATCCCTAAGTACAAGCCTGTCTCTGTGAGGAATGGTAGGTGTCTTTGCAGCATTCTGGAATGTTTATGGTTTTGCCCAGTTCAAAAGTTCACATTCTATGTGGTGAGAATGTGCATAAGACCCATTTCCTTAAAGGCCTCCTGGCTCCATTTTAAAGCCTCTTAACATAAGTGACTCCATTTTATTCCACATTTCACAGTATTATATTATCTATTCATTTTTACTTGCATAGTCTCCCTCTTATCTATGTATCTGTCTCACAATTTTGAGAACCATGAGCGTGTTTTTCTTCTGTACTCTTCTCTGTGTTCAGCTGCGAGTTAAAAGCAAAAATTAGTCTTAAACCTATGACAGTGTTGAAAAATCAGGTGAAGAGTTGAAAATTATATTTAATTAAAAGCTAATTGCTAGGAATATGTATCTCTGTTTATACCTCTGTTTCTCTTCTTATCTATCAGTAAAATCTGACATTGTAAAGAATTAAAGCTGATAATTGCCAAGATAGCCTGAGGGTGACAATTAGACTATAGAATAAAAGGAAAAAAAAATTTTCTTCATAACCTCTGGTATCTTTTTTCTATGGCCCGAGTAGCTTTGCATTATTGTTTCCATCTGGCGTTTTGTTAATATTGTTTCATTGAGATATAATTGACATGTAGCTTTATATTAGTTTCGGGTATACAACATAATGATTCCATATATGTATACACTGCTACATGATCACCACAATAAGTCTGATTATTATCTATCACCATACATAGTTCAATTTTGTTTGTTTTTTTTCTCTCCTTGTGATAAGGAAATTTAAGATTTACTCTCTTCTTGGGGTGGAATGGGGGGGATATAGGGACTGGGAGGGGGAAAAGGAGGAGAAATGGGAGATATCTGTAATACTGTCAACAATAAAAATATATTTAAAAAAAAGATTTACTCTCTTAGCAACTTGCAAATATCATTAAGTATAGTCACCATGCTGTACATACATTACATCCCCATGATTTATTTAACTTATAACTGACCCTTTCACCCATTTCGCCCACCACCATACATCTCCCCTCTGGCAACCACCAAGTTTATGAGCTTCCTTTATGAGTTAAAAGGTTCACTTATAGAAGAAGAGCAAAGCATTATACTCAAAGATGAAAACTTAAAAGCCTTCCCTGCAAAATCAAAACAAGAAAAACAATTTCTTTATCATTATTTCAGTTCATTGTTTTTCCTGATGGTCCTAGGCAATGTAAGGAGTTTAAGAATTAGGAACAAAAAAATTTCATTTCTCACAAGTGATGTGGTATTATTAAAAATAGGAAAGTTCAACAAGGTTGTTTAATATATAACAGTCAGTTGAATTTCAATATACCAACATAATGAGTTAAATATATAACATTCCAAAAAACTATTTAAAGTAGCAATACATTCCTAAGTTTTCTAGAAGTTAACCTAAGAAAATATGCATGGAACCTTTATGAAAAAGTTATAAAACTATATTAAAAGTATTTTAGAAACCCTAGTAAAATGGCGACATAAAAATATGTCCATGCACAGGAAGATAAAGTATCACAAAGACACCAATTACTTACATTCTCTTAACAAAATCAATGGAATTCAAATCAATTCTTAGTAAGAATTTTTATGTAACTCAATAGGATGTTTGTACTTGTAACTGATTCTAATATTCATATCAAAAGGCACAGGACAAATAGTAAGTAACACAGTCCTGAGGAAGAAGAATATGCAGGACTTTCCCAGTCCAATGTCAGGACTTATCATAAAGCTCTGCTATTTAAGTTAGTGTTTGCTTGGCTTGGTGTTGACAATCTGTCCAACAAAAATAGGACACTGCACTAACCGGTTTGGCTCAGTGGATAGAGTGTCAGCCCGTGGACTAAAGGGTCCCAAGTTCGATTGTGGCCAAGGGCATGTACCTTGATTACGGGCACATACCCAGTAAAGAGTGTGCGGGAGGCACAACCCTGCCTTCCACTGCGATTTGATTATGAAGCCCCCAATACATAGAAATATGACAAACCACTGTGGCTAAGGCAAAGGAAATAGGTGCTCACACTTGCACTAGGCAGGAAAGAGTCAGATATGAGCCATTTCAGAAAACCTTATGCTAATGTTAGTAATGTGACACCCAACTATTGAGCATTCTATCCCAACCTAAATTACTTTTTTTTTTTTCTGATTCTACAGGTTTCAGTTGTGTTTGTTATTATGGAGATTCCTTTCTAGAATTTCAGAATATATTTTTAAATCCACAAAATAATATTTCCCTAGAATTTCCGACCTTCAGCTCCTATGGACTTCTGCTCTACATCAAGCAAGACTCAAATTTAGTAAACGGATTTTTTATTCAATTATTTATTGAAAATGGCACTTTGCAGGTAAGCCATTAAATTTATTGAATTTAAAGTAAATTTTAGGAATTTATTGTAATTTTCCCTTACATGCTCATCTTTCTGAAGTAGTATACTTATATAGATATATAAATAAATGGTATCAGATCATAGAAATTAAACAGATAAAAAAGATTAGTAGTAGCAATGTTTTTATTCATTTATTTTTCCAATCATTCATTGAACATTTATCTGTTATTTACTTTGCTAGGCACTAAAGATTCAATGGTAAATAAAACACATATTGTTCTCCTTATGTTGCTTCCAGTTTATTACAAATAATAATAACAATGGAACCAGAGCAAGAAAATATGTAATGAATAAGATACTAGAATAAGTCATGAAGCATCAGTCTGACCCTCTGAGATACAGTTTGCTGATCCCTGGTCTACAGCATTTTTTCTTAATTAAAACCAGAAATTTCCTTTAGTCTTATAATGATCAGAAAAAAAAATACAGAGACAAAATGTAAGCAATTATAAAGCAAACATAATATTGAGCGTTGGTCATGTTCAGAATGTTTTCTCAGCACATTTTCTGCTGCTAACTCAACTGCCATAACTGAGTGTATAGCTCAGCTAGTTTCTCTCACCGCTGTGGTCATCTCCAATTAGAGACATTACAAGGAATGTCCAGAGACTTGTTGGAGCTGCGGGTGAAAATATTTTATGAAATAATGGATTAGGAAACTTCTTTCACTTTCCAATGGATAAAAATAACTTCATGATAGGTCGAACCAAGACATTTAAGAATTGTAAAATGTAACAGGTAAAGAGAGGTGTAGAATTTCTTTCCTTTAGTTTTTATGACAAAGAAATGATATATATTGACATGTCTGTAATAATAATGACTATTGTTTATTGAATTGCAATTATGTGTCAGGCTCCATCATAAGATTTATTTTTTTTATATATATTTTATTGATTTTTACAGAGAGGAAGGGAGAGGGATAGAGTTAGAAACATCGATGAGAGACACATTGATCAGTTGCCTCCTGCACACCCCCTGCTGGGGATGTGCCTGCAACCAAGGTACATGCCCTTGACCGGAATCGAACCCGGGACCCTTCAGTCCGCAGGCCGACGCTCTATCCACTGAACCAAACCGGTTAGGGCAAGAAGATTTATTAAGAACATGGACTCTGGAGCTGGACTGTCTGGAGTTTGAATCCTAGCTCTGCCCCTTCAGAGCTTTGAGACCTGCAAGACACTTAAGGGCTTTCTGTTTTAATTTACTCACTTAAATTTACAAATGAGGTTAATACAAGTCGTTGTGAGGTTTAAATTAGTAAGTAAATATCGTGAAGCAAATGCAATACAGTGAACAAATAAGTGAGGCATATAAACACGTAGGAGAATGCTTGTGGCATGTTAATCAAATGTGTCACAAGGTTCCTGTGGACAAACAAAGGCTCTCAGAGAGTTTGGTGTTATTACACATGCTCTTCAATCTTTTGTATAGATGATAGATCAATAAGTTTTACTCTCTTGTGTCAATACAAAATCCATGTTCTTTCCACTCACATCACTGTTTCCTTGTAATGATTTGAAGGAAATTTCATCATTATTCTCTCTTTATGATTTTAAAATCTTCCTTGTCCCCCTATGATTTGCCAGACTATCCTCCAATTTCCTCATCTATTTAAAAGTATAATCATATAGGGAATATATTTACATTACAATTTTAACAAAACGCATATTTGTGGTTAAACTTTTACAACAATCATAATTTAAGACCTATTCAAATTCTAGACATGGAGAATTGTTAGTCAAATAAATTTTAGGAAATTTAAGCTTTAAAGTTTTATCAAACTTAATTTTTAAAAACATTTTATTGTTTCTTTCCTATAAAACGGAGGTAAGTAGATACATCTACAGTAGGGACTTAAAATATCAGCCCCCCAACTTATTAGCTGTGTCACAGATTACAGTGTCTCCCTGGCTGAGGGCAAATCACCTATTTCCACCTCTGTTTGGTAGAAATACTAAAAGGATAATTCCTAATTCATATATTTTTGTTTGGTTTTACTTTTGTTTTGTAAGGAAACAATCAGTTGGTGCTTGTCAAGTGCTTTAAAATCCATGATAACAGAGTCCTCAGTCAATAGCAGCAAATCTGCTTCTTATACAATTATAAATGAGCTATTTATGATAAGAGAAAATGTAAGTAAAATTAATAGATTGTCCATTAAATATTTTATGTATGTTTAACTTTGACATCCCTGAAGATAATAGAAATTACTATCTTAGTAGTACCTGAAAAATATTTTTTAAGTATTGTTGCTTAGTATATTATTATTTAAGCTTAAAAAACTGTCTTAACCAACAACATAGATTTCTAAGTGTTATACATAAGACACAGATAAATTATCCTCTGTGGTGTCAAAAATATTAAATGTATTCTTTAGTAACTTTGGTTGTATACTGGTCACAAGGTAAAAATTTTGTAAATAAACACTGAGTTTCACTTAGTTTTACATGGCTTGAGAAAAATATATAGCCAAATATTATGCAACTTATTTTCCTGCAAAGTGCATGGAGATGTATTTATTTTTGAAAATCTCAATACACTTTATAGTATTTATTAAAGTGAACTTGGAGCAGATAATATTATAAGGGAAAGAAACCTTTTGCAATGCCCAAATATCATTAAAAAATAAAATACATAACATTCTATTTCCTTTTGGGCTACATTTTGGGAATATTTAAATATATCAGTTTAATATAGCTGGATGCATAGGGGTTATAAAACACTATGCAACTGTTTTTCTTTAACTTATATGTGGATTACAGATGGCCTGTAGAAATGATGAAGACTATAAAGCCTTTTTCTGGGAAAGAATAGCCACAATATAACGGGTATACATCCAGGCACATGCTGTTAAGAGGCTAAATAGGAAGTGCAGCCCACTCCTGAGATTCCCAGAGATGTCTGGTCAACATACCAGTTATAGACATAATTTGCCCCTTTTAAACTATAACTGGATTGGCCCAATTAGCAATAATTCTACAAATGGCCATAGGTATCCTCAAGCCTTGGAAAGTTTAGAGTGTATGGTTAACTTTCATAATCTTTAAGGTTCCCTTCCTGTGACGTTAACATTACCCTCTAAAATGTATTCACTTTTCTTATACATTGAAGGAAAATTGCCAATACCTGTTCCCTGCTGACAGAAGAAGCAGTCTTTCTCAGCTCAATACTAGAAAAGAAACCAGAAGTGTGTGTGTGTGTGTGTGTGTGTGTGTACACGTGTATGGTGTATATATGTATGTAATATTTATACATTTATGTATCTTAATCCTAGCCCTTATTAGGCATATAACCTTGAGGTGACACTTCTCTTTAAGTTTTAGACTTCTTGTCTCACTAACACAATAAGAAAAATTATTGGTGAATTGTAACGTCTAATGCAAGTATAGGATGTTAGTTTCACACAGAAAAACTGAGGAAAACCTTTTTTCCCCCATAGCACCACTTTTTCTGTGCTGGTGAAGCAAAATTGCAAAGCATGAACACTACTGTTAAAGTAGATGATGGACAAAGGTATTCACTGCTTATCAGGTAAGATATACTTATTTTCTTTCCCACTTAATCTTTTAAGTAGCAAAGACTTCCTCTGGGTATTGTTCTTGCCATTTGAAAGTAGAAATTATCCTGATCAGTATTCACATACACTTGTATGTGAATTAATGTTTATCAACCCATTCTGCCTTTTCTATGTGCCCTTAAAATAGTTCTGGGGAAAGAATGTTATAAGGATTACATTATCAACAAACTTACATAAGAAGATTATAACAAAGCCATAAAAGCCTCATATTATTTTCTGCTTACAGGAGCCATGAAAAAAAACTGGTATTTTTTATATCAAAATTAAATATATTTACATTAGAAAATTCGGAACATCCAGAAAAACCATAAAGAAGACAATTAAAATGATCCATTATACAATAGTCAAAATAGAAAAATTAACATATTATTATATTCCCAAAAGCTGTGTTTGAAGGTGACTTTATCCCAAAACCCTCACAAACATCAGGTATCATTCTGCCAATCTGATAAGTGAAAGTGACATTTGCCCTTAATTTGCCTTCTTCAATTTTTAGTAAGGTTTAAATTTTAATATAGATTTAGTGTCTTTTTGTTATGTGTTTTGCCTCTTCCACCTTTAAGTGATGCTTTAAAACACCTCCATCCTTATCTAATATGTAGAGTGAAGTAAATTATTTGGTTATGACAATATATTATTGTATAATAAAAGTTATTATCTACTTAACACCAATAAAGAAGAAAGTAAAGAGGCCAAAATGAAAACTGGGAAAAGAAGTTAAAGAAAAGGTTCTAAGGACATTTTACCTTCCTTAGACCAGAACTACCTAAATCTTGTTGTCTAAAGTACAGATTCTTCAGAAACTTGACCAAAAAAACCCCACAGTTTATTATCAACAAAATTGAGGAAAGGCTACTTGACATATACCTCTCCTGACGAATGATAATGTGCATGAGCATTTTAAGATCTCTGTAATCCTGTTTACTGAAATCTGACATGCTTTGCTTAACTCAAGACATGGACACAGAACTCTTAACATTTATTTGCTTAGCATTTTCACTTCACAAGTAACTATTGTCGGGGGCAGTGCACTATGGGAAACGCTATCTGCCTAGGTAATAATTTCTCGGCTCAGACACTGCCACTGTCTTAGGGGAAGCAGGTGTATGAGTACTGGGGCAGCGGTAGGAATCATGTCACAAAAGATATTTTGGCTCCTCCAGGAAACTGAAAGACAAATGAGAGGTGATGGGAGAGGCAGACGGATGCACCAGAAGAAGCTGTCTGGCCTGGGGTGTGTTGGAAAAGGTTTAAAAAAATAAATGAGAACACAGCAATTATAGTTACAGTTTATTATACACCAACTTTGTGTCCATTAGTAATTATATTACATATATGAATTTTTTGTTTCAAAAAGCAAATTTAACTAACCAAATTCCCCAATGCAAAACTAAAGATAAAGAGATTAAATGCTGAAAATAACATAGTTAGAAAACAGCACAGTTCGGCTACTCTTACTCCAGAACCTATGAATAACTTTTAAGTCATGTGCCTTCTAACCAATTATAGAAAATATAATTTGATTTCTGATTTTCTATCCTAAAAGAGCCTCTGTATGTTTAAGATAAGATAAATACAAGGATTATAAATTACCTGCCCACTAAACAAAACTAACAGCAGCAAGAACATTAATTAACCACCATGTGCCAGATGCTTTACAAACACATACTGTATCTAATCATCAGGAAACGCATAATGCCCTAATGCCCATTGTGTTGATTAGGCTGGCTGCTTCACAACCTACCACAGCCTATGTGGCTTAACCAACAGAAATTTAGTCCATGATGAAGGTATTGGCAGGGTTGTTTTTTTCCGAGGCCTCTCTCCTTGGTTTGTAGATGACTGTGTTCTCTCTGTGTGTTCACATAATATTCCTCAATGTGCATTTGTGTCCTATTTTCTTCTTATAAGGACATCAGTCATGTTGGATAAGTGTTCACCTAATGACCGCATTTTACTTATTATTCCTTTGAAGGCTCTGTCTTCAAACACAGCCACATTCTGAAGTACTGAGGGTTTGGACTTCAACATATGAATTTTGGGGAGACATAATTCAGTCCAAAACACTCATTTTGCATATTTGGAAGCTGAGACTAGGAGAAAGTAGACATCTTTCTTGTTAGCCTGCCAGCCTGATCGGCCCTAACTGCCCTCCCCTGCCAGCCTGATTGTCCCCTAACTGCTCCCCTGACAACCTGATTGCCCCTAATTGCCCTCCCCTGCCAGTCTGATCGCCCCTAACCACCGTGGCTTTGTCCGGAAGGACATCCAGAAGATGCCCGGTCTAATTATCATATTACCCTTTTATTATATAGATTATATTTTAAGTCCTAATTAACATCTACCTGTGTTCTTAAAGAGAACAAAGATAGAAATAAATTAGGTTCTTTCTACCTCTTCAAATATGGGACTTTAAAGTTTTTTTAAGTGCTTACCATTAAAAATGCATCCATGCATTTAATAAATTCCTTCACTCCCTTAATCTTAAACTCCATGGTCGACATCCTGATTCGTAAGTAAATTGCATAAACACCATCCATTTTCTTAGAGCTGTCTCATGGTGATTTTTTTTTTTGGTTTGGCCCTTTGTTTGGGGTTAGGCAGTTCCTGAACTAAGCTCTGTACAGAAGCAAATAAACTAGGACAAATGAGAAACATCTTCATTTACCCTTGAGAAAATGATTTGTCAGTTACTGTTTATGTATAATTTTGTAGATGTGTAATAAATTATGGTGAGTTTTTAAAAAGAGGATCGTGGTTATGTGAATAGTAAATGAGATTTAAGATGACTGACCTGTAACAATGAAACCCACAAATTCTCTCAAGTGATATAGATGGATACATTATTTCTGTTAAATGATTCTAGGAAGATGTTTCTTAAGTCAGTAATAATATCAAAGGAGAAGAAGAAGGAAATAGAGTGAGGAAAAGAATGGAAGTACAAAGATAGTTAATATTGGACATTGAGTGCCACATTAAGAACTATGAACTACATTATATGCAATATTGACCTACTGGAGAATTTTTAAGCAAGAGTACAGATATCAGGATCAAATGAGTATTCACTTTTCTTAACAGAGTATGCTAAGCTACGGTATATAATAGACTCTAAATTTCTGCACCTCTGAGATCCACGCCACAGGGTCTTCCTCTCTGCCTTGGTCCCTTGAAATTAACGTGTATAGATTACATTAGTGAGCTCTGTTTTGAAATTCTGACTTTCACTATCTCAGAATGAGACCTTACCTATTTTGAGATAAGAGTCTTTAAAGAAGTAATCAAGTTAAACTGAGGTTATTGGCGTGGGTCCTAACCCAATATGACCAATATCCTTATGTAAAGGGGACATGAAGACACAAAGAAAGCCACACACAGAGGGAAGACAACGTAAAGACACAAGAAGAAGGTGGCCATCTAAAAGCCACGGAGAGAGACTGGAACAGATCCTTCCCTCACACTCCTCAGAAGGAACCAATTCTGCCAACACCTTGATCTTGAATTTCTATCTTGCAAAACTGTGAGTCAGACAATAAATTTTATTTACTTAAGCTGCCCAATATGTGGGATGTTGTTGAGGCAGTCCTAGAAAAATAATACAAGTTCCCTTGTCCTCTGGCTTCCAGTGGGGTTCAGTCACTGGGAAACACTAGCAGGAACTTCAAGGGTGAAGCAAATGATGTCAAGATTTTGACAAATGATAAGCAAATGGTGTTCTCTTGGCCTTGTCTGGTATCCCAGAGGCTGACTCAGTCCCTCGGGAATGTCTAGGCTCTTGGCCAATGGCCCTCTCTCCCAAGTTCTGATAACTTTTTCTCTCTAGAAGCCTAGATGTAAAAATGGTATCTGAGTAATTATCTTTTGGTCCTAGAATATTACATTATCCCGTGTGGCTTTCCTACCCTCTGGCCATGTCTTTGTAAAGAGTTCATATTTATTTAACCTTATTTAAGTTATGTTAGATTAAATGTTCCATGTGTTGGGGGCTGAAAACATGAGTGTCCTCTAGTCAGTATGGCAGAAAATGAGTGGGTGGTTCAGTGTGGTAGCATGAAAGTGGCCCAACTCCCTTCTCATGGCATTCTGTTGGCCAGAACTCAATCATGTGCACACACCTAATTGCAAAGGAGGCTGGGAAAGTGTTTTTAGCTTTGCACCTAGGAAGAAGAGAGATCAGCTAAAACAATGTGGAATAGACAAGATAACTATTTCTATAAGAGAAAATAAGATAAATGTCTGCCTTTGGAGATAAAGACAAAAATAATCAGTAAACAGTTTATAACACTTAGCAGTTTAATTTAAACCACAGTACTTATAGGTATTTTAATCTTGGCTCTGAGTGGGATATTGAACTCCTTCTAAGAAGAAAATAGAAATTAATATATATAATATTTACTTAAGTATTTATAACTTGCTCAAAAATTCATGCAATATCAGATTGCGTGGTGTAAATAATTTCTTCATTTTGTTTGTCTTTCTATGAGTTAAATTATACAACAGATAACTGTATTACTTAAAGTATGGTGCACAATGCTGAAGAATGATAAATTTCATCTTCACACTGTAAACCGTAAATTTTTTATCTCTTTGAGCGGTAGAAAATATTAAAATGCAGCAAATTATATATTTAAAACACAGAGCAGTCTGAAAGGAAAATTATATATATTTTATTTTAGATATGCACACATACACACACAAAGAAATTGTTTTATATATAAGAAATTGTTTTATATATAAGTTATCTAATTGTCCCTGTCCATAAGTATATATGAACAGGGACCATTAGACTATTGTTACAGCAGTAAGCATCAAAGTTTTGCACTTCTTTTGAAGATGTTAATAATAAAGTTGAGGACTTGATATGTGTCAAGCAGAGCAGGACTGCCTGGCTCAGAGTGCTGGAAAATCAGTGAAGTGGAAAAGGAAAGAAAGAAACCATTTAACCACTTTCGAAAAAAATAAAGGTTTCTTTTCTCTAATGAAATGTGCATATTATTGCATTAATCTTTTTATTAACAACTGTCAGTAGTGTCAAGAAAGACATGCCAATGGAATAATGATTTTACTTCAACTTGAACAAAATAAAGAATGAACAATTGGTTTCGACTGTAAAATGATATGTATAGACCAAGCAAAATATCCCTCTTACATTAACCTATTTTTTAAATATATTTTATTGATTTTTTACAGAGAGGAAGGGAGAGGGATAGTTAGAAACATCAGTGAGAGAGAAACATCAATCAGCTGCCTCCTGCACACCCCCTACTGGGGATGTGCCCACAACCAAGGTACATGCCCTTGACTGGAATTGAACCTGGAACCCCTGAGTCTGCAGGTCGACGCTCTATTCACTGAGCAAAACTGGTTAGGGCAACCTATTTTTTTTTTTTTACTGTTCTCCCAATAGTATATATTCAATCAACACAAAACAGTGAATAGGAGTGAAATTTTGTCATTTAAGTTTGGAAAATAGACTTCTAAAATGTAATTTACATAGGTCATTGAATTCAATTAGTAATTAAGCATTTTATGGTTGGAATTTAAATTCAATTTATTCAAATAATCCAATAAATTGATTACCAGTTACCTTTTAGAAACTATTTTAAAACACAAGTTAAAATAATTATTCATTTAAAAGTTGGATATTTTCCATTATTTTACTTGAACATGAGTAAACATTACCTATTACAAAATTACTGAAATTAATCTCAGAGAAAGTTACTGCTGATGTGCATACTGTTAGCCAAAGCAGAGGAACATAGAACTGGCTTTAGTTGTACTTAATATGGCCATGACACATCAGAATTTTGCATGTTTTTCCCTCAAACATGGCATTAGTCATTACTGTATGGAAATTAAGACTAAAACTCTTCAGCTGGTACTCAGCCTGGACGTCAGCTGAACTTTTAGTGTTTGGGAATACCTTAGGTGATATCAGCAAAAGGTTCAGACATCACCACAAACAGCATTCAGCAGCTGTGTGCATGTCCATTTATGGGGAAGCTATCTCATCCAGGTATTTTAGTATATATCCAGGATCTAAAAACGAAATGCAGAAAAGACAAAGTCTTAATCCTTCTTATCCCATATATATGTATATATGTATATATGTATATATGTATATATGTATATATATAATATATATATCTACACTAATCAATGTTAGCACAATATAGATCATAGTGCTAAATTTAAAACACAGA
>NW_006285115.1:499270-500223 GCF_000327345.1 Myotis davidii | reverse complement strand
ATATATAAATATGTAATGTTATAGTCTAGAAATAGATGAGATCATAGAGTTGGGTTAATTGTTTCAAATACTTGCTGTTAGTAAGAAGTGATGAATGAATCTTAACAACTCAGTGACAGCTACTGAGCCATCCAAATGTATGTTCTTTAGCAGCTCAACTTCTGTGGAAACAAAGGCTAGCACAACATAAAAATAGATTTCAACAGGTAACCATTGATTACCCATCTTCTTTAATTTGACCTGAACTCTGCCTTGCTCTAGATGCTGTTTTATGCTTTCCCCGGATAAGAGAGAGACTCTGGCATAAATGACTTAGAGTTAAAAATCTGATTCTTTCTGCTGCTTAATATACAACTTGACTCATAGCCTATCTTTCTGATTTGACTCATTTTTTTCTTAACTTTACAAGACGTAAACTATGTCTCCCCTGCTAATGTAAACATACTGAAAACAAACTGAAAGTGGATAGTTCATAATTTTAATACTGAATATAAGAAAACAGAGAATAAAGAAAGGTCTTGTTAAATAGAAGGCACAAAGTTATTCCAATCACAGTTTTGCAAAACTTTTCTTTTAAATATTTGTGTGTATGTAAAAGTAAGCATAACCCGTGGACACAGACAATAGGGTGGTGAAGGCCTGGGGCAGGTGGTGGGGCAGGCTAGAAGAGGTCCAATGGGGGAAAGGAGGGGATATATGTAATACTTCCAATAAAAATAGTTTTAAAATGAATAAATAAAAGTAAGCAAAGCAAAGATTAGTGTTATTTTAGTTAGAGAAACTTGCAATATTGTAGACAAGCATTGAATGGTAAATTTTATTCTCATGAAATTGAAATACTAAGTTTCATTTGGGAACCACATGTCATTAGAAATGAATGCATTTTTATTTTATTGTTACTTTTTTAAATATATTTTTTAATGCTAAATATGCTAGAAACGACTCTAAAGCCA
>NW_006285115.1:489652-497881 GCF_000327345.1 Myotis davidii | reverse complement strand
GCGCCTCCTCTGAGTCTGGATATGATATTCTCTTTACTCCTAGTTGTAGAATTTCCACTCAGCCAGCCCTCCTGTGTTTTTGTATGTTGTCCGTTCCCTGTTTCAAGCTTAATTTGAATTGGTTGTTCAAGGCAGCAATCTCCGGCGTTAACCTATGCCGCCATCTTTGGTTCCTCCTGAAATGAATGCATTTTTAAATGCTAGATACATGGCATTCCAAATTTAAATCTTTATAGCATCCTTTTTTTTTTTAAGTAGACCACCACAGAGTGATTAACTTACTGAATCAGTAAATGTCAGCTCACTTTTGAGAAACATTTAAAATAATCATCATTATCATTTCTGAAAATTAACACAATTCAATTTCTCATAAATATTTTTGAAAATTTTTCATAAGTTGAAAATGCCATTTCATTTAGTGTCATTTCTTTTATTAATGGAAAGTGATTTTGTGGAAAGGAGTTTCAGAGCATAACTGATGCATTGCTTTAATGTGGATTCTCATTGTATCTTCATTGGAATGAAGTCAGAATCAAAAGCCAAGTCTGTATTTGCTTTCTTTTTTATTTTTATGTTTTAGTTAACTAAATTTATTGGGTTTACATTCATTAATAAGATTACATAGGTTGCAAGCATACCTGTCCATGATACATGATCTGTACACTGCATTGTGTTCCCAACACCTAAAGTCAAATCATCATTCATCACCATATTTTTGAAAGAAAATGTGGTACTTACATATATATTTGCTTTTTTAATTGTGCATTATCAGTTTTAAAATATGCAAGAGCTGTCTGTTGACATCAAACTTTTTCAGAAAAGATAAGCAAATAGCTTTTCCTAGAATGGTCTTTTTTAATAACCAGAATATATTAAAGATAACATACTTCACTCTAAATGAATATAACAATAGCAAAGTTAAGTTTCAAAGCATTCTAATTAGAAGTATGGTGCCCCTCCAAAAGGGTCTTCACAGTTCATTTGCTAGAGCCCGCATGGCACCATGTGGTCCGTATATAATTTAGATTGTACACATGAATCGCTCCCCAAGTCAACATTCTCTAAATGTGTCAGTTATCTGCAGCTTTGGCTTACTCTCTGTATGACCTTGTAATTTGCTTTAATTGTTAAAGCCTCATTGATCACCACATGTCATTAGAAATGAATGCATTAAGGCTGCATCCATAGATTCAGTAGCAGAAAAATTCTAGGAACCATTGAAATGTTAATTCCTCAATAATCCTGTCCAAGGTGTTTATTTCTATGAGAACAAATCATTAATGACTAATTACCACGCTTCTGCGAAGAAACACTATGCTAATGAATTTGACTAAATTTAAGGTACAAAAAAGACTAAATAACTAAGTCCTAGAAATCCCAAAGAGCTGTAGACTTCCATTTGTTAAGTGTGGGCAGCCATGGCATGGTAAGTTGCTTATAGGGAAATAAGGAAAATTTATGTGAGAATTACCTAAGAAAGAAGGGAAGGATTCGAAAGAGATGGGGTAATCCCTCTTGCTACTTAAAGAGCTGGCCTACTTCTGTCCATGGCCAACTCTTCCATTTGTACCCTTATCTCCTTCACCTTGCATTATCCATCTTTCTCTCTCTGCTGGATCATTCCCTGAAAAATAAAAGCAGGCTTTGAATACCCCTGCTGCAACACAACATCCTTCCAGATTGTCTATTACTTTTATTCTGCTCCTCTTCACAGCTGAACATCTCAAAAGTTTCCTACATGTGGGGATTTCAATTTTGTTACCTGCTATTTATTCTTTAACCCAATATAATCTGGATTCCATCGGCTCACAACCAACACAGCTTTTGTTGATATCAGCTGTATCTAGGGAGTTTTGTCATGCAAACTAAAAATCTTTTTAGAGTAAAAAATGGTGCTGTTAATTATTACATCAGGACAACCAGTGTAAACAGGTGCTATTCATGCAGAGCAAGACGGCGGTCACCTCTGTGACCTTCATGTTGAGAGAGTCAATAGACATTTTTCTGTCTTCGTTGTAATAAGCATTTCAGGGAAAGCACTCTATCTTTTTTAGTCATTTTTTCTTTCTGCTTTGAGAAGAGTAAATTTCTGGTATTCCTCCTATCTGAGTGACCAGTTTTTCTTTCTAATCTTAGATCTGTTCCACCTTTGAACTTTCTTCTGAATTCCAAACTCATTATTCAAATATCATATTTTCAGACATCTTCACTTGAAAGACTCATTTGTATTCTAAACATAGCATCTCCAAAATAAAATTCCTGGTTTCCCATCATATCTCTGTACACCTCATATCTCATATCTCTGTACACCTCCCCCACATACATCTCCCAATGGTCTTTCCTGTCTCAGCAAATAACTGCCATCTACAATGTACTGAGAGTAATTTTTTACTCCTGTTATCACTATATTCTTTATCTCCAAGTAGGATCAAAAATTCCTTTCCAAAATTTCATTGTTTTTAATTGAATTTATTGGGATGACATTGGTTAATAAAATTATATAGGTTTCAGTTGAACAATTCTATAATACACCAGCTGTATATTGTATTGTGTGTTAACCACACCAAGTCAAATCTCCTTCCATCAACATTTATCATCCCTTTACCCAATTCTACCTGACCCCACCCCTTTCCCTCTGCTAATCACAATACTGTTGTTTGTGTCTGAGTTCCGTGTGTGTGTGTGTGTGTGTGTGTGTGTTTGTGTTTGCTTAATCCCCTCATTTTTTTCATCCAGCCCACCAACTTTCCTCCGCTCTCTCTGTGGTCAGTCTATTCTCTTTATTTATGATACTGTTTCTATTTTGTTTGTTAATTTATTTTGTTCATTAGATTCTACATGTTAGAGAAAGTGCTTTTATCTTTCTCTTACTGACTTATTTCATTTAGCATAAAAATAATTCATTTTTTACATTAAATTTAGTAGAGTGACATTACTTAATAAAATTCTATAGGTTTCAAGCATACAACTCTATGATTCATCATCTGTATATTGGATTGTGTTCCCACCACCCAAAGTCAAACCTTCTGCTGTCACCATACATTTGACCTCCTTTATCCTTTAGTAAACCCCTACCCCCTTCCCTGTGGCATCCATCCACCATACTGTTGTCTGTGTCTATGAGTTTTTGTTTGTCTTGTTTGTTCATTTGTTGCTTTCAGTTTTATATTACACACTGGAGGCTGGGTGCATGAAATTCGTGCACTCAGGGGGTGGGGTGGTTCCCTCAGTTCAGCCTGCACCCTCTCCCAGTTCGGGAACCCTCAGGGAATGTAGCAGTGTGCCAAGTGGCAGGCGGGCAGGGAGGAGACTGATTCAGGGCCAGGCGCCACTCGCTCTCACCCTGGCCTGCTGCCATGGAGTTGAGAGAGACTCCTGATGTAGCAGCTGCGCTTACCATCCATGAGCCCAGCTTCTGGCAGAGCAGTGCTTCCCCTGTGGGAGTGCACTGACCACCAGGGGGAAGCTCCTGCATTAAGCATCTGCACCCTGGTAGTCAGTGTGTGTCATAGCGACTGGTCGACTGGTGGACTGTCTGCCCCCTGATGGTCAGTGCACATCATAGCAAGTGGTTGAGCGGCCTTAGCATATCATTAGCATATTAGGCTTTGATTGGTTGAATGGCCGACCCGTCGACCAGACACTTAGCATATTAGGCTTTTATTATATAGGATATGAGTGAAATCATATGGTTCTTAACTTTTTCTGCCTGACTTATTTTTCTTAGAATGATATTATCAATATCTATCCATTTTGTTGCAAATGGCAGTATTTCATCTTTTTATTTTTTAATGTATTTTTATTGATTTTGGAGAGGAAGAGAGAGAATGAGAGAGAGAAATAAACATCAATGAGGAGAGAGAATCATTGATTGGATGCCTCCTGCATATCCTCCATTGGGGATAGAGCCTGCAACCCAGGCATGTGCTCTTGACTGGAAACAAATCTGGGACCCCTCAGTCTGCAGGCCTATCCTCAATCCACTGAGCCAAACTGACTAGGGCTCATCTTTTTTTATGGCTGAGTAGTATTCCATTTTATGTATGTACCACATGGTACAATTGGTTAGCATGAGGTACTTCTACTGCAAAATGTCACCTTATAACCGCTCATTTTTCTCCTCTGAAACTGTCCTATCCAAGTCTCCATCATTTTTATAGCATTTCTTCATTGACTGCTTCTTTGGCCAGCGTAAGTTAAAGTGTATTGCCTCAAATCACTTATCTGAAGGATTTTCAGTGGCTTACCCTTACTCTTCTTGTCATTGTTAACAAGGCCGTGCACTACTGGGCTCCTGCATTTTCTTCTACCTTAGCTAAAACTGGCCTTCCTTCTCTGCCAAGGTTCCATTCACTTTGACATCCTATTACTCCTGGAACTCTCTAAAAAACTTTTCTACTTTATGGCCTTTAATTTTACTGTTCTTCTAACAGGAATATTGTGTCCTGCCTTTCAGTCTTTTTCTTTCCCCCTGCCCTCATGTTGTTCCTCCCATGCATCCTTCTCCTTACTATTCAAGTTTCAGATTAAAAGTAATCTCTTTGACAAACTCTCCTGAACTGCCTAAAGCTTTTCCACCTAAGTAGTATATGTCTTAGCACCTATTTTTATTGTATAGTTACTTGTTTAACCCATTGATTTTCAATATTTCTAACTAGACTGTAAGATTCATGGGTTCAGGAACCTGTCTATCTTGTTCCGTGGTGACTACACCCCTAGCACCAAGCACAGTAACTAGAATATAAGTAGTCAATTAATAAATCGCTGTTAAATTATGAGTGAAAGGGAGGGATTAAACTTTATATCTCAGATGTTCCAAGGTATTGAAGACCAGAGAAAATTACTAGGTAAGGGAAGAAATTGTAGAGTGGACCATGTCTCTTGTCTTAGGAAAAAGCAAGATTTATAGTGAAATAAAACAGAAGTAGTTCGGAGCTGCCATAGAAATCAGAAATCCTAATTGAGTAGAGTTTCTTGGCTTTCCAACCACCTAGACTCAGTCCCCAGTTTTTTCTGTAGAGTGGCATGACACTATTTGAATATTTATACTACTCTGATTACAACCTGATACATTTTAGGCATTTAATAAAGTATAAGTAATTATATAATCAGTATTTTGAGAGTCTTATTTTTCCCCAAAATATCCTAAAGTATATCCTGTTTCTAACAGATGATTATGAAGTTTGGTAGATGTTCTTGTATCTGTGTGCATGTTTGATTTAGGTTGTAAACTGCCAACAACATGAAAATGGAATTGATTTAGCTGAGTTATCATTACTGTGCTTATTTTAAGTAGACAAAGTCATTAACTTGTCTTAACTTTGAGTCAGACTTTATCTTGTGACATTTTACAGTTGAAGTGTATGTTAATTATTGAAGACCTCTCTCACTGAAACAGAAACTTAATTTTATTCAAATGGTTGAAATTTTTTATGATAGCATTTAAAAGGAATGCAGAATGGAAGGCCAAGTAATACTAAAATTAACGTTTTCTTCCATAAAATTATAGCACTTAAATTAATCGAAAGTGATTATGTTCATGTTGAGTATATTTGAAGTAACTTAAGTAAGACAACCCACTCAGAACTAAACAAAGTTTGTTATCAGTAATCTCCCTGGTGACCCTAGAAAACTTGGTGGTTTCTTAGCCTAGCTATTAAACAAGCCAGTTCTTCTGTTGGCATTATCCTATCACTCCAAGAGGCATGACAGTTCTTATTATGTAAGGAGATGCTACCTCCCACATTTCTGTTAGAACTTAAGACTAATTAGAAATGTTGTGATATAGCATAAACTTAGAGTTAAAATGTTTAGCTGTCTGAATTTGGAATGGGCATTGATTTTACAACTAGGGAATTAAATTGCTTAATGCTCTGGATTTGATGGCTGCAGATTGATATGGAGAGCATATGACAACCTACTTGACATGAAAGTGGTTATACAGTTGGACCCACATCCTTTTAAATCAGCTTTTATATCAGTAATGATTAATTCATGCAGAGAAAATATTCTAAAATTAAAAGTGGAGCACGTTGCCCTAACCGGTTTGGCTAAGTGGATAGAGCGTCAACCTTCGGACTGTAGGGTCCCAGGTTCAATTCTGGTCAAGGGCATGTACCGTGGTTGCAGGCACATCCCCAGTAGGAGGTATGAGGAGGCAGCTGATTGATGTTTCTCCCTCATCAGTGTTTCTAACTCTCTATTGCTCTCCCTTCCTCTCTGTAAAAAATCAATAAAATATATATATATTTTTAAAGTGGAGCACTTTGATAGTGGTAACTTTGTTTATTAATTTTTATATTCTCAAGGCCTACCAAATTGCTTTGTATAAACGTTAATAAATGTTCATTATATGATTGATTGATTAAAAAGAATAAAATATTTTCAAATTAGGCATTTGACATTGTCAGAACCAAATTATTTTTTAAAATAATGAAAGAAAATAAAACATTTTATAAGCATATAGTTCTAGTAGCAAAGTATACATTTTATAAAACAGTTATAAAATGTTGTCTAGTCCTAATGTAAAATGAACTGTTTATTAGGTACATTACTATTCTGGAGAAAAAAACCTACACTCCAAATGAACGTAATGGGTGCTCACAGACAGGAACATTAAGCCAAGCAGTAACACAAATGTGAACATAGATATTATATTCATAATTATTAACCTCTTGCTCCTTTGTTGTAAGAACAATTAAGGACAAATTTATTAATAAGGTTTCATTGCATTAATGTGATGATAATCATCATGTGAGAATTAGCTTCTAATAATTTTTTAAATTAAAAGCAAAGCAGGAATCAAAGACACCACTAAGGCAATAGTTTGCACTCCATCAGTTGAATTTTCACAGCAGGACATAAAGATTTCCTTCCCTACGGCTCCAGTTGATCAAGTGCTCCAAGGTCTCAAGGGACAAAGTATTCTACTTCCTCAGCAGATAGAGAACAGCAATATCGTCCTCCCACCACTGCTCTTCTTTCTTGCTACCAAAGAGCAGATGTTTATCCACCTTCAGAGAGGAGCAGGCCCCCACTCTATAGTTGTCTAACTGCAATTGGGTTATTGGATTGCCTGCTCCCAAAACAAGAAAGTTGGCCTCAGGTAACATGAAGTCTTTTATTCAAAGGGTGCACTATTTAAGCTCTTTATTAGAAAAGTCTGTCTCTAATTTATGCCTGATTTTGTTGTAAGGTGCTGTCCTCTTCAATATCTCCCTGGCCTCTAACTCTCAGCTCAATGTGAAGATCAAAAAATGTTTCCAGATGTTGTCAAATGTTCCTGGAAAGCAGAGAGGGCAAAACCACCCACTTTCATTAAAAGCCACTACTTACCTACACACACACCACACATATTTTCTGAATTATTTAATAACTCTTCTTAGCAAACAATTAGCCCGTGTATTTCAAATGTTTTTGAAGAGTAAATAGCACATTGATTATATTAGGATTTAGAAAGTGGATTATCATTAAATGTCTCATGAATCCAAGGCAAAGTTATACTTGTCAGCATGACCTGACTGAAATAGTTATCTTAATTTTTTTAAAAAAATCTGTTTAAGGCAAAATAGCACCTACCTATTTCTGCCTGAGTCTTTAAAATAATTAAACTGGTGAAAAATAACCATGTCCCAAATTGTCCGTCCGCTCAACCACAGCCACTTACAATATAATAGCATAGAGAGAGGACATGTGAAGAACTAGCTACTGAGAGAGGAATAGTAGAAAAGTTTTGAATTGTAGTCAGAGACCGGGCCGTTCTGGTTGATACTGCATTTTTTTTTTCACTTCCAGTGACACCCTAGGATCCCACACTATTTCTCCAGTCATTTTTGAAACAGGAATACCAATGGCCTTGAAATTGGACTACAATCCATAGATTATTCATAACACACTGCATGCCTTACCTTTCCTCAGGGACTGCATAATCAAACCACAAAGTAAATCTAACTTTGGAGCAGAGGTGGGGGAGTACAATGAGGGGATGTGAATTTTGTGAAACTTTTTTCTTCCCATAATAAAGATCCCGCCTGCCCCCCCAAACCAGGCATCTTTCCCAAATGTAGCATATAGAAATCTCAGCTAATAACATATATGCAAGATATATAATTTTATTTTCTACAACTTCATTCCCATATCTATCCTCCATTCTGCTGAGATAGCAGAAAATCAGTCCTAGCCAATGAAAGCTTCTCCCTCTGTCCCTGTGATCTTATCACAATTTCAAAG
>NW_006285115.1:434223-489617 GCF_000327345.1 Myotis davidii | reverse complement strand
GTAGGTGATCATGTACAGTGGTGCCTTTAGATCAGCAGCCTCACGTGAGATGGTCCCACTTTACCTGGTTTTGATGCCATTAGATCCCACAGAGGTGGATTCTAGGATTTCTTTTTTTTAAAATATATTTTATTGATTTTTTACAGAGAGGAAGGGAGAGAGACAGAGAGTTAGAAACATCGATGAGAGAGAAACATCGATCAGCTGCCTCCTGTATGCCCCCTACTGGGGATGTGCCCGCAACCAAGGTACATGCCCTTGACCTGAATCGAACCTGGGACCTTTCAGTCCCCAGGCCAATGCTCTATTCACAGAGCCAAACCGGTTAGGGCAGATTCTAGGATTTCTTTAGACTCGAAGGCAGGAAGAAACTCTCTTGTGTGTTTTGCCTTGTAAAAAAGAAAGAGCATGGGGCGAGGTGGGGTGGTTAGAAAAATGAAAAGGTCATGCTTTCCAAAACACAAGCCTGAGGCTCCCTACGGATCACCGCCTTTGTATGTGCTCAGTTGTACTATGTACTCAATTGTGAAAAACTGGAACAACTATTCTACAACTTAGTAGAAATCTTTTTATAAATAGGATCTTATTGGGTCACTGAAGTATGACATAGGTGTGGCTCCTCGGGCTGAGAACTGGATTGTTAGCAATGGGAAGGGGGCGGAGGAGGCTACTGTGCTGCGCTATAGTTTCCCTGTCCGCCCTGGAACTGCTCCTAAGTCATACTCTGGAATCCAGGTCATTATAGGAAAACATTTTTCAAAGCACTGTAGGTAATAAATGCTTTAATTGGAATAGTACCAATAGCAAATAATTACAAGAAGATGTATTTTTGCTAGATTCCAAAACCATACTTATTTTTGTCTTTCTCAAATAATAGTTAAGATACAGCTAAAGACTTAAAAAAACAATTTTTAATGAACTCCACTGTATTTTAATTGTGTGAAAATGTCTTTAGTCAATGCAATTTAATTCAACAACAATCAAAATGATCTTAGCCTCTCTGATAAGGCAAGGGTAGTTTCACCTCTCTTGGCATTAGAAAAGATTTCTGAAAACAACTAACTTAGAAGCAAATCATAACACTGCCACTGATCTTAACACCGTGTATTTGTCACCATGTAACTCAGAACCTTCTCTTCCTCATTTGTCAAATGTAAGAAATTATAGTACCCACTGCAGAGAATCACTGTGCATGTTCTAAAACCTATTGCATGTGCCTAGCATGTAGAAGGTCCTCAATACATTTTTGCAATTACTTTTATTATTGACTACTTTAAAATACTAGGCACATTTACAACTTTTCATAGTAATGGGTCAAGTTCAAATTGTGATTCCACTGTGTCTAGAAACATGAAGAAGCAAGACTCTTCAGTCAGCACTATGTCATTAGTAGTATGACCACATACTAGGTAATCTGGAAAAGCGTGCGTTCTTGTGTTGGACAGCTAGAGTTCTACTATCGTCATCACTGTGTGCAATGTGGGGCAAGTCCCATAACTTCGAGCCTTTTACTGGGTATGTTGGGCATTACAAAAGCTAAAATAGCCCCAGCCAATTTGTCTTAGTGGATAGAGCATCAGCCCGTGGACTGAGGTTGCCAGGTTCAATTCTGGTCAAGGGCACATACTTTGCTTGCAGGTTCCCAGGCCCTGCTCGGACTGAGTGCAGGAGGCAACCATTCGATGTATCTCTCTCACACTGATGTTTCTCTCTGTCTCTCCCTCTCCCTTCCACTCTCTCTAAAAATCAATGGAAAAATATCCTCGGGTGAGGATTTTTTTAAAAAAAATCTACAACAGATAAAACAATTTAGTAATCACTTAAAAAGGTTAGATATTATTTTTATTATGTCATCAGCATTAATATTGTTCTTACCATTATCTTTTACTTAGTAGCAGCCATTGGGGCTGGATAAGATCTGGAAACAGACCCATACACCTGGATGGGATTTAGAAAACATGTCTCAAAAAATGTTCAACGTAAAGAAGCCAAAATAAAGTGGACCTCACATTCTTTAGCACTGAGCAATGGTAGTTGATGAATATTGATGCTACATTGTTAGCAATGGGAAGGGGGTGGGGGGGAAGCTTTGCTGAATGAATGAATGAGGTGATAGATGTGTGAATAAATGAATTAATATAGCTCATAAAGAACTCATGCAGAAATGCATCCATGTGCACTAAAATATGAAATAATTTGAGTGAGCTCGGAAGTTGCTCTTGTTAATTTGGAACAAGTTTGCTTGTCATAGATCAAAGTCCTGAGAAAGAAGTTTGATAGCACCTGGAAGAGAACTACTCTAAGCATTAAAATTTTATATCTGAGTTTAGGTTCTTATTCCATTTGATTGTAAATGTAGAAAAAGGATTTGACTTTGAAGGTATTTGCTAAGGAATGATCATACAAGTAAAAACACAAATTCTAGGAACTGAGCCAGACTCTGATTTCTTCTGTCCCTGGAGTATTTTATTTAAGGAAACCATTGATTCCTGCCACTGCTCTGAAGAAACTCATATGTGAAGGTGGCCAAAAAATCTGCCTCTAATTCAGTTTTCCAGGATCATTTCCAAGGGGAGATCACCTTCTTTTGGATTAGCACATGAGCAGCTGTGATGAAAGTAGCCTTTAAGCTTTAAGCTCATTTTTTTACTAACATGTTGAAAAAGAAAGAAAAAATTATCTGTGATAGTGTCTATGAATCCCAGAAACTTTAGCTTGTTTCATTTTAATGTTGAAGAGACAGAAAATACTACTATAATCGAATGAAGTTTTTTTTCAAAGGAGCTGTCAACAGCATACGATTTGCCTGAGGCTTACTTGAGGGCATTTCCTTATGAGATACTGAAGTACAATTAAATACATCTAGCTTCATGCCGTATGATTCGAAGAAAACTGCAAAATCACTAGAAATTTTTATTAATGGATAAACATGCTTTCAAATGGGACAATAAAAAAAAAGTTAGACTTTGCAGCTTGAAATAAGGAAACATATGAACTCCTCCCAGTCAACTATAACATTTCCCTTTAATGCATGTGGACAGATACTGTATTCTCAGAATTAGCCTCATCATAAAGCATTGCACAGCAGGTGACATATGCAGAACATGCCTGATATTCTTGCCAAGGGTAATCCTGCATTAAGCAAGAGAGAAAGTAAACTGGGGTGACATTTAGTCTTAAAAAGGCCAGCAATGCCATACCTCAGAGAAGTTATATGGATATGTTTTTAATAAAAAGCTTACTATTGTAGCATCATGGAAAGCTAAATTCAAAATACAGGAAAGTAATGTGACCTTATGGAAATTGTGTTTTTGGTATTAGGAGATATAAGGTCTATGTTCTTATTTGAAATAAATATAATTTTATTGGCAAATACATTATGGTCGTCAGTGCACTCCAGCTACCACCAAGGGCTGCCACCAGGTAGCATAGATGCCACAACCATGTCGAATAGTTATTGGCCATCAACACCCAGAATGCTTTCTTCACCAGAGGGGTACTTCTTGTTATGTCTACCCTATTCCCACCCTATTGCATTTACTGCATTTGATATTTTTTACATCAAAGAAATCAGAAATGTAAGTAGAAAATAAATATGAAGAGAACTCTTCAATTTATCTTTTGTCTTTAGAAGTAATTAAAGTATTTAGAAGTTTTTTTTGCCATATTTCTACCTTTGTGCTTCTAAAGAATAAGTGCATATTACCATAATTATCATTGGCTTGCAGTGATGATAGATGGGGAAGTACCAGTCCAGTCTGCAATTCCCTCTCCCCTCCAAAAATAGGTCTTTTTTAAAAAACAGTAGCAGATAATAATATTTTGAATGGTACATACTGACTTTTGCACAGGAAAATATTTTACTACAGTTATCTTTCCTCTTTTTTATACCTTCACCACCTTTCCTCCAATAAATAATTTCCTTGTTTTATATTTGCATGGTTTTCAGCTTGCCTATACATATTTTTCTTTTATGAACATTTCATCAGATCTACCATGTAACTCTTAGTGATGAGACTTTGCTATTTATTCTCCTTTGTTTGGTCAAATTATATCTGGATGTCTATTTTCCTCTTTCTTGTTTTACTTCATTTTGCTGAAGTACCTTATATATTAGCTTTTGGGAATCGAGGGATACGGGGAAAGTAACAGTCTTTCCACATCTGTCTATAGCTTTATCCTACTCTCAGACTTAAATTTATGCTTAGAATTTTATACACAAAATGGGAATGATTTTCCCTTAGAATTCTGAAGGTATTGCTCATTGATTTCTAGCTTCCAGATTTGCTGTTGAAAATCGAACGCCCTTCAGATACCTATCTCTTTGTATGTGATATCTTTTCATTTCCTTCTTTTAGAGCCTTCTTTCTATTTTTATCTTTTGAAATTACTGAGTTGTACTTGGTTGTTTTCATTTGTCCTTCACTGTGTGGACCATTCACTCTGTGGCAGGAACTTGAGTACTGGCTCTCTTAGTCTCATATTTCCTCTATTTTCCATTTCTGTCTTTTGTCATAATTTCTGAGGTAATATTTTTGCCTTTTCTTAGCAGTTATATTGATTTTTTTAAATCTTAGATGTAGTTTTGTCTCATTTCAATACCCTCTTCCTTATTTTTAATTTTAGAGATCTGCTTATTTTTCTTTTTAATAACATGCCTGTATTTGGGAGAGGCTTTTAGGAACTTTCTTTACCACTATCCTTATGAAAATTCACAGAGATGCTGTTTTTCTTTTATCACTTACTCTACAGGATACCCATGTACCCTTGTGGCAGGCATTTCCATACTGTCTCTTAGTCTCTTATATTCTTTCATCAATTTTGCTTCTCTATATTTTGCCTTATATTTTGGATGTTTACTTTGTCTTTTCATTCTCAGGACCCCTTTCTTATGTTTCATAAGTGCACTGACTTTTCTCCTGATATTTCCCCTGAGGATATCATTTAATTTAATTGGTGTCATCATTGTTTTTTTAAAAGTATCTTCTGATCCCTGATGTAGCAGTTATGATCCCAGCAGGAGACAGATGTGGTTAAAGTTAAAGGGCTTAATTTAAGAGAATTTAATTGAGAATCTACTTATAGGTGTTTGGGTGGGGATAGGGAGCCAAAATGACTGTGATGGCTGAGGAGCTATCACCACACACACACACACACACACACTCAAAACAAAAACTTTGGAATTAGGTTTTAAATAATACTATCTATAATAATAAAAGTGTAATATGCTAATTAGACTGGACAGCCAAATGACCTTCTGGACGTCCTTTCAGATGACCTTCCAGACGAAGCTGCAGCTGCAAGGGCTGAGCCCCTTGCATGAATTTCGTGCATCCAGCCTCTAGTATGAGTATAAATGAAAGACAATGGCATTTGCAACCAGACAATATAAAATTTAGATTTCATTTAAATCCACTAAAATTTTCTCGCTGTGGGGGTGATTATTTGCTTTATCTTCCCCTCAGAGGCCACTGCAATTCTTGCTTCACTTAAAAAAAAAGTCATTGGACACAGAGATTCCAGTAGAGACATGATAGCATTGAAACTCTTATTTCCAATTAATAAAGCCTTGCAACTAGGTATATTACAAATCACTTTCAATCTCAGATACATATTTGAGACTTCACTTTCATTCCATGGAAAGAAAATGCAATGAATCAGATTTTTAAAAAACATGTTTCTATCAGACATCCGAGAATGCCCAGAACATAGATTGTGACTTTGGAAAGCAATGAGAAAATGTTATTGAGGACCACAGAATGTTATGTCAATTTAGAGACTCTGGAGGCCTGCCAGGTTGTTGTACCCTGAATCCTCATTTATCTGGGTTAACACACTCTTAAGAGTCAATGCCCTGTTTCATTTGTGGCTCCCGCTACTGAAAGGAATCACAAGTTACTCTGGAAGGACAGTGTTGGACTTTTTAAATTCCAGGCTATCTAAAATGTAAGCTTTCACCCAAACAAATAAACTTGGTTATTTTTTTCCCTTTTGTCTCCAAAATAAATCCTCATCAAGAGCACTTGCATAGTATATGTCTTTAAAAAAAAACAAAAAACAAAAAAAACGGGTTCATAAAAACGTGCACAAGTGAACTCAAGACCCGACAGATCCATCAACTCAAAACTACTGTAGTGGCCAGGTATCTTCTCAGCTGCCTCAACAAGGGCCATGTATCTCCTACCTTTACTGAGACTTTATTTTGTTTTCTTCTTCCTATTACAAGCCAACATAGCCACAAATTACAAGGGTATTTTTCAGATCCCAGTGGTCAAAACATGGTACTAGTGAAGTTGTTTCAATCAAATCTCAATATCTAGTGGCACGGTGTATGTGTGACTAACTCCTTCCAAGACCCTGTTTTTTGCCCAGCTCTCAAAATCTGCCTCTGGTAGAGTTGGTTCTGAATTTTGTTAGATTAAACTCCTAGGTCTTTTTGGTAGAAAAGAGGAAGGGAGAAACCCTCTGTGTGTGCTCTCAAGAATGAGTTTACTAAAGTTTCAGAATTTCCCAATTCTGTATACCCCACAGATAGCATAGCACAGAAGTGTATTTATTTTATTATACATACTATTTAATCTCACAGAGGAACAAATATATGCTACACGGGCCTTTCTGGAGGGACTTAATCAGCTTTAGAACAGCACCCTATCTTGGAATTCACACTATCCCTGCATCCAAACTTGGGCTCAAGTCTTGGAATCCTTATATCCCCAGACATACTGTGAACCACCCCTTACTTAAGCATTCAGTTTAGAAAAGTTATAAAAACATATCCACTGGTCTATGTGAAGATATTTAGCCACAGTGGTTCTTTTAATTATTTTTAGAGATTCTCTCTCACTTCCCAGGTGACTCAATATATGTATATAAGGGAGACTAAGATATATAGTTGTGACTTTCATGTTGCTGTTCTTTTACAGAACAGTTATATATAGGTCCTATAGGTTTTGAATTACAAGCCATTACCTAATAATGCAAAAACATTTTAATTAACTCACTATTCTCTATTTGCACTTCCATAAAACGTTACCTAATCCTACACCAATGGTAATTTCTGGTAAAATTCTGTTATGCATTATTTATTTTAAAATTATATGGCAGGTGTGTGTGTGTGTGTGTGTGTGTGTATAGACATATATATTAGTGCTAGTAACATATAACTTTATTTGAAATTGTTTTTAGTCTAGTTATTAAGAATAGCATATGAAACATATATCTTGAAAACAATTTATATTTGTATAGCACTGAACCTGGCTTAACATCTCAGGTGAGAAATTAGAATCTATACTTCTCTTATTAGCACCAAGTATAACAGAATGTTCCAGAACCTGCATTTTGCTATTTAAAATAGTATTATTTTCTATGGTAACAGATGAAGCCTGTCTCTAAGAGTCAATTTCAGTTTAAAGAACATTGTAAGAATGAACCAGAGTTTGTGAGTTTGGCTATATGCAACCAATAAAACTGAAAGCTAAAATTTTATGGCTCAAAACATCAATTTTCATTTCAATTTTATAGTCCATCTTCAACTTATCTGAAAGAATGGTCATAAGTGTGATTTCTGAGTCTGAAATTGCTGGATTTTGAGACCCTATAAGTATAGATGTCACAGTGATGATGGATTTAATGCTATACTAGTTTTGCTTAAACAAGCCTTCCCAGGGCAGCTTTAAACCGACTCCAAGTGATGGATGATGAAACCCAATTGCTCATGAAACTTTATTGTTCTCTGTGTGGACATGTGCACATGTGCATGTTTCTGAAAGAGGTGAACATTCGTCAGCAGTTCTCAAAGTCATTACCCTTTGATTTTCATGAATCTCCTATAACTCTCCGTAACTACAGACTCTTGGACGCATGTCCACATGGCAGAAGTTTCCCTTTACTACTAAACATCCACATGATGGCCTGCCTTTTTATTTCTCCCCTTGGCATATCAAAGACGGTAACAGGGTTTTGGAATCAAGGTTCAGGAAATCCCCGTTCTGGAGCTATAAGCAGCGACTCTGGGCAAGCTTTTTGGTCTGGCGAAGCTTGTTAACTCTGCTTTTTCTCGGATGTAAATGGAGATAATGTTAAACCTTACCTCCTTGAGAATGTGTTCCATCACCTCTCAAATTAAATCAGTCCCCTACCCCTTTAAGCATCTTGATGCTTGATATATGTCATCCTCTCTCTTGAGATTTGAATTATAATAGAACATTAATGCTGCTTTGTCAGTCTTGTATCCCAGTGTGGACTGTCTTGCCTGACACATAGTAGTATTGGAAGTACTTGCTTGACAAGTGTCTCCTAGATAATAAATAGCAAACCTTGTAGTAGTCAAAAAGAATTCTTTCTGACTCCAGAGTTCATGCTTGCCCTCTTTTCCCACAAAAGCAATTTTGGAAAGGACAAAGGAACAGAAGTAATTCAGCTGTTTCTAACATGAAATTCAGGGGAGTAAACAAGCGTATTTGTTGTCAGGTAGCTATGGCACCTCATCCTCTTACCCCAGCTGCACCCAAAAATGATGTGTAATCCAGCAGAATAGTCTGCTTTACGAGTAGTTGTGGGAATGCAACTAGACTGAACTGAAAATGACCATCTATGGAACTTAATTGTATGACTAATCTGACTAGGAATTTACTCTCTAAATTCTCGTCAAGAAATAGGCATCACTATATGAAGGTGTTATGGGATGACCACCCCAACAAAGGATGTGAGGTTTACACTTGCAGGGTAAGCCCTGCACTAACTCCCAATATCTCATAACCCAAAGGACAGATTTTTAGGTTCAGGAGTGAAAAGAGGTGAATCAGGTTGTCTGAGGATGATTTTGTCGCATCACATTGTAGTTTCCATGAGCTTTATAATCCTCCCCGTCTCTAAATAAGCAGACTTCCCCTCACTTCTACTTCTGCTGGGTTCTCGAACTGTTTTGAGAGAGTCCCAATATAACCCAAGATTCTCTTAAAGATTGCCCATGGTAGAAATGAAAGTGCCACCATATATATATTCATATTCCACATTCAAAGGCTGTTACATCATGTTGTTTACCCATATCTTCAGAAAAAAATCACTTCTATTGTTGTGGTAAACAACCTGCTTCCCTATTTATAATGGTCTGGCCCTCTAGCAACTTTAGCTAATTTGCCTACAAACATCAGGTGGTCATAATAATCTGGCCACTCAGTGTATAAACCCTCTTTAAAACTAATAAATTGTATTTCAAAGTTAATCTTCTGCTTTGCTTTATGGTTTCAATAATTTTAAAAATAAAAATTCATGTATAGTTTATGAGTATTCAGAAATTATGTACATGATATTTTAAAATATTTTGTTTATATAATTTTGCCAAACAATATAAGGTGTAAATCTATGCTAAATTAATCTAATTTATAAATTTTCTTGGTGGTATTTTTCTAAGGCAGATTTTTCATCTCAAGGAAATATTACTAGAAGTGGTTTAATTGCTCATAATGATAAAGATAATTACATATATTGTTCTTGATTATTTTTAATCAATGATCTTAGTATTTAGTAATCGCATGTCAAATATTTCTATACTATGTTTTATAGGTCCTGAAATATAATTTAATTAGAACCTCTGTATTAATGTAATTAATAACCACATCACTGGTATGTAATGCCAATCACAAATGCAAAAATATATTTAGAAATACAGTGAAGAGATCTGAAGTTTTAGCAAGGAACAGTCCTTCAGAAGAATCATGACATGATGTAGAATAACTTCTGTTCTAATAGGAACACAAGGGAAAACATGTCTATTCTCAGTTTTTAAGATCATGTACCCTACAGGAAAAGATCAACGGGAATAACACGTCCTTTAGAATTAGCCGGAAAACAACTCAATTGCATGGTACTTTCAATACTAAATTCAAAGCATTTAGCTGCTTTTTGTTCAGTTGCCCATATTTTTGAGAAAATCTGAGTATGGCTCAATGAATGCAAACAGGTACTTTGCCTGTGGAAAGCCCCATGGGCAAAGGATAAATCTGTCCTAACATGGAGACCAGGGACAACCTGGTCACAGTGGAGGTAGCATCGAAGCTGGTAGTTCGTGGGCTTCCTGTACATGGTAAGACCGCTGACTTAGGATCACATTTATTAGGGGTAGAAAAGAATAGTTGGTGTACTTCTAGGAACACCACTGATGCAGAATTGATTTTTTTAAGGTCAGTAGGCTAATGCCTAGGTTTTATTTAAAAAAAATCAAAGATGGACAAAAAGAACTCAGTCAAATGAGAGGTTATTTTTTTCACTGGAGAGACAAAACATGGAAATATCAAACAATCCCATGATGAGAAGACAGTACATAAGTGAATGCACAAATGAAGGGTATACTATAGGTGGTAGTAGAGGTAAAGAGATAATTGAGACTACAAATATTAATAGCATTTTAAGTAATAAGTGAAGCTCACATAAGTTCTTATTTATGACTAGCATTTAAATGGGGAAGAGAAATGTTGGCAGGTGGGAGAATGAGGGGACTGATCTAAGTGTGGCAGGAAATTCCCCTTGTGCAGCTGTCAGAGGTACAGGTAATTAAAGAAGAGCCAGAACTGGAGGGGTGGGTGCTTAAATTCCAGCTGCGGATTTTTACTTGGCCCTTTTGGCAATGTTCAGCCATTCAGAGTTTTAAATTAGGGAGTTGAACTTATCGTACATTTTACGAAGATATGATGGGGCAGTGGCAGCTTGGAGCAACTAATTCCAAGTCACCTGTGGAAACTACTTGAATAAATATTATAGGAATTGAACAAAAAGAGCCCCTATAACTGCTTAATTCCCTTTAAAGAATCAATTTTCAGATGTAACTTAATAAATACCTTCTAAGCTAAATGAATATAAAATATCCCTAGATAGCTGGGGTAATTGATCTGATAAAAAGTGATGTATTGGCATCAAATACCTAAATTGATGTCTATCTTTCACTTCTCTTTGTGAGAACAAAAAGCTTCTGGGTCCAAATCCTCTCTAAAAAGAAAGAATTGTTATTTTGACTTTGTAGCAATTTCTTTATATTTTTATAGCTGATTAAATAAAGTAATTATTTCAATACATAAATATGATAGGCAATCAACATAGAGAATATACACATTCAGATTCTATGAAAAGTTTTATCACTGTCACTTAAAAACAGCTTTCTTAAACACAAGATGGAAGCCAGAGTCATTTTAAATAATGACTTTTTTATTTTATTAATATTTTTTAATCCTCACTGGAGAATTGAGGATTTTTTTTTTTAAGAGGAGAATGGAGGGAGGGAGGGAGGGAGGGAGGGAGGAATGGAGGGAGGGAAGGAGGGGAGGAGAAGAAGGAGGAGGAGAGAAATATCAATAATAGAGAGACATATTTATAGGTTGTCTCCCACATGTGCCCCAATAGGGGGTAGGTATCAAACCTGCAAACCAAGGTGCATGCCTTTGTCTGGGAATTGAACCAGAGACCCTCCAGTGCAGAGACCAGTGCTCTATCCACTGGGCTATGCAGGCCAGGGCTATTAAAAATGTTTAATGTTGACATTATTGTAGTGGTCCCCATTCCCCCCCCAACTTTGCCTACCTCCACTCACCCCCATGACTTGTATAATGCTCAAGAATAATCAGATTAAAGAGAGTTGATTTCCAACACGATGGAGTTTATATTTACTAGAGGCCCAACGCATGAAATTCGTGCAAGCCCCCGCTGCCTCCACTGCTGCCTCGAAGCCCCGGTCACGTTGGCTGGCCCTCGCAGCCCTAGCTTTGTCCATACGGTCGTCCGGAAGGTCATCCAGACAGTCGTCTGCTGTTTGGCCATTCAGTTTATTTGCATATTATGCTTTTATTATTATAGATGAGTTTGGACTAATCCATGTATCCCTTCCACTCTACTAACACATGTGAAACTTTATAACTTGTTGCTGTATGATGATAGGGTAGCCATGCAAATAATAAAACAGTAGGTAGGTTACCCACATCTCTCTTGTGCTCAGCCTAGTTGTTTGACCTTTCTTGGGATCTACCCCGAGTACCTAAACAGAGTGGATAGGATTTATGGCACTCTAAACTTTTCTTCAGGTTCTAATTAGTGGAGAGATGTTAATGATGACTATTATGTGAATACAAATGACAAATATAAACAATCACTGCAAGTTTGGGAAAAGAGCAATTAAAGGTAGTTCAAACACCAGGCGTCCTCCAGAGAGTTCTATATATATTTATAATTATGCAGAATAAATTTGTCTACTCATTTGACCTTTAAAGCACCCTGTGTGCTGATTTTAGAGAAAGCATTAAAAAGCCTTGATAGAAAAATTTTACACTGCATGGTGTGCTAGGCAAACTGTATCATCAGCAAAAGCTAAACAATAATGTTGTAAGACTGTTTTCCTACCTTCAGTCAGTTCCTGTTAGATTCAGCCGGGCACCATCAGAACAGCGTGACCTCCATTCTAATGAGCCTAAGGGGAAAGATACGACTGCTGTTAAGAAGTGCATCTCTTGAATAAAATAACAATCCCGCTAGATGAAATATTAGAATTGCATTTTCGGCAAAGAAAACCTGATAGTCTACATTGTTATAAAGGAGGCGTTCTTACCTTTCATTTTCCTTCAGTTTAGCTGCCTGCTCTCTGGAATATGTGTATGAGAAAAGATGATATGGCATCCTTGTATTCAATTACCAAAAGTAATTTATTTCAGAAATGATAATAACTTTGAAAACAAGAATAACCAATGCAGAAATTTAAGCATAAAAGAAAATTCTAATACTTATCCAAAGATGAAAGCCTACAGAATTAATAGATACTAATAGTGCTCTTGATTGTGAAGCAGTCTACCCTCTCTGACAATGAATAGAAATTATATTAAAAATAAAAATCATAAATTTCAAGGAAAAGCTTTGAATGTGATGTCTATAAGAACTAATTTTCTTATGTGATATATGAACCTTTCCCCAGTTATCAGTTCTATTCATTAATCCAGATCAAAGGTCATTTACAAGTCTATATCTTGGCTTATAGTCAAAGGCCAATCACCTGATCCATTGCTATTCATGCAGAAAACCTCCTTAAGGAATTAAGTTCAATGTGGTTAACACTAATTAAGAGAGACATGTTCTGAGATTTTAACAAAAACTATTATCAGGTTCAGCTCCAGTTAAAGAATCAAATTCCATACTCAATTAATATTAATACTGCTTTACTGATATGATTGTAATATATGAAAGATCTTCTTGTACATGGATGGGGTCAAATATCTCTGTACCTCAATACTCTCATTACCTCCATCTGTGTTAGTCAGGGCTTTACCAGAGAAGAGGACACAACAGAAAATATATAGAGACATTTAGTTTAAGGAATTGGCTTATGCGATTATGGAATATGACTGAATAAGTACAAAATGTGTAAAATACTTCCATCAAGGCTTGTAGGCTGGAAACTTTTGAGCAGGAGCTGATGCTGTGGAATTTCTTCTTCCCAGGAAAACCAGTTTTGCTCTTAAAGCTTTTGAAATTGATTGGATGAGGTCCATCCACATTATGGTGGTAATGTTCTTTACCTAAAGTCAACTGATTGTTGAAATAGATATTAGCCACATCTACAAAATACCCTAATAGCACCAGCTAGATTAGTGTTTGATTGAATAACAGGGGTTATAGTTTAGGTAAATTGTCACATAAAACCAGCAGAAAATTTTCTGAAGAAAATTTAGGAATTTACAATCTAAGTACAGAGAAAGCTTATATACTGAAAATCAGCTTCTAGGAAAATTCCCTAAGAAAATAAATAGATTTGTGTATTAGGATATATGAAATAGGCATGCATTAGTTTCAAAGAAAGGAGTGAAAAAACTGGGGAAAAGGATGCCAAAATACCTAATGACTAGACATTTTAGAAAAAAAGAGTACAAACATATGAACTATCCATTCATTAAAATTAATAGTTTTCAATAATATTAACATACATAAATGTTTACATTATATTATTAAATTACTAAAGAAGCCAAACTGTGAAAAAGTTAATGTTACATTCTCAGCTTTGGGGACATTCTGTAATAAAATGAAAATTTTAGATTGTAATGGATTGATAATTATAGTTCCTCTTGGGATAAATGTAGATTTTTCTTTGTTTATTTTCGCTTTTCCTTTTTTATATTTTCAGCAGTTTATTCTAATACTTGTAATTGGAAAAAATAAAACATACAATTTTAAAAGTAAAATGCTGTCTCTCAGTCTTTAAGCACTTTCCAGACAGTGTCCTGTAAAGTTGTTCAATATCCCACACATACAAAATTCCACATGCAAGTCCTTGTTCCAGGTGTAAGGATATATACCAATAAAAGTGTAATATGCTAATTAGACCGGACAACCAAACGACCTTCCAGATGTCCTTCCGGACTAAGCTGCAGTGGCAGTGGCCAAGGCAGGAGCATTTAAGGGAGATCAGGCAGGCATGTAGAGGGGTTAGGGGTGATCAGGCAGGCAGGCCAGCGGTTAGGACCCAGGCAGGCAGGCCAGCGGTTAGGACCCAGCAGCCCTGGATTGCGAGAGGGTGCAGGCCGGGCTGAGGGCCCCCCCCTTGCCCCCACATGAATTTTGTGCACTGGGCCTCTAGTACAGTAATAACATAACAAAGGCTGTTGACATTGTAATGAATGAACTACTAATATCTGTATAGAATGTAATGTGTCCCACATGCTCAAAGTAGAGAATATGGAAGATCTGGTATTAAACTGAACTCTTGTTATCAATTGTAGGCAGAAAAAGCCTTTAAAACTCCACCTCATTTATTTCCCTTCCAATTTTCATTCTCACTCAGAATTTCACTTCTCTAGTAAGTATCTATTATTCTTCCCTCTTCCTATCATGATTATCTTTATCATTCAAGGATCACTTCTGGGGTATTTATAACTTGAATTCATTTCTATTGTATTGCAATCTTTACTACACATCTTACCGAATAAAAGAGAAACATGTAAATTGACCATCCCTCCGCTACACCCACCAGCCAATTGGATGAATATGCAAATTAACCCAACAAAGATCGCGGTTAATTTGCATACATAGGTGCCCAACAGCCTGGGTCCTGGGAACATTATCGGCACCCAGGTCACTCGAGGTAGTGCCCACTTAACCCACCCAAACATCTCAAACCCACCCTTTGTGGGCTCTGAGCAGCCTAGGAAGGGCCTGAGCCAGGGGGCTCCTAGGCAGGGCCAAGCCTGCAATCAGAGCCAAGGGGGGCCCTGCCCAAGGCTTTAGGCTTGAGCAGGGGTGGAGCTGGCAATTGGAGGGGTCTGGTTGTCCCTTGCCCAGGCCTATAGCCATGTTAGAGGCTATAGACCTGGGAAGGGGCAGAGCCAGTGATCATAGGGGTCTGGGGGTCCCTTGCCCAGGCCTACAACCTCGGCCAGAGGCTGTAGGCCTGGGCAGGGGCGGAGCCGGCGATTGGAGTGAACTACAGAGGAAACACCTTTTCTGACCGCTCATTGGCTAAGCGCCCTGTATGCCACTGGTAATATTCTTAGTAACTTGGGCAATAAGAATCCAAAAAGGTGATCTAGAGTTTTTCACCACACTCCTGGCAAAAAAAATGAAGGTCCACTGCTGGAGGACTAAGTAATGTTATATCCTGCCCTAGCTGGTTTGGCTCAGTGGATAATGCCTCGGCCTGCCCACCTCAGGGCCTGGGTTCAGTTCTGACTAAGAGCATGTACCTAGGTTCGCAGGTCAGGGCTCATGCAGGAGGCAACCAATCAAAGTGTTCTTCTCACTTTGATGTTTCTCTCTGTCTTTCCCTTTCTCTTCCACATTCTCTAAAAATCAATGGAAACATATCCTCAGGTGAGGATAAAAAACCATAATAAAGAAATGTCATATCCTATGAAAGACACATCTTGAAAATGGCTAAAGGAAGTTGTCATTTTTTCATGGTGAAGGGACTGGAGTCCGTGTTGATGAAAAAACCTTGGTGGCAGCGGTGACTGGCAGTGGCTGCAGCAGTGGGGTGATGAGGCTGGTGCCTTCCCCTGATCAGCCCAGTTTCCTCCAACAAAGGGAGGCCAGACTGCGGCTTAGGCCCGCTCCCCAAGGGGATCAGGGAGCGGGCCTAAGCCATCAGTAGGACATCCCCTAAGGGCTCCCAGTATGTGAGAGGGGGCAGGCTGGGCTGAGGGACCCCCACCCCTGGTGCACAGATTTCATGCACCGGGCCCCTAGTCTTAAATTAACATATATTGTATTTCACAATATTTATTATTATTCTCTAAATAAGTCATTCCAAAAGATAGAGACCACAGTTGAATATGGACTAAGTGCAGATAGGTAAATGAAGGAAAAAAACAGGTAGAACATTTACTTCCCATTGGATTAAATATTCTAATATTTTATATAAATATAAGAAACATGTATATTTGTCAGACACAAGTATACAGGTGTGTGTGTACACATGTTTGTGTGTATATATATACACATATATTGAGCCTTTAACTTTTAGAATATAGAATAACTTTTATTCTAGATAAAAATACCACTGACAATTTGGGTATAAAAAATAGATTTTAAATCATTATTGTTCAAAGTATTACATATGCCCCCCTTTTTCCCCCTCTTGACATCTTATAACCCGTCTCCACCCCCGACCCAGGCTTTCACCACACTACTGTCTGTGTCCATGGATTATGCATATATGTATACAAGTAATCTCTTCCCACCCACCCACCCTCCCCCATCTTCCCTCTGAGATTGCACATTCTGTTCCATGCTTCTATGTCTCTGGATCTATTTTGTTCATCAGTTTATTTTGTTCATTAGATTCCACATATGAGTGAAATCATGTGATACTTGTCTCTTTCTCTGACTGGCTTATTTAACTTAGCATAATCCTCTCCAGGTGCCTGCATGCTGTATCAAAGGGTTAGAGATCCTTCCTTTTTACTGCTTCATACTATTCCATGGTATAAATGTACTACAGCTTTTTTATCCACTCATCTACTGATGGGCACTTGGGCTGTTTCCATATCTTAGCTATTATAAATTGTGACATGTCAAAATCTTTGAAGAAGCCCTAGCTGGTTTGGTCCAATGGGTAGAGCATCAGCCCATGGACTGAAGGGTCCCGTGTTCAATTCTGGTCAAGGGCATGTGCTGTGGTTGCAAGCAAGTCCTGGTTTGGGTGCATACGGGAGGCAACCAATCAATGTGTCTCTCTCTGTCTCTCCCCACTCCCTTCCACTCTCTCTAAAATGGAAAAATATTTGGGTGAGGATTAACAACAACAACAAATATATTTGAAGAAGAGTTGTAAGAGAGGATACTGGCATACCAAATATCAAAATAAATTATGCCACTTCAATAATTAAAGCAATACAATTGGTTTCAAATATTACAGCGAAAGTGTATAAAATTCAATCTGCTATATGCAGAAAATCTCATTATAAAGTATTGACATTCAAATTTGTCTCTAAACATAACATATTAGCAAATATTTTTTGGATGGGAAGAATTTTTATGCAGATAATACATTGAAAATACTGATAGATCTTATATGAATATAAATATAAAACTGAACAAAATCTTCAACATTCTGACAATACTTATTGGAATCAAATTTCTAGAATGTAATTTAGCAATTTGATGATAAATCTTTAAAATTGTCTATAATTTTATTTAATAATTTACTTCTTGAAATACTTCAAAAGGACATAACCAAGTAATGGTGAGATAACGTTCAAGAATTCATTATCGTGTAATTATTTATTATTTTAAAATCTTAGAAACTAAATATCCAATAATGTCTTTTCTTAAATTATTATATAATCATATAAGGAAATTATGTATATGTATCTATTTATATGTCTATATAAATAAACAGACTGACAGACTGACAGACAGATAGATAGACCATATCTTCTTTAGCCGTTCATCCATTGTTTGGTTATTTCTATATCTTGGCTGTAGTAAATAATGATGAAATGAACATAGGGGCACATACTATATTTTCAAAGTATTTTCATATTCTTTGGAAAAATACCCAGAAGTAGGATTTGGTGGAACATATGTAGATATATGCTTAAATTTTTAAGGAACCTCCATGTTGTTTTGCATAGTGGCTGCATCAATTTATAATTTCACTAACATTCTCTACCTCCTCCCTGACACTTGTTATTTCTTATCTTTTGGATAATAAACATTCTAATAGGTGTGTACTGATATCACATTATTATTTTAATTCCCTAATAATTAGTGAAATAAAATGTATTTCCATGTGTCTTTTGGCCATCTGTAGGCCTAACTTGGGAAAAATGTCCGTTCAGATATGCCCATTTTTTAATCGGATTATTTTTGTTGTTGAGTTGTATGAGTTCTTTATATATTTTGGATATTAACCCCTTTGCTGTGTGGAAGGTTTTTAGTTTGGTGCAGTCACATTTCTTATTTGTGCTTTTGTTTCCCTCTCAGACATGGGAGTATGTTGAACAGAAGAACCTTTGTTGGGTTATAGATATCCAACTAGTTGTAGGTTTAAGGAGAGTTACAAACGAGTCTTCTCACTCTGCCATGATGCTCTGCTTTTATTTTTGTCAGTAAATGAATAGCTTCCTAGAAGCCATAACCTCCATAAGATATTTTTAACAGTTTAGTTGTCATAAGTAATTAACGCAGAAAGTTTCTAGTTTGCTTTAAATATAGAATTTAAGAATAAGAAATGGGTTCTAAAAATGTGCAACACATTTTTCTCCCATGTTCGTAATATAGAGAACATCATTTATCTTTTCAAAAATTTTTCAAAACTCTTTGTATAAAAGCCTCCATATTGGCTTCAGGGCCACACTTGGTTTTAGCTCTATTAAGTTTATATAATGATGCAGATGGAAGAGGGATGCAAAGAATCTGTAAATATATTTTAAAGAAAAAAAATGTACAGACATCATAGACATGATTTAACTATTCAATTGTTCCCATTTTACATTCAATACAAAAGGGTATAAATGTGTGTATGTTTGTGTATATGTTAAAACCTGACCATATTGCACTTAACTACAGACTTCTAGGGTCATGAAAACGTTAATAAAATTGGCCATATCCTGGGATATGCAGGCTAGGCAAATAAATTTCAAAGACTTGAAGGCAAATAGAAAACATTCTTTGAGCAAGCTTGATTTGAGTTTTAATCATTTTTATAATAATAAAAAACAGAAAGTCCCTGTATATTTGTAAATTTGTAATACAATTCTGAATAACTCTTGGACCAAATGAGGGAAAAAGAAATTAGAACATATTTTGAACAGTAATAATGAAAATAGAACTTGTTAAACATAGCAAAATTAATTCTTAAAGAAAAATTTACAATCTTGAGAGCATAATTTAAGTTAAAAACCTTATAAATATAAGAGTAACTTATGCCCAAAGAAAGTTAAAAAAAGAAAATCATAATGATAAGAGCTGACATTAAAGTTGTAGAAAACAAATAGAGAATTAAGACTGTTAACAGTGGCAAAAGTGTGTTCTTTGAAATTTACGACTCCCTGCCAATATTTATCCACAAAAAAAATAAAATGAGAAATGATACAAATAGTATCACCAGAAACGTTACTATAGTTCTAATACCAATAAAAATATAATATCAGGAAATTATGAAATATTTTATGCCATACTTTTGAAAGTATAGATTGAATGAAAAAATTTCTAAGAAAAAATACAGTTTAACAAAATGGACATGATAATACATAGGTAACTATACTATATTAAATACATTGAATCCATATTTAGTAACTTCTTCAAAGAAAACTTTAAGCCCAAGTGGTTATATTAGTGAATTCTACCATATATAAGTGGCAGATATAAAATTAATATTATTTAAACTCTCTGTAGAATATAAGGACAGCATAATCTTGATAGAAAAATTTTATAACACCAGTATAAGACAGGAAATATGAAGGCCAGTCTCTATTCCTTAAAATGTAGAAAAGTGAACCCTGTGTTTTATAATCAAGACATACATTATTTAAAAAGTTATAATTATTCCAGAAATACACTCAAATATTTTAAAAAACAGTGAACACAATTCATCACAATTAAGAGAAAAAAAGGGAGAAGATGATATTTGATAATCTCAATCCAAAAGATGAATGAAGAGGATTAACTCTACATGTACAAGCATGTTTATAACAGCAATATTCATAATAGTACCAAATGTATGCTAAATCTAGAATAAATAATTTTTTAAATATCAATATAATGATACATCTTGAAAATGAACAAACTACTATTAAATTCAATGACAAAAATGAATATTGAAAACAATGTTGAATTAAGATGGAGGGGACATACAAATGTGTATTTGTGCTGCTAATATTTCTAGGAATTCATACTAGTAATATTCTACTACCCATTTGACCTATGTAGTGATCACTTGAGTATCTTCACAATATGGTATTTCATAGAGCTTTATTCTTTACCTTCTTCATCATACATATTATAATTCAATTAAAAGTTTATATAGATATTTGGAAGACAGACTATCACATAGTCAAGATATAGAATGGCATTGATAGGTGAATGTTACCTAGGTGTCTTATAATATATGTACTATCATCTCTGAAAGGATTATAATAAAATGTACTTGCTTGGTAGCTAAATAGATAAATTGATTAGGTAAGGATCTACCAACTCTTTTCTGTAAAGAGCTAGGTAGTATTTTGGCTCTTTGGGCCTTAGGGTCTTAGTTGCAGCTATTCAACTCTGCTGTGAAAGAGCCATAGGTTATGAGTAAAGAAATCGGTGACTCTGTTCCAGTTAGACTTTACTTACAAAGTGGTGGAAAGGCAACATTTGGCCTATATGCCATAGGTTTCAGTCCCTGGATTAGATGATTAAACAGGTGTATAGAGTTAGTGAGACATGCATATCTACATGTTAAAGTACTGTCGAAGTATTTTTTATCTCATCTTTCTAAAATATGGGCACATGAAAATTAATACTGGGAGTTGCCTAGTTAAGTTACATTTGATTTATTCATTTTTAAAAAGTTTACATGCTTTGTATCTTAGTATGATTTATATTGCTATAAATAATTACTCATTGCAGTATTACTATTTTTAACCATAAACATGTATTGTACATCAGATTCAGAATTCCTTCCCTTACCCTTGGAAGATATGTTCCAAGAACCCCAGTGGGTTCCTGGAACCATAGACTGTACTGAAATATATATATATAATCTTCTCTTATATGTACATATCTATAATAAATCTTAATTTATAAATTAGTCACAGTAAGATATTAATAACCCTATATAATAAAAGCCTAATATGCAAATCAACTGGACTTTGGAACGACCTGTTGCTATGATGCATACTAACCATCAGGGGGCAGATGCTCAATGCAGGAGTGCCCCAAGCCTGCAGGCCCCAGGCCAGCCAAAGCGGGTGCCAGTGGGCTCCCCCCTCTGATTGCCCCGCCAGTCATCCCACAGAGGGAGGCGTCCGGCGGAGGGGGTGGGGGGCAAAGCCGGCAAGTGGGTGGCACCAGGCTAGCCAAGGAGGGTGCCAGAAGGGGCCCCCTGATCACCCTGCTGATTGCCCCACAGATTGGCACTAATTGCTGGCCAGGCCTAGGGACCCTACCCATGCATAAATTTCATGTACCAGACCTCTAGTAATGAATAATAAAATAAAATAAATGACAATATATTAAAATAAAAGTCATATGAATATGGCCCCTCTCTCTCAAAATATCTTGCACTAGCCAGACAGTGTGGTTCAGTGGTTGAGTGTTGACCTATATGAATCAGGAGGTCATTGTTCAATGCCTGGTCAGGGCACAGGCCTGGGTTGCAGGGCTCAATCCCCAGTGAGGGGCGTGCAAGAGGTACCTCCTCGATGATTCTCTCTCATCACTAATGTTTCTATGTCTCTCTCCCTCTTCCTTCCTTTTTGAAATCAATAAAAATATATTTTAAAAATTATCGCCGAAACCGGTTTGGCTCAGTGGATAGAGCGTCGGCTTGCGGACTGTAAGGTCCCAGGTTTGATTCCGGTCAAGGGCATGTACCAGGGTTGTGGGCACATCCCCAGTAGGAGATGTGCAGGAGGCAGCTGATCGATGTTTCTCTCTCATCGATGTTTCTAACTCTCTATCTCTCTCCCTTCCTCTCTGTAAAAAATCAATAAAATATATTTAAAAAAATTATCTTGTACTATACTCATCCTTCTTGTGATGATGTGAGATGATACAATGCCTATGTAATGAGATAAAGTGAGGTGAATGACATATTTAGGCATTGTGACTTACTGTGAGGATACTATATGGATTACTTGAACACAAGTACTGAGATACTGGCACAGTCAATGGAAACTAACTGACTAATGGGCAAATAGCATATACAGCTTGGTTACACAGGACAAAGGGATGATTTATGTCCCAGGCCAGACGGAGGAAAACAATGTGAGATCATACTACTCAGACTGATGCACAATTTTAAACTTATAAGTTATTTATTTCTGGTACTTTCCATTTAATATTTTTGAACAGAGTTTGATGATATGACTAACTGAAACCATGGAAAGTAAAATTGCAGATAGGGGACAGTACTGTAACCATATATAAACCAGTACTTTTCAATATTTCTAACTCACACAGAAAATTTAACAATGTAAAAAGCTAAAGTAGAATATCTTACTCTAACATCATTTTAATCACAGCTGAAATATCTCTTTATTATCAGGATTTATTTATTTTATTAGGTGATTGCTACAATTTGTTATTTTGTCTAAATTTAACTTTGTATTTATATACTTAAAGCATTACGGGTTTGTAATTTAGAGCAGACTAAGCTACTTCTGGCTTTGTTGGTTTTATGGTGAGATAATCTATTTGCTTAAATCTTTCTTCTTTTGTTAATAGCTTAATTAATTGGTCAGATAAATGTTTAAACAACACATACTAAAACCATAAATTACTTTTCTACATGGTTGCAGGCAAGAATGGGGCCCATGGAAAGCCGAGCTGACTGTTCTAGGGAGGACTGTAAAAGCAGGGGAAGCTGTCAAGCACGTGTCTGGAAAACCCCTACCAGAATCATGGCCTGTCTCTATTGGTGGATTTCCAGATCTTCATGGAGCAAACCAGGTATTTCTATTGATTTTTGTATTGTGTCATTTTATGAAGAGAGAGGAAAACTTCATAAAGTTTTCTGGTTTATTGGGCCATCTACATGGTTTCAAAAAGAAATTTTGAGACATTCAACAAACATTACTTTATCCTACCAACGTATACTAAAAGTTTACTGTTCTCATTTTTAGAATTGCTCCAGTATTAGGCTGTTTTTCCATCTTATGTAGTACATGTGTGTTACATTTCATGAGAATATTAAGCATATGGGCTTTTGTTTACTCCCATGCTAGTGACCAATGGACAGATGAAAGGGTTGGCTTACTAACATACCAAAAATATGACTTAAGAACTGGAACTAGAAGACCATTCCCAGTCTCTGCTTCATATAAGGTTATTAAGATGTAAGAATTTTGTCTACAGAGTTTTGTGCATATGCCGGCCCACTTTCTAAATTTCCATTTAGATAATTAGTCTGTTGTCTTCATTATTAACCTATATTTTAGGATAAGGGCATGCATGCTGACTTAAATGTTATTATTTTGCTTCATTTTATGTTATTTCAGAGAGCTACTTAAAAAATTTAAGGTTGCTTGTTAATTATATACTAATAGCTTAATATATTCTATATTTTCCATTTTGCTTTACATACCAATAACTATGTATTCCCCCCCCCCCAAAAAAAAGGGATTTTTCATGTAGAATTTAACTTTTGTGAGCATACATTAAATGCAAGGTCTCAACACTCCAGGAGATACACAAATATCTCTAATACAGTTAGCTACTTACCCTGATAGAAATATGAACAATATACAGAGGCAATGTAGAAAAATAGAAAATGAAGGCTCTGGACTCCTTGGAGCAGTAAGGGAGTTTGTGGTTAGAGATGATCAAGTGTCTATCAGGTAAATAATGTAGACTGTTATTCCAGGCAGATAAAACAACCACACACAGAGGTATAGGTAATGGAAAGACTTAGGAGAGGGGAGTGGGAGTAGAAATATTTTATTATTATGGAGCCATGGAGTTTAATGTGAATTGAGCAGGAGAAAGACTTGATGTTGGGAAAGTGAGCAAGAGCCTGAGAATAATGGATCCCACATAAAATACAAAATAGTATATATGTGTATGCTGGTGCCTGGAGGTGCCACTTAAGAAGTTTTCAAAAGTAGTATATATTTATGTAGTTTTCACGGTAACAGCAGCTGAAGTGTATAGGATTGGAGGGGTTTAGACTACCGTCAAGAATTGGTAATGTGTCCTACCTGTTTTTGCTCAGTGGATAGAGCATCAGCCTGGTCAAGGACACATGTCTGGGTTGCAGGCTCGATCCCCAGTAGGGGGCGAGCAGGAGGCAGCCACTCAATGATTCTTTCTCAACATTGACATTTCTATCTCTCTCCCTCTCCCTTCCTCCTTGAAATCAATAAAAATATTTGTTTTAAAAAAAGAAATGAATTGGTAACATTAGGTAATAGGAATACTTAAATAAAAATCATGTGGCTTTAAGAGTGAGAACATGACTATGAAAGCTATTAAACTTGTGAATAATTTTAGGTTAAAAAAGAAAAATGTGGAATTTTAATGACCAATTTGGCTTATATAAGTAGAAATGTTATGCTATCTAATTAAGATGTGGATCACATTACCACTAATCCACCAGTCCATTTTTATCAGTCCATTCCTGTTGCATACCATTCTTATCAATGAGACATTGTGATAGAGAGTAAGTTATTTGAATTCACAAGAAATCTTGACCAAGATTTGGCTGTGAGAGTGTTTATACATGTGATAATGGAAACCACAATCATTGACTGTGATTGATTTTGTAGAAAGAGAGAAGTGAGAGCTAAAGATTAGGGATCAGAAATCAAGAAATGATTTAAAGAAGTGTCCACAAAAGTGATCAAGAAGTAGAAAGAGCCGAAACCGGTTTGGCTCAGTGGATAGAGCATCGGACTGCGGACTGAAGGGTCCCAGGTTCGATTCCGGTCAGGGGCATGTGCCAGGGTTGCGGGCACATCCCCAGTGGGAGGTGTGCAGGAGGCAGCTGATCGATGTTTCTCTCCCATCGATGTTTCTAACTCTCTATCTCTCTCCCTTTCTCTCTGTAAAAAATCAATAAAATATATTTTAAAAAAAAGTAGAAAGATTGTCAGTAGGACAAGGAAAAAAGTATTGTTACAAAAACCATAGATGGAAAAGTTTCCCAAGGGATCATGTGTTCAAAGCCAAAGCTAAAGTAGGTCAACTAGCAGTTTCAGGAGACCAATAATAACAGAAAACAAATTGTAGTATTTTGAGGAAGAATAAATGGAGCAACAGGGTGATTTTAGGTAATTTTAGCAGAAGCTTGTTAAAAAGAGATATATTATCTAGCGGAGGACAGAATCTCAGAATTGCAGGGATATGTAATGCTAATGGATTATATTCTAAACATTTTTTTCTCCCCAAGCTTGTTTGAAAGGATTGGCCTTTACTAAGGGATTATCTCACTAAAAACTTGATATCTGTCCTGTGATGTAGAGGAACTCGGCATGTAATTAGAGTAGAGTAAATTCAGTGTTTCAGTGTGTGAAAGAGTGAAGTTACCTTGAAATTAAAAGGACAACCAATTAAGCAGGTCTTCCCTCCTTGTTAAGTATGCTGTATTTAAAAGATTTTGTATCAGTCTTATTGTGTTTTTATTCTTTCCTTACATTGCTACTATGACATAGTAGGTGTGTGTGTGTGTGTGTGTGTGTGTGTGTGTGTGTGTGTGTGACATATACTTATATTGCTATGCACTAATGATCGATACAAGCAAATTATAACATAGAAGCATACTAGTGTGATAATACTTAAAGAGCCATCATCTGGTAAATCAGAGGGGAAAAACAAACTTTATGAACTCATTTCTGCACAATGCAGCCCCTCTGAATATCTAAATATCAGGCAGGCTCTAACTATCTAATTATTGTGTTCTGATTAAGAGCTGCTGTTTAAGCACAGTGGGTTGTCAGCACTCAGAAAATTGAAAACAACAGGTTTGCAGTATAAAACACCATGGAAGAGAACTATACTTGATTTCTTGAGTCAATGAATGTAAAGATATAATTATTCTCTTGACTCTAAGTTTCCAATAATGTCTTTCTGTACTGGCCAGAGACTCTCCACATGGTAAGAGTCTCTAATCCAATGTGTGTGTGCTGACAGGTTGTTTAAAGTTTCCTTTAACAAAAACACACGGAGCACAGTATGTGAGGAGAGATGGAAACAGTTCGACACTTCCGATTTTGTGCCTGAAGTGTAAAAAGCCCTACCTCCCCTGATGTCAGCCACATGATAACTTCCAAAGTCCGAGAGTAAATGCCCTCTCTGGTGGTAGGAAAACTCTCTCCTTGGTAGTATTTTATTTAATTGCTAACACTTTTCAGTGCATGGACTTGTGTTTGTGGGTCCAAGTTGCTTAATGTCACCAAAACTTAATCCCTAATAAATGCAGGGTGAGTTACAAAGGAACCAGCTATTCTCCTTGCTTTATAAAATGGTTCGTGATAAATTATATGATGGACAAACCTTCAATAATTGACAGTGAAGTAGGCTGAGGAGTAAGGATGCAACCAAGAGAATGTAATATCATGGGAGGCAAAAGAAGAGCAGGTTTCAAGAAAGAGGAGCTGTTCAGCCTTGCTGAAGTCAGCTCTAGAAAGAACAAGGGTTGAAAAGCATCCGCCTATCGTTCTGACATGGAGATCATTGATACACTTTCCAGAGGAATGACCACTTCCATTTAAGCTCATGATGGTGAGTGAAGAGATACCGTCAGCATTCTGTTAAGAACCGATCTTTTCCTTTCGCAAAAGGGGGAGAATCTAGTTGGACATTTTCTTCCTATTATAAAAACCACGAAAATTCCAACTGCAGGATGACAGTATAGTGGTTTTTCAAAAAGTTTCATTGAAAACCCATTTTTAGTATCACCTATAAAGTTGAAGATGTGCATGTACTAAAAAACAAAATTTTCCTGGTTAGGGATACATTGGTAAATTTTTCATACTTGAATAAGAGGAGGCATGAACTAGAATGTTCATAGAAAGGTATCTATAATAATAAAAGTATAATATGGTAATTAGACCAGATGTCCTTCCGTCAGGAGGACGAAGCCAGGGCTGCGAGGGAAACCCGGATCCCGGGTGCCAGAGGGAAGCCAGTGCCGGCAGCCGAAGGAAGGAAAGCCTACTCTTGCACAAATTTTGTGCATCAGGCCTCTAGTCTATATAATAAAAGCCTAAACGACCCTTATGGCAGAACAACCAGAATGACTGGTTGCTATGATGTGCACTGACCACCAGGGGGCTGACGCCCACATGGGGAGAGCCACTCAGCCAGAAGCCAGACTCACAGCTGGCGAGTGCAGCGGCAGTGGCGGGAGCCTCTCCCGCCTCGGTGGCAGTGCTAAGGAGCAGCGAGCAGGCAGGCATTAAGGAGCAAGGAGTCTCAGACTGCGAGAGAGCACAGGCTGGGCTGAGGGATCCCTCACCCCTCCTCCCCCCGTGCACAAATTTTGTGCACTGGGCCTCTAGTTTATAACAAAAAAGTAAAAACATAAACATTTATTAAAAGTAGTGTGCATTTTCTGTATACTGCAAATTTATACACTGATGAATATCAGTGAACTTCATGTCTTACATTTAAGTCTTCAATCCATTTAGAATTGATTTTTGTGTATGGTGTAAGATCAGGGTCCAATTTTATTGGCTTGCATGTGGCTATGCTGTTTCCCAGTGCCATTTGTTGAAGACACTATTCTTTCTTTAGTGTGTACCCTGCTAAAGATTAGTTGACTGTTTATGCATGGATTTATTTCTGGACTTCCTATTCTGTTCCATTGATCTACATTGCTATTTATGCAAGTACATTGCTGTTGATACTGTTTTGATTACTGTATCTTTGTAATGTTATTTGAAATCAGAAAGTGTGATGCTTATAGCTTTGATCTTTCTCAAAATTGACTTGGTTATTCATAGTCTTTGGGGGTTCCATGTGAATTTTAGAATTGTTTACTTTATTTCTAGATTTTAAAAAATGCCATTGAGATCTTGATAGGGATTGCTTTGGATCTATTGATTGTTTTTGGTAACATAGATATATTAAGAGTATGAACTCTTCCAATCCATGAACACAAATGCCTTTTTATTTTTTGTGTCTTATTTAGTTTCTTTCATCAATGTTTATAGTTTTCTAATTTCCTTTTTTATATAGTTGGTAGTTTGTGTATAGAACAACTGATTTTTATGTTGTTTTTGTATCCTATAACGTTATTGAATTATTTTTTAATATTTAGGTTTTTTTATATATAAGATCATTTTGTCGGAGACATGGACAGTTTTACTTCTTCCTTCCTTATTTAGATGCCTTTTATTTCTTTTCCTTGCCTAGTTGCCCTAGTTAAAACTTTTAGTAATATGGTAAATGGATGTAGCAAGAGTGGGCATCCTTGTCTTATTTCTGATCTTAAAGGAAAAACTTTAAGTTTTTCATTGTAGAGTATGGCCTTTTTAACTATTTATTTATATATTTATTTAATTATTTTGTTTTTTTCATCAATAATACTTTATTAACACATTAAGCGCCAAGCCTGCTTTGTCTTCCTTTCCGTTTCAGTCACCGATGACTGATATTTTCTTTTGCTGTGCAGAAGCTTTTTATTTTGACGTAGCCCCATTTGTTTAAAGTGATGCAAAGCAATGGCCTTTTTTGTGTTGAAATAATTCCTTCTATTCCTAATTCATTGAGTATTTTTATTATGAAAAAGCAATGAAGTTTGACTAATTTTTTCTGCATTTATTGTGATGATATGCATTTTATCCTTTATTCTGTTGATGTGGTATATCACAATTGATTTTCATATGTTGACACTCTTGCAACCTAAGGATAAATCCCACTTGTTTGCAGTATATGAGCTTTTTAATGTGCTATTGAATTTGATTTGCTAGTGTTTTGTTGGGGAGTTTTATTACATCTATATTCATCAGGAATATCTTCCTATAGTTTTTTTATTTTTAATTTTTATATTTGTGTGTGTTTTTTTGTTTGTCTGGGGTTTTTTGGGTTTTTCTGTGGCTTGTTCAGTTTTCATATCAGAATAACAATGGCTTCATAAAATATGGTTAAAATGTTTCCTCCTCTTCAGTTTGTTGGAAGAATTTAAGAAGAATTGATTTAATTGGTCTTTAAATGTTTGATGCAGTTTACCAATGAAGACATCTGTTCCTGGGCTTTTCTTGTTTGGAAGGTTTTTTTATTACTAATTCAATCTTCTTACTAGTTACAGGCGTATACAGACTTTTTATTTCTTTATGGTAGGTTGTATATTTTCAGGAACTTATCCATTTCTCCTAGGTTACCCATTTTGTTGGCATATAATTATTAATAGTATTCTCTTATGATTCATGTTATTTCTATAATATTTGTAATATTTTATTTCATTTATGACTTCATTTATTTGAGTCTTCTTTATTTTTTTCATAGTCTATCTGAGGTTCTGTCAATTTTTTTAAAAACCCAACTCTTAATTTTGTTGATTTTTTCCTCGTTGTTTTAGTATTTCGAACTCTTTGATTTGTTTCTGATCTGATATTTGATATTTCTTTTCTTCTGCTACCTTTGGTCTTAGTTTATTTTTCCTTTTTTTTTGTTCTTACAGCTTAAGGTTGCTTATTTGAGATCTTTCTTCTTTTTTAAAGTAGGTGTGTATCCCTATTTGTACTTCTTTTGCTGCATCCCATAAAACCATAACTATAATATAATGCTCTCTGACCAAATTCTGGTATTAAAAATTTTGCATTTTGGCAAATATTTCTACATGGAGAAAAATATTTTTATATACATACATATGCTCTTTCAAGAAACAACTTGGATTGGTGGAGAAAATATCAGATTTGAAATAAGAGCACTTGATTTTTAATCATATCTCTATCAAAAAATAATGTTTTATATTGTTGACCATTACTTGAAATCTCTAATGCCTCAAACTTCTATAAATGATGATGTTAGGGTGAATTATTTTTAAAATCTATTTTAGTTCAAAATTCTTTGGTTCTATGCTATTTCTGTGTAGATAGATAGATAGATGATAGATAGATAGAATTATATAATACTATATATTATAATCTATTTATTTAGTATGAATTACACATGTATTCATTATATTATGATACTATCATAGTCATAAATTCTATTATATTCTGTTTACCTGGGATCACCTAACTTCTACTAATATATCATATCATCCCTGAGGACATATATTCTTGAAAGACTCCCATATGTTATTCCTCCTGTTCCTGCCTAAATTTCCATTTATTTGTAAAATGTCTCAAAGAGTTTTTATTTTAAAATGAAAAAAACTAATCAACAAAGCCCCACAGGAACACATCTCATGTTCATAGCTTAAATTATAAAAAAAAAACACAGATGAAAATAGAGACAAATGAATATATTCAATATTTTTCTATGTTAATAAATTTATTAAAAGTGCTTCAGTATTTTTTGTAATAGTTAGGGGACAATGGATAAAGTAAAGCAAGAAGTAATGTAGTTTATATTAGAGAATTCTGGTAATACAAATCATAATTTTAAACCCTATTTAATTTTGCAGCATAATCTATGTAACTTGACACTAAGTAGAATAAAATCAATTTTAGGCTGAAGTGCTTTGGGATTTTAATTTGGGAGATAGTTTTCTACTAAAATTTAAGGACTTAAGGCTAATTTAGCCAAAGCTTAGCGAGCAGAGCCCTCAGGTGAATGATCTCATATATGAAACCATGTTAAATTTAGGGATGCTGAGACTTAGGAAAATAAGTGTAGCATGAATTCCAAGAATTTGTAACATAATCCATAAAGATGAAAATAAAGTACTTCATAATGTCAATTGTAAAATATTACATAATCTAAAGTTATTAAAACTGCCTCTATCAGTAACTACACTGGCTCCTTCAAAGACAAAATGTGAGCAGTGTCTATTTACATGACATGCTCAGACAAAACCAGTTTTCTGATAATTGAGAACTTACCCTCTGGACCTAAGACTTTACCAACTCACTGTTTTTGACATATGCATCATTTTCTCCATGACATAAAATAATGATATCTTGAGGCCTCGGTGACATCACTGCGAACATTAATTCAGAAGAGGCAGGATTAAAAATTGGAGCTCTGGTGTTGGAATGAAACCTAGCTTCCCTAATTCATAGCCGCAGGCCTTAGGTAAGCCACTTACCCTTTCCTGCCCCCTCTTCCTTCATCTGCAAAATGGGGCAGCCACCATTTTTGTGCTGTAATAACTAATATGGAGATAGTGTAGAGTGTGCATTTAGTAATTATTACTTTATCATTATTTTAGTTTACAATAAAATTTAATTCTACTTTGTTCTAAATAAACATAAAAAAGTTCGTTAGAGTTATGTCTAGTCCATGTATTCCATTCTGGAACTAAAACTTTTGAAATTGATTGGGATATACAAATGAATGCTTATGCAATGAAAAATGTGATCCCAGTTCATAAGCTAAATAATTTCTTAAATACTCAGTAAAAATATAATTACCATTTTGTTTGCCTACAATGTTCACTGTGTTTTATTTATGCATCACCTACTTATAAAAGTGGATTGATAAATATGCAGTTTCCTGGCATTTACAACAATGTGACTTGTCTACCTTTCTAGAATAAGAAAGCAGAAATGCTCTTCTGCCTTCCTATGAAATGTTGTTCTTCACTGTCACTCTGATCTGCTGACTGTCCCTCAGGCTTAGACACCTTATCCGTAGTCTTCATCACTAATGTGAGGAGTCTCATCATCCACACAGCTGAAACGGGCACTCATCTGTTCACTTGTTCAGCAAGTAAGCAAGCATTGTGGGGCATGGACTGCATTTTTTTGGTAGGAACTGCTCTACGTTCATTACAAATATTACCTCATTTAATCATTATAACATTTAATCCTATGGAGAGTCACTGATCCACATTTTACAGCTAAGGAAATTGAAGCAGGGTGAGATGAAGTGACTTGCTCAAAGTCACACTACTAGTGAGTGGTAGGATCAGTATTTGAACCCAGGCAGCACATCTTCAGGACCCACTATGTTGTATTATCTCAATCTATCTATCCATCTATTCACCCATCCATCTGGGGAGAACCTGCTATATGCCAGGCACTATTCTGTTCTAGGGATTCACTGTTGAGTAATCAGATAAAACTCCATCTTGATGGATCTTATATACTAATGAAAATATTCACAAAACCCATCTCTACGTTTCTGAGGTCAATGTTATCTTTTACTTGGCAACAAAATTGAATCACTGTTTTGGGGTAAAGCTATGTGGTTTATAACTAAATAAACATAGGAAGGAGCCATTCAGGAAAAAATAAATGATTAGATGCCTACTGATTAGATGTTCCTCTCTAAGAAGAGATAAAACTGATTTTGAATTTAAAAACAAACAAACAACTTTTGATTATGTGGAGAAAAGGGAACCCTCTTGCAATGTTGGTGGGAATGCAGATGGGTACAGCCACTGAGGAAACAGTATGGAGGGTCCTCACAAATTCAAAATGGAGCTGCTTTCTGGCCCAGCAATTCCACTTCTAGACCTATATCTGAAGGAATCCAAAACACTAACTTGAAAGAATATATGCACCCCTCTAACGTTCATTGCAAAATTATTTACAATAGCCAAGATTTGGAAGCAACCCAAGTGCCCACTGGTAGATTAGTGCATAAAAAATGTTGTAGTACATATTTGCAATGTAATATTACTCTACCACAAAAAGTCTTACTTTTAACGACAGCGTGGATGGACCTAGAAGGTATTATTCTCAGTGAAATAAGTCAATCAGAGAGAGACAAACACCATATAATTTCACTTCTATGTGGAATCTAAAGAATAATATAAATGAACAAAACAGAAACAGACTCATAGATACAGATAACAGACTGATAGTTGTCAGAGGCGAGGAGAGTTGGGGACTACACAGAAATGTGAAGGGATTAAGAAGTACAAATTGGTAGTGGCAAAATAGTCAGGAGATGTAAAATAAAAAATAGGGAATATAGTCAGTAATATTGTAAAAACTATGTACGGTGCCAGGTGCGTACTGGCAATATTAGGGAGACCATTTTGGAAAGTGTATGATTGTCTAACCACTCTGCTGTACACCTGAAACTAGTACAAAATACTATTGAATGTAAACTGTCATTGAAAAAAAACTTGCTGATCAACTAGTGTGAAAAGTTTGAAATACTGAGTTAAACATATTTGCACAGGCTATTCTGTTTTGGTCTTTTCTCTGAAAAACTCCTCAGCCTTTATTATGCTAATGTTCATTTTAGTCTCTAAGCAGAAGGATGCAACATGTAGCATTTCTGAAAATTGTTTCACCATACCCTTTATTTTTAGTGGTGTCAGTTAACATCATCAAGTGACAGTAGTATTCTGGAAATACTAAATTTTAAAATATAAAATAGAGTACATATTTTTAAATCTTCACCAGCTTACCCCAAATGGAACGTGCAAAATCCATATGTGTAGGAGTGGTGAACTGTTCTTATTATATCTGACAAAGGGTATTTCTTTACCAATTAACCATTTCTAGAATACACATTACATACAAAACATTGTGCTAGAGACTAGGCAAATGAAATGCCAACAGATGCTCTTTGCCACAAATAATCACCTTAGCAAAAACCACACATAGCTTACAAAAACCAGAACAAACAAACGAAAAATTTTCTCACTTTAAAGATTCATTGTCACCTAGTAATCTCTGTGACAAGCATTATCAGAGCAGAGCTGTTCGGTCAGTATGAAATAGTCATGTCCAGCCAAAACCGGTTTGGCTCAGTGGATAGAGCGTCGGCCTGCGGAATGAAAGGTCCCAGGTTCGATTCCGGTCAAGGGCATGTACCTGGGTTGCGGGCACATCCCCAGTAGGAGATGTGCAGGAGGCAGCTGATCGATGTTTCTCTCTCATCGCTGTTTCTAACTCTCTATCTCTCTTCCTTCCTCTCTGTAAAAAAATCAATTAAAATATATAAAAAAATATTAAAAAAAAAAAAAAGAAATAGTCATGTCCAGGCTTCACCATGAAAATCCCTGGAGGAATATTTCAAATGCTTCTGTGTAGCTCTACCCAATTTAAAATTACAAATAGCCACATTAAAAGAGTAAAAAGAAACAAGCAAAATTAACCCTAACCTATTTTCTTTAAACCAGTATGACCAAAATTCTGTCATTTCAACATGTAATCCTCATATAAACATTATTAATAGGATACACTATGTGCATTTACTTCCTAAAAAGTCATTGAAATCCAGGGTGTTTCTTATACTTACAGTTCATCTCCATTTGAGCTAGCCATGTATCAAGTGTTCAGTAGTCTGTGGTGAGTGGCTACGTATTGGGTAGAGTGGCTCTACACCACAGCTGTTAAGCATTCTGATAGGCTACTTTACATTGAATCTATTTGGGTTTTGGATATAGTATCACCTGCTCATTCATTCTTTATCAAAAGTTTTTGTGTTTCCACTGTTTGTCAGATTTATATGCAAACACTGAGACTACAACAGCGAGTACAAGAAGCCCTGCTCTTTTAGGGTTTAGACAACCAAGGGAGAGGATAGTTATAATAAACTATTCCCAGAGCAGTGCATCCTGGGGATTTGGTGATACAAAGTGGAGAGGTATGCAACTGAGGTGGGTCATAACAGGTGAATTGAGTCTGAAGAGATGACAATGACGGCCCGGAAAAGAGAACAGATGAGTGCATGCTAACAAAAAACCAGTGTGCTTAAGGAAAGGCAAGTTAAAAAAAATCAGGGTGTGAGGGAGAGATTACAGTTCAGGGTTCCCAAAGTGCACAATGGGATAGGCAGGGAAGAAGAAATAAGGGTGGAACAGGAGGCCGCGGCTGGATCTTGGAAAGCCTTGAGTGTCATTTCACGGGATTTATCCAGTAGGTTTCAACTTTCAGTTTTAAATCAATTACCTTAGCAACTGTACGGAAGTATATTTGGGAGAAGAACAGAGGATAGGAGATTAAGTACAAGAGGGCTGAACAGTTCAGGGGGGAAATAAGAGTCTCAGTTTTTCAGGGAAATGAGAGTTAGGGAGGAGGAAACAGCTTCTATAAATATTTGCATTAAAATCGGTAAGACATGTGAAAATTGGATTTAAGTGGGTAGAGGCAAGGACAACAGCCAGGTGTCTATCCTAGCTGATAAGGTAGCCGAGGAAACCAATCTGAGGGAGAAAATATTGGAAGGGAAGCAAGTCAGTGGTAAAAGATAATAAATTTATTTTAGTCCCTTGGAGTCTGAAGTGTCTGGGGGTATCAGATTGCGATTTCCATGAGATAATGGGTGAAGCTCAGAGGTGAGCTCTGACTGGTTTTGTGCTATAGCTGAAGCAATGAGAGGGACTCTGACTACCAGGGGAGAGCGTAGAATTATAAAACCACCTTCCAGAATACAAAACAGCTCATTCCCTTGCACATCCTTCCAGAAGTCATTAGCATCCCCAGTTAGTAGTCTCTGCCGGGCTGTCAGAGGAGTGTTTCTAAGATATCACATCCCTGACTTGTTCCAGCTTCTTTTCTTTCTGCTTTGCAAACACAAACTGTATCTCCAGACCTTCATTTTCCAGGTTTCACAGTCACCCACAGGGCTGTAGTTCCAATGAGTTACCTCCAGACCCCATTTGCCCTGCACCTTTGATAAGTGTCCCTGTCCCTGTGTGGGAAGTCCACCTCTCATCGCCTCTACCCAGGAAGTTCTTATTGTTCTGTCCAATTCCTGGAGACAGCTCTCCCCGACAGTGAAGTGTTCATTAACTTCCTTTTAATAGGATTCCATGGCAACCTGTATGTCTGTCTATTCTAGCAATTCTCCTTTAATTTTTAATGCAGGCCTCACTTTCTTTTGTCTCCTTCCATGTGAGTGCACACTTAATAAGATGATGGACTTTTTTTTTTGCTTTTGCTTTTTAATCTTCCCTGCCTATATCTGGCTCCACAGGGACTCACACACATGTTTATTGAGTAGAAAGATACTGCACTGATTTTATTTTTGCATTGTATTGATTTCAATAGAATAGAGTTAAATTTGCATGAAGCTCAGTGGAAAACACGGAGGAAAATGCTGTCGTTGACACTGGGATCGCTCCATGCTGAAAATGCTTTGTCCAGTTATCATTCCTGATACTTGAGATCATGTATCCTGGAGTATTATACAAAATCAATATTTTTTTGGAATTTCAGACTCATCGCCAGGGAGTATATTACAAAGAAAGCAAGTCTAGTCTAGGTTAAATTCCTTCAAACGTATATTGGCCACAAAGCATAAAAAGATTGTTCCATAATCATTTAGTCTGGGAAAATCTTACACTGTCTTTAGGTCCCTTAATTCATATTTTGAATGAAAGGTTAATTTTAAGGCTAACACGTGACATTCTGAGAGCAACAACAAGCAGCCTGTGGTACAGTCTGTAAGTGAAGAAAAATGGCAAATTGAGGCTGCATGTAAAAGTCATCTGGGCCTGACATTTCCTTTTTTTTTTGTAATGGCTTTTAGAGAGGAAGGGGGAGAAAGAGATTGAGAGAGAAAGAAGGAGGGAGGGAGGGGGAGAGAGAGAGAGAGAGAGAGAGGTGAGAGAGAAACATTGATTGGTGCCTCCCACCCACTCTCTGACTGGGGATGGAACCCACAGGCTGGGTATGTGCCCTAACTGGGAATCGAGCCCGCCACCTTTTGGTGTATGGGATGACGCTCCAAACAACTGAGAGCCACACCAGCCCGGGCAATGCCTGCCACCATTCTTATACTTAATTATGAAATGTTTTTAAATGAAGACAGGAAACTACTCATTTCTTTAATAACAAATATTAGATCTAATATCCCATGTACTGATAGCAAAATATATTTTGTATTTTGATAGAGACATCTGAATGTGAAGCAACCAACTTTTCCTCCTCTTTTTTTAAGTGTGGATTTCTGATTAAGATAATACCTCATTTATCTTTTGTTTCATAATAAATCATTCCAAAAACAAAACAAAACACCTTACTGGTTAAAGCAACAGATACCATTTATCTGCTCACAACTCTACAATAGTGATAGAACTCAGTGAGGTGAGATGATTTTTTGTTCCACTGGGAATCTTTTGGGGCTGATATGTCCAAAATGACTTCTTCACTTATGTGTCTTATGTCTCCCCTAGGATGGTTGGAAAAGCAGAAAGCTGGCTGGGTCTCTCTCTCACTTCTCCTTCTCCCACCCTGTCCCCAGCCCATTGCCTTAGCATAAGCCAGCTGGGGCTTTTTCACATACTACATGGCCATCGCAGGGTACTTAGGCTTCTTATGTGGTCATGGCTTTCCCCAAAGCACAAAAGCAGGAGCTTCAGACCTTCTTAATTTCTGGGCTCCTAAAATGTCACTCCTGTTGCTTTTATAATGCTGTCAGCCATATTAAAGGTGAAGAGAAATAGACTCTACTTCTCAATGAAGAAATGGCAAGTTTATACTGAAAAAAAAAATGTAAGATAGAGATACGTTTGCAGCCTTAGGAATGTAATCTACCACAGATGCTTAAACCTAGTAACCAAATACTTCTAAGGATAGCTTAAAAGAAATTCACATTCATCCACACATTACACTATTTATCCTAACATTTCAAAATACATCACAGGCAGTATGATTCTCTGAACTCTGTTCAGAAAGTGTCTCTGCAGAGTATGTACTAATTGTTCTATCGTTTGTGTATCAGACGCCAAGCGTAGGATGTCAAAAAGTGCAGGTTGTGACTTTTCCTGTCAGTGCCCACATGCTGTTCTCATGTATTATCTGATCCCATTCCACGTGGCCTGACCTGCCTGGACTTCACAGGCATGCCTTAGCCTAGCAGGGCGGGACTGTGGCACAGCGTGGCCACCGTGTCGCTCCACATGACACTTCTCTCTCCTACCTAAGGGCTTGCTCTATCCCCTGTTGTCACTACTTCAAACTCCAGAGACGTGTGTTGCCCACATGGATCATTTCTAATTATTTCTATCACTTAACACTCACTCCTCCTCCTTTTGCTCTTTTGCCTTTGACATTCCTGCTCTTTTCTCTCATTTTCTTGCCACTAGCTCATTCTTCCTTCATCCTCGCTAATGTTCCTCAGGTTATCAGCCATTGCCAATAGAAAATAATCTTTTTCTTCTGGGTCTTTATGTTTTATTTGTTTCCTTGATTGTTTTCATCGCCTCCTGACTTCACTATCATATTTACTGATCCCCATTTGAGGTTCTTCTGATTGATCAACTTTAAGTCTGAACACTTAAGTCAATTGGATCATACTTAAACAGTAAAAATAACAAAAACTTGCCCTAACTGGTTTGGCTTAGTGGATAGAGCGTCGGCCTGCGGACTGAAGGGTCCCAGGTTCAATTCCGGTCAAGGGCATGTGCCTTGGTTGCGGGCACATCCCCAGTTGGGGGTGTGCAGAAAGGCAGCAGATCGATGTTTCTCTCTCATCAATGTTTCTAACTCTCTATTCCACTCTGTAAAAAAATCAATAAAATATATTTTTAAAAAAGAACAAAAACTTATGAAGACACTAAAAATACCATTTAAAATTAGTCATCTTTATTACCTGTCTAGTTTTTTAAAATGTAAAAGTATCTACACTTTCCTTAATAAAGATTCCAAGAGCCACTTAATTTGGATTCATTAGATTGATTTTTCTAATAATCAGATATACTTTGAAGATTCAAACTAAAACTTTAAAGCATGTTACTTCAGTGAGAATAGGTTTATTTGTCAATAAGGAAGAGAAATGGGGGAGATTAGGTTTTTACTTCTTTGGAGCACCATATACATATCTTCTTATGATTGGGCAAGAATGTTTTAGGCGAAGTGATCTTATATCTATTTTTACTTTCCAAGTGATAACCGAACAGTGAGCTGAGGGTTTTTCCCAGGGTTTTGTCTCATGATGCCAAAGAATGAGCTGTGCAGACCAGATTTAAGCAAAAGTGGGAAAATTTATTACAAGCATATTTGACTCCCTGCACGGGGAGGGTGGTCCAATAATGGGCTGCCTGTTAAAGCCTTGTCGTCCAGGGGTATATACTGGTTACAAGCCTGTTCTATGTCTACCTGTGTTGCTATCTGATTGACTCCCTCTATATTGTTCTGCATGATACTTCTTTCTCCTGCCTAAGGGCTGCTCTGTCCTCTGTTGTCACTACTTCGAATTCCAGAGAGGTGTGTTGCCCACATGTGATCATTTCTAATTATTTCTGTCACATAACACTCACGTCCCCCCTCTTCCTTTTGCCCTTTCTACTTTTGTCTGTATTCCTGCGCTTTTGGACCTGAACTTGCCCTGTTTCTGTGGGTTCTTTCTCTGTTCCTGTGCTGAACTTTCTGTTTCTATGCTTGGTACACCTGGTGACTGCAGGCCCTCCCTTGGTTTCCCATGCCTCCCGCTTTGAGTCCAGGAACATTTTATGACTTCTGCTTGGTTGGTTCCTGTGGTGAGGCTGCTCAAACTGCCGTGTCTGCCCCTGCCTATGTTCCACCTGCCTTTGTTTCCCACTGGACCCTTGCTCTGCCTGCGTTTAAAGTTAACTTCTCTCACAAGTATGCTCTATGTGTAGTGTTCTTCAATTAAGAACTCATGTAATTACAAACTCATACAAAGTTTTAGTTGAAAGTCAGCTTAGAAATCACTCTAAGTCCATCTTTTTACCTGTGGGGAAACTGAGAGGATAATGATAGCCCATTTCTGATGGCTACTAAAGGCAGCCAAGAACTAAACGAAAGTCGGCTATGACCACAGACATCATCTTCTTGGCTTTTAGTCTCTAGATCTTTTTTTTTCTTTTTTTTGGAGGGGTGGGGTGGGGAGGGGGCGGAGGATATAAATAATTGGTAAAGAAACTGGAAAAAGCCTGGAGTTTAAATTTATGTGGGTAAAAAAGAAAAAAAAGTTGTCAATTGTGAAAGCAAAACACCTGAAATTGTAAGGAAATAAGAAAAGGGCTGAATGTTGTGAGTCAGAAAAACCAGGAGAGAGGTCGGGGTAAAAGAGTGAGAGAGGAGCTTTTGGATCAGTTACAGTGGGATTCATGGGGAGGGAAGTATGTCTAAAGATACTTTTTAGAAAATCCCATTGTATGACTACCCTTATTCTGCCTCCCTTTGGTCCTTTGCAAATTTTCAGTGAAGACATACCTTGCTTTTTAAAGTTATTGTATAAATTACTTGCATTTCTGTTGGGTGTGTAGCCATAATAAAATGAAATGTAAGAAATAAAAAGGGATGTATAGTTAAATTTGAGTTATATTTAGTGAAAGACATCTTCAATAAAACTGTACTGTTATTCCTATCCGTTGCTTGGTAGAGTGGTGATGATTTTCTGTAGCTTATCTAGTAAAATAATGGCCACAATATATTGAACTCATTTCCTGGGCCAGGTACTCTGTTAGCCATTTCATAGAAAGCAGTTAGTTTACTCGTCACAACAACCCTAAGAGGTAAGAACTGTTACCAACTCCATATGAAAACAAGGGAACTAAAGTTAGAAATATTAAATAATGTGTCTGAGTCTCACTTAAAAAGGTTTCTCTACAGGGGATAAAAAAGTAATCCGGACATGAAATCACTCACTAATGAAGGGGCCACCTTTAAATCCTTCCATTCAAGCAGCCCCCTCAGCTTAACATCGCTGTGTGGTTAAATCTATCACATCAACTTCAAAGAGAAAGTCCACTTTGTAAAAGGTGGGAGAGTTCTCAGTATTGATTAAATTGACACTGAAAACAACTTAATCACATTCAGAAGCACAGATAAATAAAAAATATGGCATAGGTAGACAGTTAAAAACTGAAGAAAAGGAAGTCTAGAATAGCTGTGATAGGTTAGGCACTTTAAAATAGAATGATTTGAATTTTGACAGATTACATGAGGCCCCTGGGAGAACAGAGGAAATCTTAGAATAGTAGATTTCACAATGATAAACCTCTTTATAACACTACGGTTAAAGTAAGATATATTATTTCATAGTTTTTTTAGGAGGGTTATGTCCTCCTACTCCTCCCCCTCCAAAAAATAGAAAATTCAGAAACAACAAATTTCTAATTTATTCTTGATCTGTTCTAATAATTAAAGCATAATCATTATATTTTTCTATAATTTTTTCACATAAGATAATAAAAATTAAGAATTTTATTTTAAACTAAGATTGCAAGAAAATACTTTTTCTTGTGTACTATGAAATTTTGATCCAATTTATAAATAAATTGCCTTTAAGTGGTCTTGTCAGAGGACCAGTTATCTTCAGATAATTAATTAGCAACCTCTACTTCTCATAGTCTTCAACATCAATAGGAAAAATTATGTTGGCTCCTTCTCTTCTGTCATTCATGTAACGTTATGACCAGGGAAAATAGGTGTTTTTGCTTTAAACACTGTTTAATGAATTTATACTAAAATTAATTTGGCATTTGATCTAGGACTGTTTCTATAGTCACATTTAGTGATTTTCAGTATAGATCTTGTTGGTAATGCAAACTGCTTTTCTATATGTCATTCTTCAATTTTTGTCCTCAGTCCAGAAGTTGAAGTTGTTGAATTTGAAGCTTGTATATAAAATTACACGGTGATGAAAGGCAACACACTAATCATTGAGGACTTTTCCCATAGTATTTGGAATAATCACTCTAAACTGAATGTTTAAACAAAAATCAAAAAGAGGGAATTAAAAAATTATCCTGGAAAGACTTTAATAAATAATATAAAATTAGCAACAGTATAAAAGTTGATGTATCCCAAGTCCAAGAAAGCAAAGAAACTTCTGAGAAAACACTTGGAAACACTTAATAAAAGCATTGGCTGTTTAAAATGCCATTTCAATGCGTAAGTTCAACTTTCACTTAAAATTATAGATGCCATTGAATTAAGGGGAAAGGGATAAAAAGCTGTAGCACTCAGAACAATGAGCAGTCCAGTTGCACAAATACGTGTCCTAAATTACATAAGCAGCTTCGAAGAAAACGAAAACAATGTAATTATTGAAGCAATGCCTTTATGATTACATTTTCCTGAAACCCAAGGTTGAAGAAGATCTACAAAATTTAACTGAAGTCATAAAAAATGAGTTGGAATATAGACTAAAAATGTTAATACTCTATTATGATATGTATATAATACGGATGATATTACATCTAATTTCTTTAAAGTTAGCTAATCTGTGAATGCTTCCTTGGATTCATAAGGAAAATTCATTGTTCCCTTACTTCTGTTCCTATAGCACTGCTTACACATTCTCCTCCGTAGTCAGACCTCCCTCCCCTAGACATTAAGGTCTTTGAGAACATTCATTGCAATTTATTTGCATTTCTATCCCCAGAGTCTTGGACAGGGCTGACACATACTAGGCACAGCGAATATATTTTCTGAGTAAATCAGAAAATATATTTCTTAAAATAAAATATTGTATAGTTCCTAATGCAAATAATATGATATAAAGAATATATTGTTGTTCCATATTCGTTGGAACTCCATTTTCCAAAAGAGGTCACTTTTTGAATGCATTGTTGTATCCAGAAACTCACAGAATGTTCGTTTTTGTCTGAGATTGAGTTTTCATTTCTGAGTTACTCCTAGGTTTTCAAGATAAAAACACTTCTGAGTCCCTTTGCTACAAAAGGCTAGATCAACTCAGCCTTCTTCTTTTATTTTTGTTGTACATCTGAGAGCCCACAGGCATAAAAGCAGGATAACATATGCACTGAATGTGAGTCCCTTACAATCTTTCTTCCTTTTAGAAATAGTTACTTTCTTTGGCATTCACTAAACTAGCTACTGTGTTCCTTATATTAATAAGAATATTGAGTTTCTGTTTGGCATTCTGCTAGACTCATTATATATAGAAAAAAAAGATGTGTTTTTATGATGCCACCATATGTATTTATAGTAAAACAAGTTTAAAAAAAGAGAGAGAAAATAATATCCAAATTTCATATTTAGCTACATGAAAGCTGGAACTACTATTTCACATTTAGATTTTCAAAAATTCTAACCTTATAAAAAATGTATTCACACATAAAGAAAATACCAAACCATACCTGTACCTCTCATATGTTGCCACTAGGTCAGGAATTGCACCAACATATGGTTCATCAAGAAAATATGTCCCAAAATGTTGGTCAAAACCACGGCACTATGCAGGAAGAATTTCTAGCTAACTTTTTAGCTAATGTAGAGTATCTCCAGTAATGGCTCATGTTTCCACCTCCAATTTAGGGGTGTAGTTTGTGCTTTCCAACACCCCAAGATGCAGTCAGAGTGGAGAAAAAGAGATCATTGTTGTTAGCATCAATAATAAAATTATAGATCATATTTAGAAGTCATATATGTGTATATATATCTTTAAGCTGTGATTATAGTTGAAAGCACAATGATTGTTAATATTGTGTAGCTGTGTTGTAGCTATAAAAACCTAATCACATATTACATTGTAAGTGGTATATAATTAGCAATTAGAATTATAAAAATAAAAATTATTGCTAACACTAAGTAGATGCGCTTACATTATTTATGTTCGTGTTACCCCTTTTAATAGTGATAAAGCTCTTTTAAACTATATTCAGAGAATGGTCTAAATTATTGATGAGACTTAAAATCATTTAGAGAGGTTAGTAGCTAAAGAAAGTTACACTTTTTCCCCAAATATTGGTCGAGTTAGCATATGGAAAGGATATGAGACTTGTTTTACGTGGTAATATGAAACAGACTAAGTCTGCTCTAGGCCGAATGTGCTCCCCCACAACTTATATGTTGAAGCTCTAAGTCCCAATGGGACTGTATTTGGAGGTAGGGACTATGGAGAGGATAATAAGAATGGCAACTTAATCCACTAGGGTTGGTGCCCTTATAAGCAGATCTCAGTTTTCTCTTTCTCAGCCATGTGTGGACATACTGATAAGGTGGCTCTCTGCAGGCCAGAAAGGGAGTTCTTGCGAGGAACTGAATTGACCAGCGCTTTAATGATGGGTTTCCTAGTTCCTCGAGCTGTGAGAAAATAACTTTCAGTTGTTTAAGCCACCCAGTCTTTATTATGTTATGAAAAGCCTTGCAGACTAAGATAAGGATTAATACTATGGTTATAGGAAGACAGACTTCAGTGTGAAGTAGATTTCTTTAGAATCTAAGAACCAATGAGATACTTTAAATGGTACAGTTTTGTCCATAACTGGAGAAATGCCAGCAAATAATTGTTCACGAGGCTTACCAAAGTGATGTGAATATCATAAGACTATTCAGATTACGTTAATTGTTTTCAAACATTGGTTAATGGACAAATGCCAGTTTTTATCATTTCTGAATAGAATAAGAATCTTATCCTTCAATTTTATAAAAAAATTTAAAAATAAAACCTCTCTTAATCTTATATTTCCTACTTTTTGACAGTAGAAAACCCTTTTGAAATTATCACATAAATATATGGTAGTTAATGCTCCTAGAAAAATAGTAAGTTAACAAACCAACCTTAGCCATCTTAATATTTTTAGAAATTTGAATTGTCTGTGTTCTGGAAGTATAGGAAGAAATAAAGGTTATGTTATCTTAATACCCTCAAATTTTGTGATTCTTCATCTTTATGATAATTAATATAGAATGATAGGATATTATATAAAAAGGGAATATCATACATAAATTCCTTTTTGATGGTGAAATCCTGAATGTTTTTCATCCTGAAAGGCACTAGACTCACTTGGCCATTGTTTTCCGTAAGCATCTAGTCAGTTAGAACTTGATTCCTCTTCCAATTTGACGCGCTCTGTGTTGTCTTTCCTGTTACCACTCTGCCTACTCTCAGTTATGAATTTTTTGGTTTCTGTTCCTGGCATCAAATTCTTAGCTTACTTTGCATAGTGTCTCCATTTCATATGACTCCAGATTATTCCGATCTGCATGGATATGTACCAAATACCATACACCACGTCACTGGTTTTGGAATATGTAGCCCCTGGAGAGTGAGGCAGCCAAGTGCCAGTATTTCCTCCAAGACACTGCAATCAACATGCATGTCTACATAGAAACAATAGGAAAGCTCTTTATGCTGGGATCTGAGAGTAGTTGGGGGATCCTACTGGATGTTACTCAGACCTCCCTCCTTGGGTAGGAAGTGCATGCCTAGTTTTTACTAGTATAGCAGGGGACTACTGTATTCTATGGCCGTTGTTCTCATGTCATGATGTGGTTTAACACTATGTTGTCCACAAAGCTTGGCCACTTGGAAGCAGGTTCAACCTACCAGGCAGAGCACTGAAGTACCAGAATTTATTGGCATCTTCCCTCTGGTGAAGGAGATGTTAAGATGCTGCCTTAATATCTATCCAGTTGCAAGTATTAATATACAAATGTCCACTATAGATGCCGGTTGATAAAAGGGCCAAGACTATAGTTAAAAATACTTTATTGTATATCTGGAAGTTGCTAAGAGTACATTTTAAAAGTTCTCACCACACAAAAAGTAATTATGTGAGGTGATGGATGGATTAACTAACCTTATAATAATTTCACAACACATCTGTATATCAAACTTACATAATATTATGTTAACTATAGCTCAATAAAGCTGGGGGGTTAAAAATAAATAAATGCCCTCCCCGGCGGGTATTGGGGGGGTGGGTAAGAGATCAACCGAAGGACTTGTATGCATGCATATAAGCATAACCAATGGACACAAGACACTAGGCTAGGGGAAGGTCAAGGGGAGAAAAAAAAAGGAGACATATATAATACTCTTTGTAATACTTTAAGCAACAAAACAATTACAAAATAAATAAATAAATAGAGACAACACCTGAGCAAATTAAACAAATTTAGCTTTTCTAAACATCACAGAAAGAATTCAGTACAGACAGAATCAGTGTCATTATCCAGTAACAGATGAGATTAATTCATTCTCATCTGTCATCAATGGCCTGAGGATCCCATCATTGGAAAATGTTCACGGACTCCTTCAGTCACAACTTTCTGTACATGAAGTTGGAGCCATGGAGAAGACAGCTCCACCTGAAAAGCCAGTGGGAAATACTCTTTTAACAAGCTCACCTTGCCAGTCTCGGCACTGCACTCCATTAGGGGTCAGCAAACCACAGCCTCTGGGCAAAATCTGACCTGCCTCCTGTTTTCAAATTCAAGTTTTATTGGAGCACAATTACACCTGCTTGTCTACGTATTGCCTAGGGCTGCTTCCCTACTACAACTACAGAGATCAAATGTCCCCTGAGGCTTAAAATATTTACTCTCTGCCCCTTTTTGGAAAAAGTTTGGCCTCGCTGTTATATAACTGGAATCAGAACACTTAGCCCTGAGTTGTTTCACTTTCCTCCCCAAAAAGCTCCCAATATTTGGCCCACACACATCCTTTGACTCAGTACTATGAAATTAGAAAAAGGGTGAGTTACCCAGCTATGTCTGAGTTTAGGAACATCCTACACATTCCCGCCAGTGATTTCTTTAAGCTAGAAGCCAACGGCCACCTGTGCACAGGGTTTTTTGTTTTGTTTTGTTTTTTTCTCTTCTTTACTTTATTCATTATATATGATATTCCCTGAAACGGAGAAAAAGAACCATCACCAATTGCATATAATTCTGTCATAAGAAATAAATGACCAGAGTCCAAATTCTAATTATTTTCACTCTTGTTTTTATATGTAGTGTTTTAAGCACATATTTCAATTATTTTGTTTTGATTCAAGGTACTTAATGTGATCACCCAAATATTAATTGCCCAAAGAGAACCATCGAATAAATGCAAATTAACTCTGCCCCCCAGAAATAGATGTTGACTAATTTAAGTTTAATGAGCCTCAAAATAGCATTTTAAGTACATTTTTATTTTTATAGATTTTAATCATATCTGTCTTGAGGGCTTGGATTGAAAGCTACAGAACTATCCTGGGCTAATTAAGCTTACTCACCTGACAGATTTCCCACAGCTCACCCCACTCTGCCCTGGGCCACAGCAGCCTTAGTTACAACAGAAGAGGAAAGGGGGAGATTATGTTTGAACAGATTTCCACAAGGTGGCAACAATACCATGCCCCCAAATCACTGCATAAATAAAGCCGCACCTTACCTTAAAATTGCATGTATTTGGCAAACACGGGATAATTGTGCCATCCATATACCAGAGCTTGAGGCTAGTGCAGAAGAAACACTTCTTTCCCGATCAAATGAGCTTGTCCAGCAGGTGATGTGCAAGATGGAGGAAATTTGAAATTGAAAGTGTATTGTTTAAGCTCATACTAAGAATATTCATTTTGATTGTTTTGAATTATGATTTAAATATTCGGAAATTTAATTGTTCCACACTTAATTAAACTCATTTTTCCTAATTTATCAGCTGCTTCAGGGAAAAGAGGCTAAGTTATTTTGGAAGCTGTGCCAACTCTCATGGGACATCAATATGCCATTTAATCTCCTAAAGACATAAATTACTAAAGTAAATAGCATTCAGTTGGTAAGCCAGCTAGTGATATGGAACACAACTGTGATAGTAATTCCACTTCCCCACATGTAGTTTTTTTTTTATCTATATAAAGAATATTTAAGTAATATAGATATAACAATATGTTGTGATGTTGGACCCAAAACCAAACTTATTAAAGCAAGGTTACAATTCAGTTACTGCTTTGGTAAAAAGGGGAAATTTAGGCATGTGGTCAGGTGTCCATGAGGCAATGCTCATAAAGTGTTTTTGCAGAGTTTCTGGCAATACCTCCCACATCCCCTAAGCTAGAAATTACCTCACATTTCACAGAACTGTCTGGGGCAGCATCATCACGTGTGACCCTCTCCTGTGACTCTTGTCTCTTGTTCATTCCATGAGTGTTATTTGTTAACTCTCCCAGGGACAAGCTCTGCCTGATTTATCACTGTATCCCCTTAATATCGTCTGTCTTGTGCACAGTAGACGCTCAGTAAATATTTAAATTAAAGCTGAATTGATTAATGGATGCTCCAAGCAATAAGTTTGATTCTCCCAGGAAATAAACTGCTCAGGGTAGTAATTTTAGACTTATTTAGAAGCTTTAGCAACTCTGTTGGGGGCTTGGGTTTGGATCAAATAATCTGAGCTTCAGAGTCAGCCAAACATCTGATATTGGGGCAGTGCTTGCATGGGAAAATCAATGAATACAAACACTCATATAATGATTACTTCATATATAGTAAAAATAGCACAAAGCCAGGCATGTATCATGCAGTGTATAAGACTACCCTAATTGTATACATGTTGCCTTAATTATCACAAGAACCCTGTGAGGTACATAATTTTATTATCTTAAGTTTACTAATGAGGAAACTGAGGAATAGGGAAGTCACCCAGCTAAGCAGTCGGGTCCAAATTTAAACCTAGACAGTTAACTTTAAACTCCATGCTCTTCATGAAATCAGATGCAGAACTGTCTCTGTGTTACCCTATGTGTGATTTAATGTTTGGCAGTGTGTAGGCAAATTTTTATTTTACTTAATTTGTTTCAAAACAGTGTGGTTTGATAGCACCTGAATGTCAACGTTATGATTTCACAAATATTTTTGCTTAGGACAAAATAAGAGTGGATGGCAGTGTTGGTCCTGAGTTGTTTTAAAGAAACAAATGAAGTAAATAGTAATATCGGAGGTTTTCAGCTACAGCAACAATCATAAGGCATTTTGGAATGACTGAAGGCTATGAAACCATATTAAGAAATATCCCGGGAAAGGGACTGCTTACATTTCAACTCATTAGGATGTATTTGTTCCTTCTCTGATACATGAAATAAGTAAATAAAATATCAGGTGATTTGATCATTATGTACATGGTACACACATAATTATAATTAAGCATCACATTATACATAGAAAGTTTTATTTATATAACTGTACTAAATAAATTCATATATATTATTTTAATGAAATGTAGCGATAAAAATAGTACTGCCTTTAATGACACACTACACAAATTTCTCAGGATGTTCCAACATCTCATATATGGTATGTGGAAGCCATTTACCGGGAAATTGAGAATATGAATTTTATATTAGTACGTCTCAAATGAAGGGGAAAAACAAGAATACTGAGTGAAGAGGGGAAATAATGTAGGTGGAATATGAAGATGAGAAAATTATGACTGTGTTTACAGGGAGCTTAAACTATGTATCCTAGACAATTAAAGCTGAAAGAAAACACCTTTCGAGCTCCCTTTTGATGGTAAGGAAACAAACTGTGAAGTTAAGCTCCTGTCTTTCATTTGTCCACCTACAGAATCAATATGTAGCAAATAAGATTAGCACACGCATGCCCCATATAGAAAAATCTAAAGTTGAAACTACAGTTAACAAACAGCAATGACAAATAGAGGTGATAGTTATTTCTGGTAATAAGCCACGTGTGGCTTTGCTGAACTAATCAGTGTGAAACTTATTGTAAAATGAGGGTCTCTGCTTTCATAAAATTGGGATTTAATTTATAGTTTTCCAGAAAAAAAAAAAGTATGCGATTGTTTATATCTGACATTGACTGAAGCTATTTGCTTCCATTCCTGCCCGTGTTCGCCTTTGCTGGTCTCATTACTGCCTCTAATCTCTGGTGGCTCAAAGTGCCAGTTGTTTTTCTCTGTATTTACAAATTCACTTCTAATAAACTAGATCTTCTGCACCTGCAGGACTCTGACAGTCCCAGCACAGATGTTAGTCTGGTCCCATCAGGCCGGAAAAGCTAGATTGTGGGCAACAGAGAACCCCCTTGGCAAGGGCACCATCCCAGCTGACAGTCATGGCCCCCTCTGTCTTCCTTTGTCCTTTCTGCCCAGTAGTTGGTGTCTCCAGAGCCCAACATCCCTGCACTTTCATTAGCTGTTTTTCATCAATTCATGTTTTCGGGAAAGAATCTGATCCAAGTAATTATAGCATGTTATTAAATGTTTGATAATGTATATACTTCCTCTCCTGGGCATATTTACACTTCAAGCTAAAAGCTTTCATCCAAAGAATAAATCCCAGAAGGTGGGATTTCTGGCATCAGTAAGCCAGAAGGGAAAGGTCTTGTTTGTTTGTTTGTTTGTTTTCTGAGATTCTCATCATGCCCTTGAAATCGCTCCAGGTCTGTTTCTACCATGTGACAGGAAGATTCTTCAATTGATCATATTGCCTCTTATGCACAGGAATTGCCAATACCTATCCTAGAAGATGCACAAGTAGTCATGGAGAATATTTTTTAAAACCAGCATATTTTAAAAGGTGTAGAATGCATAGGCTTTTCATAGGACTCAGATCAAGTGTAAAGTTCAAGTCTTAGGGTATTTGGACTCAAAACCCCATAAAGTTTTCCATTTCCAACAGTTTTATAGAGTATTTCTCAGACCAAGTTTTGTATCCCACTGCTGTAATATTATATAACGTCTATTCTAAGACTATATGTTAGGAATAAAGCAGTGAAGAGGGCAGACTGAGTCCCTATCTTCATGAAGCACCTGGCCACATTACATTATAAATATTCGTTTGCATGTTTATCCTTTGGCCTACACTAGAAGCCACGTTAGGGCAAAAAATATGTCTTGTCCAGCCATCTCTCTATAGCCCACAGTACAGTTTTTAGTGAATATATCTCTACATAAATAGTGGTAGGAATACATTATAGAGAAGTGGTTTTTTTTTCTGTAGGACCTAAGTAAAAACCATCAGACTATACTATGTAAATCAGCAGAAATTAACAATTTTGGAAGTAGTTGAGGAAGCAGAGAAGGTTGAAGTAGAGAGAATTATAAAATTAATAATAAAATGATGTGTCCACAAATACAAAAACAATACTTGCTCTTAAAATAGCTATGATTCTGTTCCCTCTTCTTTCATACAGATACAAGAATGGGAGCTTGAAAAATGAGTAAACAAGTGTCTTAATCATTTAGGGCTGCAATAGCAAAACGCCACAGAGTGGTCAGTTTATAAAAAACAGAGGTTTGTTTCTCACAGTTCTGGAAGATAGAAGTCTGAGACTAAGGTGCCAGCAGGGTCAGGTGAGAGTCCTCTTCTGGGACACACACTTCTCTTTTATCCTCACATGGCAGAAAGGGCTAGGCCAGACCGTGGTTGGCAAACTGTGGCTCGCGAGCCACATGCGGCTTTTTGGCCCCTTGAGCGTGGCTCTTCCACAACATACCACGTGCGGGCGCACGTACAGTGCGATTAAAACTTTGTGGCCCATGCACAGAAGTTGGTTTTCAGCCTGGGCGAGTCTATTTTGAAGAAGTACTGTTGATATTTGGCTCTGTTGACTAATGAGTTTGCCGACCACTGGAGGGAATTCTGGTGCCTTTATAAATGCGCTAATTCTGTTCATGAGGGCTCCACTTTCCCAAAGAAGGAGGTGCACCTCCCAAGGACCCACCTCCTTACCATCACATTGGACATAAGGTTTTCATCATATGAATTCAGGGGAGATACAGACATTTTGACCATAGCATTCCACCCCTGCACCCCCCAACTTCATGTCATTTCTACCTGCTAAATACATTACTTTTATCCCAGTAGTCCCAAAGGCCTACCTCATTTCAGCATCACTCAAAAGCCTACATCCCAAGTGTCATCTAAATATCATCTAGCCTGGCTAGTGTGTCTCAGCGGATTGAGCGTGGTCCCATGCACCAAGAGGTCACTGATTCAATTCCCAGTCAGGGAACATTTCCCAGGTTGCGTTTTGCAGCAAAGCATGGTCCCATGCACCAAGAGGTCACGGGTTCAATTCCCACTCAGGGAGCATTTCCCAGGTTGCAGGTTGCAGCATTGATCCCTGGTAGAGGGTGTGTAGGAGGCAGCCGATCAAGGCTCCTGGTAGGGGGTGTGTAGGAGGCAGCCGATCAAGGTTAATGTTTCTCTCTCTCGTCCATGTTTCTAACTCTCTCTCTCCCTCTACGGTCCTCTCTATCTAAAAATCAATAAAAACATGTTAAAATATACACATAATCTAAATCATATATGGGTGAGACATTTCATCTGAGGCACTTGCACTTCAGCTGTGAACCTGTAAAAAATCAAACATGTTATGTGCTTCTAAAACACAATGGTGAGACAGGCATAGGATAGGCATTCCCATCTAAAGGGAGAAATATAAAAGAAAAAGAGTAAAAGATTCTGAGCAAATGAAAACCTTCAGAGCCCCTGGCCATCCCTTCGTCTGTGGCTTTGCTGAGCACAGCTCTTGCAGCAGCTTTCAAGGGTTGGAATTGCTTGCCTGTAGCTCTTCCAAGATGAAATCACAGGCAGATGGTTCCAGCAGTCTGGGGTTGTAGACCCGCAGCCCTGGGAGGCTCCCTCCTTCAACATCCAGGTGGAGGTAACCATGGCACCATGCTTTGCTAGGCGATTATCCCCAGTACAGCCTTGGGCAGCACTGTCCCCAAGGCTCTGGGCCAGGGTCGTCTGGCCTGCTGATACCCAGGTAACAGTCTCCATTTTAAACCCAGGAAGCAGTTCTAATGGTTTCTGGACCCTCTTTGGAGTCCCTCTTACTTTGTCTTGAAGAATAGCACATGTTCACAGCCAATAGCGCTATGGTCCCATCCTGTAAAAGCTAAGACAACCTTCCTTTTTTCCTCTTTGTATCCTTTCCCTTCAGTTCAAGTTGGCTGTTTTCTTGCTGGAGTGGCTGATTAAGTCCTTAGTTCACACCCACATGATCCTTGTCAAAAGGTCCCTTGGTCACACCATTAGTGTTCTCTTCCAACCATGCTCTCATATTTTTTTTGCAATATGGATAGGTAAGAGTTTTTCCAAATATTTTTAGGTTCTGCTTCCCTTTTAATTAACAATTCCATCTCTAAGTCATTTCTTTAACTGTATACCATCAAGAGAAGCCAAGCCATACCTTCAATATTTGCCTAGAAAGACTTCAGCTATGTGGTATGTTAAATAGCTTGACTATATTAATTACTGCACTACATATACGTAATGAAATCATCACATTGTACATTTTAACTATGTTCAACTTTCATTAAATACATATAAATAAATACAATTACAAAGAAAAATTTGTTTCAGCCAAATATTTAATTTCCTTTTCACAAGTTCTATATTCCATGAAGCACTTAGACACAAACACAATTCAGCCACCTTCTCTGTCCTTCTATAACAAGGGTGGCCTTTTCTCCATTGCCCTATAACATATTCCTCATTTCCACCTGAGATTTCATCAGAATGGCCTATACTGTCCTTGTTTCTACTGACATTCTACTCACAGCCATGTAGGTGTTCTCTAAAAAGACTGAGCTGCTCTCTACACGTCTCCCCTTCTCCTTTGAAGCCCTCACCAGACTTGCTTTTCCTGCTCCATTCACAGCAATGGAAGGTTTTCCTGGCATACATCTCAAAACTCTTTAACCTTTACTTCTTGGCAAGTTCAAAGCTACTTCTACCTTTTTAGGTATTTATTATAGCAGCACGCAACTTCTTGGGACAAATTTTCTACCTTAGTTCGTTCAGGCTGCTATAACAAAATAACACAAACTGAATGAGTAGCTTATAAACACCAGAAATGTATTTTTCACAGTCTGGAGGCTGCTAGTCCAAGATCAGGGTGTCAGCATGGTCAAAAAGGGTCTTCCTCTGGCTCACAGACTTCTTTCAAGCTCACATGACTGAAGGACGTAGGGAGCTCTGTAGAAGCATGGTCAAAAAGGGTCTTCCTCTGGCTCACATGATTGAAGGACGTAGGGAGCTCTGTAGGGTATCTTTTATAAGGCCACTAATTCTAATCATTAGGGCTCCATCTCATGATCTAAGCACCTCCCAGAAGCTCAAACTCCTAATACCATCATATTGGATACTAGAATTTCAGCATGTGAATTGGGGGGTATGGGGGCATAAAAACAATCAGCCAGTAGCAACAAGTGTGTTTGTATTGATTTTGTTTTTTTTTATCCTGGATATTTTGAGTAATTAAATCATGTATCCAATTAATCAACCAGCCTTCTTATTAAGGACTTAATCTGTGCCAACCTCATAAAAGGTGCAGGGGAAGATGAAAAGACAAGTATCCATTTGAGTTAACAAAATGAATGATTTTGCCAAGAATTGCATAGATTAAACAATGAGAAAAGCAACATTAGAAAACAATAAAGATAGGGAGGATAGCAGGCTTTCTCAAAATTTGCTTTTTCACTTTCTCAAAATTTGCTTGAATGGCTCAGTTGGTTGCAGTGTTGTCCCATACACCAAAAGTCTATAGGTTCGATTCTTGGTCAGGGCTCATATCTAGGTTATGGATTTGATCCCTGGTCAGGGCGCCTACAGAAGGCAACCAGTCAACAGTTCTCTCTCACATCGATGTTTCTATATATTTCTCTCCTCCTATCTCTCTTTCTAAAAAATCAATAAAAACATGTCCTTGCCCCGGGCTGATTGGCTCAGTGGTTAAAGCATCAGCCTGCAGACCAAAGGGTCTCGGGTTCTATTATTAGTCGAGGGGATATGCCTCCATTGAAGGTTCCCAACCCCATAGGTGGGTTTGTGGATGGCAGCCAATGGATGTGTCTCAGGTCAATGTTTCCCTCCCCCCACTACCTCCCTTCCACTCTCTCTAGAAATCAATGGGAAAAATGTCCCTGGATGAGGATTAAGAAAAAAATCTCCTTGGATGAAGATTTTTTTTAATTGCTTATGTGAATGCATGACAATGAGATCAGCTAACATGCATTTAACATTTAAAGTCCAGGTATTGTTGTAAAATGTTTTATATGTATTAACTTTAGAGTCCCACAATAGGCACAGTACATAGCTACTATTATTCTTCTTCTCATTTTACAGATTTAAAAATAATATATATTGATAGTTTAACAAGCCTGTCTATAATTTTGCAGAAAGCAGAGCAGCTACAATTGATGCCCATGCTGGAAACCACTGTTATGGTTACTAAAGAGGCAAGAGAGATCAAGGAAAAATATCCTATCTAATAAAAGAGAAACATGGTAATTGGCGTACGACCACTACCCTTCCCATTGGCTAATCAGGGTGATATGCAAATTAACTGTCAGCCAAGATGGCGACCGACAGCCAGGCAGCTTGAAACTAACATTGGGCTTGATTGCTTCAGTGACAGAGGACTCCAACTTTCCCCACCTGCCGCTGCAGGCCTCTAAACTGCAATTCTAAGCAACTATGTAACAAACATAGAAGGTAAACAAAACCCTAGAAACCTGCTTTAGTCCGCAGGAAC
>NW_006285115.1:432703-433676 GCF_000327345.1 Myotis davidii | reverse complement strand
GTGACTGAGGGTGGCATCACAACCTTCTGATCTCCCTGCTCTGTGCATGACAGGGGCAGCTCTCCAACTCCCCAATCGGCCCTTCTCTGAGCCCGACCAGGGGCTGCACCTAGGGATTGGACCTGCTCTCTGCCACCCAGGAGCAGGCCTAAACTAGCAGGTCGTTATCTCCTGAGGGGTCCCAGACTGCGAGAGGGCACAGGCCGGGCTGAGGGACCCCCCTGCCCCCTGAGTGCACAAATTTTTGTGCACCGGGCCTCTAGTTTCTTTATAATAGACAATATTAAAGTATATTTACTTATGAATTGGGATGGTCCAATAGAGAGGGATGGGACAGAAAGTATGTTTTTCTTCTAAAAACATTTGATACAAGTTTTCAGAAGGAAAAAATTCAGGGATTTTTATCTTTAAAAGTCCTCAATTATCTGATGAATTATTTATGGATTTGCTGTCTATTTCTGCTTCAACTCAAAGGACTATATGGTTCATTGAAACATTTTTTATCTTTATATATTTAGATATTTTGAGTTAAATAGAAATTATTCTGCCTCAGATCTCTTTTAAGGGCTAACAATAGTAACAAATGATGTTATTTATCAATCCACATAGGTATAGTTAGTGATGGACATAAATCTAATACATATAGATAGATATCTAAATATATGATTAAAAAGAGAGAAAAAGAAGTTCTAGAACTTGTGACTACTACTTTATTAAGCCTGACTTCTGTCAAAATATTTTTTCATTTTGCCATATTTAGATATATAGAATGATTGAAAACTAGCTTAAATCAAAATAAAAGTAAAGGAATCACAACTTAATCACTTAGGTTTTGTGTGTGTGTGTGTGTGTTTTAATATATTTTTATTGATTTTTTTACAGAGAGGAAGGGAGAGGGATAGAGAGTTAGAAACATCGATGATGAGAGAAACATCGATCAGCTGCCTCCTTCACATCTCTCACTGGGGATGTG
>NW_006285115.1:427658-429664 GCF_000327345.1 Myotis davidii | reverse complement strand
TGATGTTTCTAACATTTTTCTCCCTCGTCCTTCCTCTCTGTAAAAAAAATCAATAAAATATTTTTTTTTTAAAAAATATTTCTTCTAATTAATTTCCTTTCAATGTGCATGGATTCATTCACTGGGCCACTAATATACAGATAAACATAGTTTTTTAGAATGTAAGCTTTTTATCTAAATATATGATTAAAAAGAGAGAAAAAGAAGTTCTAGAACTTGTGACTACTACTTTATTAAGCCTGACTTCTGTCAAAATATTTTTTCATTTTGCCATATTTAGATATATAGAATGATTGAAAACTAGCTTAAATCAAAATAAAAGTAAAGGAATCACAACTTAATCACTTAGGTTTTGTGTGTGTGTGTGTGTGTTTTAATATATTTTTATTGATTTTTTTACAGAGAGGAAGGGAGAGGGATAGAGAGTTAGAAACATTGAAGAGAGAGAAACATTGATTAGCTGCCTCCTGCACACCCCACACTGGGGATGTGCCCGCAACCAAGGTTCATGAATTTGACTGGAACTGAACCTGGAACCTTTCGGTCCACAGGCCAACGCTCTATCCACTGAGCCAAACCGCTTAGGGCATTTTTGTTGTTGTGATGGTTTGTTTGCTTGCTTTGTTGATCCCTTGGTTATCTTAAAATTCTAGAAAATTGTCATACAACTTGATAAATCTTCATTCAACACAATTTGCTATTGTGTGGACTGGGTTTCAACACACTGCATTACCCATCTGCTTCATATATATATCTATACTAATAAAAGACAAAGATGCTAATTGACCATACCTTTGCTATGCCCACCAGCCAATCAGGGTGACTATATGCAAATTAACCCAACCAAGATGACAGTTAATTTGCATATACCGGCTGGGAGAGAAGACTGAAGACAACGTGGAAGCGAAGCGCTGCAGAAGGGAGCAAAGTAAAGGTGGCGGAGACAGGAACGGAGCCAAGGCGGCGGGGCGGGAGGGAAAGCAGCCGGGCGGCGAGGTGGGAGGGAAAGCAGCTGGGTGGTAGAGCAGGAGCGAAGCCCACCTTAGCGGGTTTCGCTCCCTTCTCTGCTTCACTCCAGCCACAGGAAGCCCTATTGTTGCAGGAATCTTCCTGCAACGGGCCTCTAGTATATATATAAAATGCTAATATGCTAAGTGTCCGTCCAACCAGTCACTATGATGCGCACTGACCACCAGGGGGCAGATGCTTAACACAGGAGCTGACATCACATGCACACTGGCCATTTACAGAGAAACAATACTGCAGACCTGGTGTCCACAAAGCAACACTCGGCTTCCCCCAAGTGAGACACAGGCCCCACCATCACCCCAGAGTGACAGCCCACCAAATCCCAGCCAATGCTGCCAAGACTCCATGGAGCAAAATGCGGCCCACAGCCCAGCCCAGCCTGAAATGGTTGCTGTGAGTATGGGTAATGACATCCCATAGCAATGCCCCACTTCTTCTCCTTAGCAACAACTAGCCTTCTTGCAGTTGCTTCAGCCCAGGAACATGACTTGCTTTATAGCCAGATGGAAACATTTCACACTTTAACCAATGTATGTGAAATATTTTCCCGTGCCTCATCCCCTTTGATCCTTACAGAAGTCCTGGAGTAGGTAGATAGGAGACTCAGTGGAATCCTATTTTCTTTTCATTAGCCAGAAAACAGAGATTTAGAAAGCTTAGAAACTTGACCTGATTGAAAAGAAGAAATGGTGGACCTTGAAAATGACTTCAGGTTTTCTCACTGCACAGAATACAGTCAAACACTGCTGCAGTTAAATATTTTACCCTTTGTTGTCCCTGCGTGTTCTACAACAATAATCTGCTTTGTGTTGATATTTACTGCTGTGTTGCTGACAACTACCTGAAAGAGAAGTTGGGGAGCTTCACTGGGCTGAAAAATGTTTAGCTACACCAGAAAGCAGGTCTAATTAAGCAGGTTTATTCTATATCTATAAAAGGCTAAGTTGACTCGCACATGCACAATACATATAAAGCTC
>NW_006285115.1:425689-427124 GCF_000327345.1 Myotis davidii | reverse complement strand
ATAAAATATTTTTTTTTTTAAATATTTCTTCTAATTAATTTCCTTTCAATGTGCATGGATTCATTCACTGGGCCACTAATATACAGATAAACATAGTTTTTTAGAATGTAAGCTTTTTCCCAGAATAAATGAGTGCTTTCAATTGAAACCTTCTTCTTTCGTCCATTCCCTCTGTCTTTACAAGGAATGACAAGGAGAGTTTTCAGAGGGAAGTAGTGTAACCGAGTATATGATATGAAAGAGCAAAATGGGGGTGAGATCAGCCTGCAGATGAGCAAATTACCTAACCTTCTGCTTCAAATGTCTGGTAAAAAGCTATTCAAATTATGTGCAACAGCAGAACAGTGGGTAACAAGACATTTCTGTAAATTCTGGGATACATGGAAATATTTGTGAATTATTTTATGAATCTTAACATTTGGAACTTGGTGCAATCATTTTCTATTAACTACAAGGTCACCATAATGTTACTATTATTATTAGAGCTTTTATGTGTTGTTTTTTTCAGATTCAAAAATATTTTATAAAATACTTATTTTCTAAATGTGTTCAACTTATATTACAACATTAGAAATGGGAATCTGAAGTAATAGAATGACCTAAAGAATATTTTGTAGGACAAAAAATAATGTTATCATTAGTGGACTCCATATGGAGACAATTCTGCAAAATTGCCAATATGTCTTCTTTTCTAAAGTTTGATTCTGAATCTAAAGTCAGAGAGATGCTAGAAGATGAGTTGGTTACTGGTGTCAAAATAGTAGAATCTCCCTTATTTCCAAATGCATTCTGTATTCAGTGAACTGTGACCAGCAAAAAACTGAGAAGTTGCAACATTTGACTTAAACTTTCATTTTTATTGCTGACTTCTTCAAGTAACTATTGCACGTAGTAGAAAACTCCATATTTTATCTTTTTAGTTCAAGGAAAATACAGGATCTACCATTTCCTGTATTACACTTTAACAATATATAAGTGCTTTGTTATTTCAGAAAGTCTTCAACTATCAAATAGGGTATCAGAAAAGTTGCAAGTTCAGAAGTTTTTTAAAAGTTTATTAACTTTTGAATTTTAAAATTGAAAAAAAATTACTAGTAAAGATTTTTAAATAATATTTCTTTATTTTTACTTAAAATCAGGAGAATCTCAAATTTAAAGAAAACATTTGCTTTATTTCTAATGTAAGATTTTAATTATTTATTTTACAGAATCATTAACTCTTATCTGATAGTAAACAATATCAGACCAAAATTCTATATCAGTTGTCATTTTCCTAATTGTTTAGATTATGATTTAATTTTCATAAGGTATTACTTTCAATAAATATCATTTTATCTTGCTAACTGCAGACTGCAAAGGTGTTCAAACAGGCCTTCGGCTTCCATATCCCATATGATGCAGTGTACGGCTAATTTGCCTACAAACGTCAGGTGGT
>NW_006285115.1:422784-423870 GCF_000327345.1 Myotis davidii | reverse complement strand
AGTGAAAATGATTTTAAGTTTTGCCCATTGAGTATAATGTTGGCTGTAGGTTTGTCATATAAGGCTTTTATTATGTCCAGGTATGATCCTTCTATTCCCATTTTGCTGAGAGTTTATTTTATCAGGGAAGCGTGTTGGATTTTGTCAAATGCTTTTTCTGCATCAACTGATATGATTATGTGATTTTTATCTCTCAATTTGTTTATGTGGTGTATCACGGTTGTTGATTTGCAGATACTGTACCATCCTTCCATGCCCAGAATAGATCCCACTTGGTCATGGTGTATGATCTTTCTAATGCAATGCTGAATCTGATTTGCTAGAATTTGTTGAGAATTTTGGCATCTATGTTCATGAGGGATATTGGCCTGTAATTCTCTTTCTTTGAATTGTCTTTATCTGGTTTGGGATTAGGGTAATGCTGGCTTTGTAGAAAGAGCTCAGAGGTTCTCCTTCCTCTTGAAATTTTTGGAATAGTCTGAGGAGGATAGGTTTTATTTCTTCTTTGAATATTTGGTAAAACTCCCCTCTGAAGCCATCTGGCCCAGGGCTTTTTTTTGTTGGAAGTTTTCTGGTTACTGCTTCAATTTCCTCCATAGTTATCAGCCTATTCAGATTTTTTTATTGTTCCTGATTGAGTTTTGGAAGGTCGTATTTTTCTAGGAATATGTCCATTTCTTCTAGGTTGACCAGTTTATTGGAATGAAGTTGCTCATAGTATTTTTTTATGATTCTTTGTATTTCTTTGGGTTTTGTTGTTATTTTGCCTCTTTCATATCTGATTTTGTTTCTATGGGTCCTCTTTCTTTGCTTCTTGGTTAGCCTGACTAGAGGTTCATCAGTCTTATTTATCCTTTCAAAGAACCAGCTCTTGGTTTCATTGATCTTTTGTAATTTTTTTTGTTTGTTTGTTTTGTTTCTATGTCATTTATTCCCACTCTGATCTTTGTTATTTCCTTCCTTCTGCTCACTCTGGGATTTTCTTGTTGCTCTCTTTCTAATTCTTTAAATTGCAGAGTTAGATGGTTTATTACCAGTTTTTCTTATTTTTTGAGATAGGCCTGTCATGCTATAAACTTCCCTCTC
>NW_006285115.1:381981-422644 GCF_000327345.1 Myotis davidii | reverse complement strand
TCTGCCATTATTTCTTCAAATAGGTTTTCAATAACTTGCTCTGTCTCTTCTTCTGGCACCTGTTGGTACATTTAAAGTTGTCCCAGAGACTCCTTACAATATCTTCATAATTTTGGATTCTTTTCCTTTTTGCTCCTCTGATTGGGTGTGTTTTGCTTCCTCATATTCCAAATTGCTGATTTGATTACATATTCACAAGATCTAACATTCACAATCATTGCAATCAAAAGTATTTTTCTAAAACCATTTTTATTTTTGTTTAATTTAAAAATTTTAAGCTTTACTAATTAACATATTTGTGAGTTTTCAGGAGAGGTATATGTAAACTTTAAAATTTAAAATTTAGGTGTATTTTTAAATTTATTGGGGTGACATTGGTTAATAAAATTATATAGGTTTCAGGTGTACAAGTCTATAGTAGATCATTTGTATATTGTATTGTGTCTTCACCACCCCAAATCAAGTCTCCTGCCATCACTATTTATCCCCCTTATGCCCTCTTCTACCTCACACCACCCTATTTTCCCTCTGGGAATCACTATACTGTTGTCTGTGTCTAAGTGTTGTTGTTGTTATGTTTTTCTTTGCTTAATTCTTTAAACTTTTTACCCAAACCTCAGCCCCCTTCTGTAATAAAATAAATGTGATAAACTGTGTGATTAAGGAAGCTCATAAAAACTTTAAACTAACAATTACAAATTGATACTTTCCCTCTGCAGTATCTAAGAGCCAAATGTTTTTATTTTTCCTTGGAATCGAATGACTTCTTGGTAAACTTACTATGTGAAATATTGTTTTATTTTCTAGTTCAGTCATCTTTGACACTTGACAGAGTGTTACTTGCCAAAAGAGTTTGCAGTACATTTTAGCCTCATAGGGGAAAGGAAGAAAAGGTTTAAAAGTTTTTAAACTAAGACTATAAGTGAAAAGATGGAATAAAATATATTCACCCCAAAATTTCTAAACAAAGTTAAGGTCTTATTTTATCATTTACTTATTTACAATATTACACACAATAAGAAACCAAGTCTTAAGAATGCAAATAGTAAATATTTTTAATTCAGAAATCAATGTATTTTTCAGTATATAAGTCCAATGATTGCCCTGGTCATAAGTCAGTCTATCTTAGCATGAATTTTTCAATAATATTGAGAGCATAACAGAAAACAACTTGAAATAAATGCTCACTTCTATTGAATTTTGAGATGTGCCTCTTTCTAGTTTTTTTTTAATATCTCTTTTTCACATAAATGTAAATTTATAGAGATATAAAATTACTGGTGTAGTATAATATGTTCAGGTGAATAGAACAAAAAGTCATATTTATGCTTATCTTAAAGAGGTTATATTTGTTCCTTAAAACAAGTGCTTTCCAATTCCTTATGTTCTCTTTTTTGCTCTTGGCCCTTTGATGATCTTTCTGGATACATGTTTCGCCCAGATTATTCAGGCCATGCAACTGAATCTGAAAGATAGGCTGCATCAGAGCTATAAGATGTCACGAGTATTTGTAGCTTGCTCTGTTTTCTTTGACCCCAGAAGGAGCAGTTTTTATTGATGTGTCTATAGCTGTGGATGGAACAAGGTACTAATGGCTGAAAGGAAAAGTGCAAGGAACAAAGGCAAAAGATGGAAGAGTGTATCAGCTTTCTCCTGTTTTTCAATGTAATCAACTGTATTAATGAACACATTTTCCTTATTCATATACAAATGACAGTGAATTTCATACAATAAGATTATGGACTCCACATAACTTTTGAATAAGGTGGTATTTTTTTCCTACCATTTTTGGGATAATTTATGAAAAGAGTTCAATTACTTTCTACCAATATATTGAATAAATGAAATCAGTCCTAAAATCTGATTGTACACTCTGACTAGTTTGCAACATGAAGAAAATAATGTAAGTCCCCCTCTCTCTCTCCCTAGGTTTCTGGATCATTTGAGAATTTTACTGGCTGCATAGAAGTTGTAGAAATCAATAACTGGGGATCTTTCTTCCATCCAAGGCAGTGAAAAAAATTCACATCATTAACTGCAGGTAAAATACCACTAATGAATTTTCAAACAATTGTTCAAATATCCACATCAAAAGATAAGATTTCCATTTGAAGTAATCTAATCGTTTGGTTTTTCTTCACACTTCCACATTCTAATTTACTTTCTTGCAGACTATAGAATTTGTAAGCTCTATCCCAATTAAGTTGGAACATTTATTTATAATCAGTTTCTTCTTTATACTGATAAGAAACATCATATCTACCAAAAAAAAAAAAAGATCAGTGAGTTGGATTAGAAAACATCATCGCTCAGTATTTAAGTACAAGCACACTGATGGTCATGCAGGCGGTATACTGCTCAGAGTGCTAAAATGTATTTTTCTGCTACTATATCTCTCTCAAAAAGTTGTCCTTGTGCTTGAATGTCCATCTTAGTGACACATTCTTTTCAGATAACCTTCTCTGGTTATAGAAATATCTACCTATGTTGGGGGGAAGAGCTAGTACAGTTGACTCAGTATTAGGCATTAAAACAGTATAAATTGGTTTTTTAAAAAACTCCCTTACAGTTAAGAAAAAAGGATCATTTTTGGAGCTTTATAGTGCATTGTTATATAGTGCAGGATGGGGCATGGTGTTTGGTCATAGGATAGCCTAAAAGCCTAAAAACATATTAATTTATTCTACCAAAATTTTTAGAAGTACTGAAATCTTTCTGTGCACTCTGGTCCAATGTGAATAAACAGTCACACAGTGTCAGTTGTTAAGGAATTTATAATGTAACTAGAGGCCCAATGTACGACATTCGTGCATTCGGGGGGTGCAGGGAATCCCTCAGCCTGGCCTGTACCCTTTAGCAGTCCAGGAATCCTCAGGAGATGTCCAACTGATGGCTTTGGCCTGCTCCCCACAGTCAGACATCCTTAGCACTGCCGCGGAGGTTGGAGAGGCTCCCGCCACCACTGCTGCAGTCACCAGTCTTCAACCCAATTTGTGGTTGAGCTGCACTCCCCCTATGGGAGCACACTAACCATCAGGGGGTAGCTCCTGTATTGAGCGTCTGCCCCCTGGTGGTCAGTGCACATCATAGCGACTGGTCATTTGGCCCTTCGGTCGATTTGCATATTACCCTTTTATTATATAGGATAGAGGAGCTATTGATGAAATGTTTAAATGAATATATGAATATGAAAGTGCTAAGAAAAAAAACAGAAGGCTATGAGAACCTCACATATTTGAGTAAAATCAAACTTGCTCCTTCATTTTTTGTGTGTGTGTTTGTGGGGGGGGAGGGGTATTGTTTATATTTAAGAATTAAAGAAATACTTCAGAAGGTAAAATAAATCACCTTAAAATCTTTATTGTTGAAAGTATAAATGCCCCCTTTGTTCCCCATTGACCCCTTCTATCTCACCTCCTGCCCTAGACTAATGCATTTACAATAGTTGTATATTTGTAGCAACTATTATACAGTAGTAGACAGGGTGCTTTTATTTTGCTTGTTTGCCTATATGTTTTGTTTTTAATCAAATGAAAACTTGATGTCTTACATTACATACATTAGATGGGTCCCAGCAATTTTAATATAAATCAAACACCCATAAGTCCTTATATTTTACTACTTATTCCTATTTTTTTTTAAAAAAGCATATGTCCATTTTTTTATGATTTACAATTAGAAGTATTTTCTAACAATTATGTATCCCTTAGATTCTTTGTTCTATACCTTCTCTGTCAAATACTATGTGATCTGTTAACTATTACTAAGTTAATTATGAGCAGTCACTAGGTATTAAGTCCATTGAAAAGGATGCAGTTCTTTGATAATTTATATATTCATCTGCTAATTTAATAATATGATAAATATACATGTTTCTATTATTTTTATAAAAGCAGGACACATTTGACTTTTGTTTATAGGAATAAGTATAAAACAAGAACAAAAACAAAAATTCATTGTGTAATCTCAGCTATCTTCAAGGCAATTGTAAATGTTGTATTTTCTTGGTCTCTCTTCTAATATAGTCCTATTTTATTTAAAATGGCATTCATTTGACCTTTATTTTATAATATTGGTTCTTTAACCACTGGCTAGGACTTAAAGCTTCTAGTGATATTATCCCTCCCTACAAAATCCAACAGAGCTGTAGACATATAAGAGGTATTTTGCTTATAGTTAGAGTTAGTACAACTGGCAACGATTAAATTTCTCTGAATATTTACTCTTTTCCTCTCACCAACCTATACCACCACTTTATTTCACTTAGGACCTCCTCTCCTAAAAGATATATTATACAGAATTCTTTTAGCATATAGTTTTCAAAGCCAAATTATGCAAATTCCTGTCTGTATGACAGTGAGCAAGGTCTAAAAGTTCCCCATTTCTCAGTCTTCTCATCTATGAAATCAGAATAACAACCCTTGCTTATATGGTTGTGAAGAAGAGAAAACTAGGCTTTCTCCTTGTTAAGAGCTCAATGACACTGGCCTTTTTTCTTTTTTTAAATTATATCCCATCTCCAGAGAGTGGCCTCCTCTAGTCCCCTTTGCAGCAACCTCTTCTCCTCCCATCCCCCTCCCTCAGAAGGCTGGGCAGACCTAAACTATACTGTCACCTCCTAATGGAGGCATTCCTGGACCAACCAAAATAAAATTACTCTATTTCCATAATGTCTTTTATATTCTTTATGAGACATATCACTGTTTGAATTTATTTATTTGTTTGTTTAGATGGTTCTTCTATGAGTCCCTTCACGGTATAGCGTGTGCTATCCTTGTGGGTATGGATATTCACTGCCATTTCCCTGGAATAGCAGATGTTCCAAGTTTTACTCTATAAAGTAGCTTGTAATTCTATTGTGAGATTGTTTCTTCACGCACATTTTTACTTTGAGATTCCCATTAGATTTACCCTACACAGTGATTCTGAAATATTTTGGCTTTTGCACTCTTAAAAATTATTATTGGCTACTAAGAGCTTTTTTAAAAATATACACAAATATAGCATTTTCATCAGTGTTTATCATATTAAAAAACTGAGGAGTTTAAGTATATTTGTCATTTAATTCTTGTAAAATAAAAAGATAAACTCATTGCATATTAACATAAATAACATAGAATAGTGTACTTCTATAAAAATAACTATACTTGACAAACATAAAAATGATAGAAGAGTGTAATGTTTGACATATTTTGCACATATTTTTAATGAAGACACCTGAATTTTCATATGTGCTTCTGCATTCAATCTGTCCAATAATTGCTTACTGTGGTAGCTTAAGAAATCTTGCCTCACACACATATATTTGGACATGATACGGTGTTATTAGAAGGCTTTTCAGAGAATTGGAAATACTTTTCTTTGATATTACACCAAAACTTGGTAATAATAGATTGTTAAAGGTTAGTTGTAATATGTAATGTGAAACCTTGATCAGTGAGCTTTTACACTCTTAAATTCAAACCCATTGTCCTATTTTACATTTTTTTAAAATATATTTTTATTGATTTCAGAGAGGAAAGGAGAGGGAGAGATAGAAATATCAAAGATGAGAATCATTGATTAGCTGCCTCCTGAGCGCCCCCTACTGGGGATCGAGCCAACAACAGGGGCATGTCCTGCCTGACCTGAATCAGACACTGATCTTCTAGTTCATAGCAATTAACTTCCACGATATTTTGAATTTAATTAAAAAAGGTCCACCGCTTGCATGTATAGATGCTTATGGCGTACAAATTTAAGTCGCCACTCAACCACTGAGCAACACAGGCTGGGACTATTTTACATTTTGAATGGTTCTTTTACCCATGCATGGTTTTGTACTATCACTTACAAAATATTGTTTTTGAGTTATTCAGCTGCCTCAAATATCTAGACATGTCAGTATAAAATGTCAAAAAAATCTTAGCTGTGAATATGCCCTTCAGTCTCATCAGAAAAGTTTTTAACTATTGTAAAGCTGTCAAACTCACAATAGTGGATAAGATTTTTTTCCAAAATTCTAATATTTGCTTAAACGCTCAGATTTTAATATTGACAACAAATACTATTAGTTACTTTCTTTGACGTGACAGGCTCATTTTGTTTTTGAGAAACTCTCTACCTAATACCTTGAGTTACATAACCATAGTTTGAATGTTAGTTGTTATTTCAAGAAGCTAGCTGGGCTTGCATGCTAAATAATCATATAAGTACTCCTCTAAGTACTTCTCCTTGAGCTCAGCAGGCAGCAGGAGTTTATTTTATGCATTGTCCCCCTTGCCTCACACATTATTAAGAAGGCATATACTTATAAGTTATAGTTTTAAAAATAATAGTTTTGCCACTGCCTCAAGTACATTCTTGAGTTAAATTAGCACTTTTCAACTGTAAGTCGAGAATACTATACCTATTAATGTAAGTTGGTGTTACCATTTTTATTCATACTAAGGCATTATAGTTTTATCCACCATTACTCTTGTACTGTCAGTGTGAATGTAAACACAGTGAAAAAGTCAAAAAGCATCTTGGTGTTGTTAAAAATATTTTAACCTCACAGACCATATGAAAGATTGTTGGAGTCTTTTTCATCACACTATGAGAAATACTGCTTTCCATTAATTTGGTATTTGGTTCCCTATTTTCCTGATTATATCGCACAGGTAGTTACTGTCACAGTGGAGGACTATGTGAGATTCTGAATTTTATTACAGGGACTATAGTCCTACCATTTTATATTATAGCATTGAGATGCTACTGTCGAGAAGCCAAAACTAAAATTAATACTAGTCTCAGTCTTACACATATAAAGATGAATAACCCCACAGTTTGTTGATTTCTTGCTTGAGGCTCATTAATATATTCTCTTTATTGACCAAAAGACTTCTATGAGTTAATTCTTATTATAATAATTTTTATTATATATCTTTCATTCACTTCAAAGCTTCTAGGAAATATTTCTATATAATATTTTCATCTTCTCTAATATTTTTAAATTATTATAAAATCTTGCTGTTTATACTTTTGAAATATATTCTTATTTATAGAAAAATTATATGTGTTTAATGTATACATGATTATTTTATATACATATACATGGTGAAATGATTACTATAGTCAAGCTAATTAACATATATATCTCCTCAGATAGCTACTTTTTTGTGTGTGGTGACAGCACTGAAATTTACTCTCTCAGCAAATTTCCAGTATTTCAGTATAGTCTTATTAAATTAACTATAGTCATAGTGCTGTACATTAGATCTCCAGACTTCTTCATCTTACAAGACTGCAACTTTGTTTCTTTTAACCAGCATCGCTCCATTCCCGACACCTACCTGCCCTGGTTATCACCATCCTACTATTAGACGATTTTCAACTCTTATAAGTGAAATCATGCATTTTTTTTCTTTTGGAGTCTGGCTTGCTTCACTGAGCATAATGTCCTCCAGGTTCATCCATGTTGTCATAGATGGCAGCATCTCCTTTTTTAAGACTGAATAATTGTCCATTATAGATGATAGATAGATAGATAGATAGATAGATATCACAATTTATTTATCCATCAATAGACATTTGGTTGTTTCCATATTTTGACTATTGTGACTAATGTTTCAATGAAAATAGGCTGCAGTTATATCTTTGAGGTACTGATTTCATTTCTTTTGGGCAAATAACCAAAGGAGGGCTTGCTAGGTAACATGGTAGTTCTTTTTTTAGTGTTTGTTTTTGTTTTTTTGTGTGTGTTTTTGTTTGTTTGTTTTGTTTGTTATTTGTAGAGACACCTATTGTTTTTTATAATGGCTATTCCAAATTTACATTATAGTGTACAGGCCTCCCTTATCTCCATAGCTTCACCAATACTTGTTTTTTGTTTGTTTGTTTTTATAATAACCATCCTAACAGGGGTGAGATGATATCTCATCGTGGATTTGATTTGCATTTCCCTAATGATTAGTGATGTTGAGCAACTTTCATAAACCTGTTGGGCATTTGTATGTCTTCTTTGGAAAATTCTCTGTTTAGGTCTTTGCCATTTCTTAATTGGTTTGTTTGCCTTTTTGATATTGGGTTGTATGAGTTTATTCTGTACGTAGGGTAGTTAGCCCTTATCAAATGTGGTGATTTGCAAATATTTTCTTCCAATCCATGGGTTGCCATTTTCCTGGTTGTTTCCTTTGCTTTGCAGAAGTGGTGGGGTTTTTTGTTGTTGTTATTGTTTGTTTGTATGTTTAATGTAGTTAAACTTGTTTATTTTTGCTTTTGTTGCCTGAGTTTTTGCTGTCATATCCAAAAATAATTTCCAAGGCCAATATTAAAGAGCTTTCACTTTTTTGTTTTCTTGGCATTTTACAGTTTTAGGTCTGACTCTTTGCATAACCTTAGCAAAGTTATTTAACTTCTCTGTTAAATAGCTTCAGTTTCCTTAGCTGTAAAATAAGAACAATAATAATAGTATCATGGGGTTGACATGAGAATTTTATGTAACTGTGTATAACCAATGCACTTAGCACAGTGCCTGGATACAGGAAGTGCTTTCATTTTGATAACTATTGTAATTAGCAATCTTCACATTTGTTTATTGGACCACATTCCCAGTCAAGTAGGAGAATAGTCATTTGAGAAGAATAATACTAATTTCATTAATTAATGCTGCCCCAATAAATTCAATAAAAATTTTAATGAATACTTTCCATGAGAACTTCAAATGTGCTACCTTCATTTAAAAAAAATGTTTTTCTAGTACAAAATGAACAAAATAATACTCTAAAATAAATTTTAAGAAATAGATTCAAAGACGCTAAACAGCAAAGTACAAATATGAAGTTGATAAGTTTTGTCACACTATAAATTGAGTTCATTTCTATTCCAATTTATTTTTTTCATTTTGCATAAGTTTTTTCTTACTGAAATATATTTTTATTTCTCTGCATTGTGGAAACTTTCCATTGTTCTATTCATGTCTCTTTCAAATCTTTGTGCATTGTATGCTTTCCTTGACAATTGAAAGATATCAATATTTACATTTTAAAGTCTATTTTAATACTTGGGAAATGAACCATTCAGGAGTAAAAAAAAACCTATTTTTAGTTCCGCAATGAAATACATATAGTTGAGTTTACTTATGCAAATACAATCATATCCAGTAAAATTTTATATTAATCTTTTTCAAATGTTTCTCTTTGACGTTCTGGTGATTTATAACATGGTTTAGTCTTATGAAAAACAGAAATTTTGTTTATTTTGGAATAATAGCCTTCATGGTTGTGTTCATGATTAATGATGGATTTGCAAAAGCTGTCTCATATGTTCAAAACTGTCATGAGACTAAGAATGGTCATATACCTCATTGTCCTCCGGCTTCTATATATTGCAAGATGCTCCTGACACATTTTACTTCAATTTCTGCTTTTGGTATTAATAGATGGTAGTCTTCCAAATGGTTGCATTGTTTTCAGAATAAAATTTAAATTCTTTACTAGCTTTGCAGCAAACAGTTTTTGCACCCCCTCCAGATAGAGAATTTCACCCACAGAAATAGTTGCACAGAAAAGAACACACTTGCTCAGTCCTTTCCACCTTCCCCCATTCCTTGCATCTGGGTGGGACTATTGAGCTGGTCCTCTTCAGTGAAATGAGAACTGAAGTAAAGTGTCTGTGATTTTCGGCCTGTGATGTTTAGGAAGTGCATTTGCTGTCATTTACTAAGTGAGAAGGACCTCAGGATCTAACATGTCACTGAAGCTTCTAAAGTTTAGAAAAGCTGATTCTTTAAAGAACCCTTCCCAAACAAAGCATTAAGAATATATAACATGGAGAACAATGCAGGCTCATTAAGATATGTCAGTGAAATATAACAACTAAGCTGTTCAGCAAAGATTAATTCAAAGGATGCTCTCTCCCCTCCTGGTGACCTTCAGATGACCTCAAGGTAGCTGTCATTAGGTTGAGAGATAAAGATAAGAGAAGAAGAAAAAAACAAAATAATACTAAAGCCAGCTTGGGAATTATTGCAAGGAAAGAACACTGCATGTTGTTATTAACATGAACCGGACTAAATGTAAATAGATTGATGCCTCCTAAATGTTAATGAAAGTATATTGCCAAGAAAACCACAAGCCTTGATAAAAACAAAGAAACAGACAAACAAAAAAAGAAACACTAACTGTGAAACTTAGGGCCCCAAAATTGATACCTGAAGCACTATGTGTGAAAGCGCTGTCTTCCCCAAGGAGCACATTCTGTATAAAGCCCATTTCAGACTGAACCAAAGAGGAAAGCACCATGAACAGGGATCTTGCTAACCACAGAGAATCTGTCGAAGCAAGGATCCTTCTCGAGTACCGAGGCAGAAAGAAGGTGTCACAATTGATAGCTTAGCTGCTCTTCATCATTGCTACGTATTCCCATTTCTGCCTCTCTGATGGGCTTTTTTTTTTTTTTTTTTTGCAAGTATCCTGTTCCTGCTCCATATGTTTATATGAAGGGTCAGGATTGTTTTTGAGTTTGTAGCTCTTCAGACCTTAAGAGGCCACATCCATACCTGATGGAAAAGACTGGACATAACCTAGAAACCATTGACTTTGAGCAGTGACTAGAAGAGATTTTGTGCTCTATCTCTTGGAAAGGGACTAGGTATACTACCAGTATAGGAGAAAGGGGGCATGTATGGCTATTGAGTGGGTAGAGGAGCAGTCTATGGGAGACATAGCTAGCTGTCAAAGTAATGAGCTTTTACTAAAGGCAGCAGGCAACACAGTGACAACCTTTTCCTGCTACCTTGCCTCTAGGTCAAAGGTCAACAAAGATAGCCACAGGCTAATTTCAGCCAGCACTCCTTACCAGGCCCAGGAACAAAGAAGGTCTTACATTTTAAATAGTTGGAAACAATTTTTTTAAGAATAATATTTTATGACACATAAATTAAATGAAATTCAAATTTCAGTGCCCATAAATAAACTATTACTAGCACACAGCCTCACCCAATCACTTACATATTATCTTTGGCCCCTTGCAACCTATAACCACAGAGTTGAGTAGTTGTCACAGAGACACATGACCCAAAAAGCTTACAACATTTACTATCCAGTTCTTTACAGGAAAAGGTTGTCAATATAGTTCTCACAAATGGAACATGAAGAGGAATGAAGTATGTCATTCTCTCTTTTTCTTGTTCTTTTTTTCCCTCACCTCTGGCTGGATGTAGAGAACTGTAAGAACCTAGCCACTGGTAGAATCACAGGTTAGAAGACACCTCAGATCCTAAATCATTACATGGAGAAAACCTGCCCTCTCAATCCCATTAGACTGCTAAGTGAGCAAAAATGAATGATTCTGTCAGGCCACTGAAATGTTTCAAATATATATTTTAATCGATTTCAGAGAGGAAGGGAGAGAGAGATAGAAACATTAATGATGAGAGGGAATCATTAATCAGCTGCCTCCTGCACATCCCCTACTGGGGATCAAGCCTGCATCCGGGGTATGTGCCCTAACTGTAAATAGAACTGTGACCTCCTGGTTCATAGGTCAACATTCAACCACTGAGGAACACTGGCCAGACTAGGCCACTGAAATTTGGTGGTTTATTCTTATAGCAGTGTGGATTATACAAAATACTATAGACTGCTAAATTTTTAACCTATCTAAAGTATCAGGATGTTTCTGTTTATCCTCGAACATTCTTACTTAGCTGGTTGCATTATAGTCTTCTAGCTTCTGTCTCACCACTCCTCTGTACTTATTTCTCTGTATTACAATATTTTTAACTTTTGCTATGCTGTGTATATTGAGATAAATAAAGAAGAGTTCCTGTCATTAAGGAACTCACAGCACATTGCAGAAAGAACACACTGACAGACAGTTATTCTAAAAATGGCAATTGCAATGATATAAATACTCCTTTGTGTTGCCATAAGAGTGACTGTGATTGATGCTAAGATATCCACAGACACAGAGAAAGTCACTTAGAATAGGTACAGGGAGTGACTTAGTAGCACACAGTCACCTATACTGGGCTCAGTCCTAGTCAGAGAGAGAGCTGTCCTGGCCTTTAATCCCAGAGATGGTATTCAACTGCAACAGATACTGCTTGGAACAGTAGACAGTCCCTTCAGGTGCTTTAACAAACTCATTGATTACCATGATCTGGCCCCTCTCAGCTTTTCTACAGAGTCTGGCAATGTGGTTGTCTAGGTACCAGGTATCTGTAGCATAACCTCAGAGAATCCTATGTGCTTACTGTGAGACTATATAATTCAAAAAAAGTCAAGTTTCTAAGAATACTATTTGGCCTCAAGTGGATCTGACCTTAAATGTGCCTAAGATTTATCCCTGTAATACTCATCCATTCATTCATTAAATATGTATTGGCCTACTACCTGATGGTTGAGTTCTCTTCCAGGTATTGAGATATAAAGACATAGAAAATAGGCCCAGTTTGCCCTCATGAAGCATAATCTACTGCATTTTCAGGGGATGAAGGTGAAGGTGGGAGAGGGGAAATTCCCCCCAAATCTAGCAGACGCCAGACGTATCAGAATCAGAAATAGTGCCTGGTCTCCCTCCTCCAGAATCTGAGACAACTTTCAAGTTTGGAGGAAAATAGAGGCTTTCTATGCATTGGGAATTTCTACCGTAATGAGAAATTGGTGGGTAAATATTGCATTCTACAAGTGTGTTGGGTGCAATGAAGCTAAAGAAAAACAAAAACATTATTCTAATGGATATAAATACGTAAGGAATATTATGTTGGACAGAAGAAAGTCATCTATCTCAGCTTGAGAAAGGGTAGGTATGGTTATTGAGGAAAAAATGCCAGAACTTGGTTCTAAAGTGGGAATTTACCAGAAGAATAGGGAAAAGCATGCCAGATGAAGAAATACAGATTTTTTTAGCCCCACCAGCGTAGCTCAGTGGTTGAGCATCGAGTTATGAGCCAGGAGGTCAGGATTCAATTCCCCGTCAGGGCACATGCCCAGGTTTAGGCTCAATCCCCAGTAGAGGGCATGCAGGAGAAAGCCAACCAATGATTCTCATCATTAATGTTTCTATCTCCCTCTCCCTCTCTTTGAAATCATAAAAAATATATTTCTTTTTTTAAAAAAAAAGAAATACAGATTTTTAAAATGGCATGTTTTGTATTGGAGCATAAATGTCAGACAGGAAGTTTGAGTAATAAGCCTCAAAATGTAAGCTCCAACCAGATAATGAAGGTTTGGTGAGTTAAAGAGGTCGGAGCTGCTGTGAATCAGGGCATGTTAAAATAGATGGATCAGCTGGATTACTCTATGTAAATTGGAGCCTAAAAGTGAAGATATGAGACTAGAATTAGGGAGACCAGAAAAGAGGCTATTTCAATAACCCAAGAAAAAGTGAGTGCCTAAAACAAGTCAGCATGGACAGAAATAGGGAGGAATGGATGCATCTGTTATTTAGGAGAAACGGTGGCTGGATTTAGCTACTGATTCTCAAGTAGATTAGGAAGGAAAGACAAGAATGACTTATAGGATTTTTGCTGAAGTATCAGGGTAGAAGTGGATAACATCAGCAGATGTCACCAAAGGAGAAGCAAATTTTGATGGTTTCTCAGGCTGGGTTCCTCGTGTGCTACTACTTCATTAAAGAATACAATCCCAGGGAACACAAGAAAGAGTGAAGTAGATCTTATATGGGAATGTGTTATCTGGATGGCAATAAACTGACTGATGGTTCTGTCTCACGGTACTATCCCAGAGGCCATATAAATGACTGCCTCTCCAAGAGAGGAGAATTTGCAGCGAGGGCTGGAAGGAGTAACCCTCTAGAAACAGGTGAGGCCGTGAGGATCTTAAGTGGTGCTTATGAATGTCTAGTGTAAATAGCAATAAAAATTTCTATTTTGGACATATGGAGTTTGAATTCGTGGGGCTAAGCCTCTGGCAACGTATGTCCAGCAGGCAGGTTTATAGTAGGGCGTCTGTGGTGTAAGGTAATGATTTAAATGTAAAATGTAATTTTGAGAATATCGAATATAAAAATAGCAGATAAAACAAAAACATCGAGTAAAGACAATCAGGGTGAGAAGAGTGAGAAGAGCAGTGCATCAAATGCAAAGATCTGAGTACCATCTACTTTTTAAAAACATATATTTTTATTGATTTCAGAGAGGAAGAGAGATAGAAACATCAATGATGAGAGAGAATCATTGATCAGCTGCCTCTTGCACGCCCCCCACTGAGGATTGAGCCGGCAACCTAGGCATGTGCCCTGATCTGGTTTATAGGTCAACATTCAACCATTGAGCCACACCAGATGGGCCCATCTACTTCTCCTTTTTTTAAAAAAAAAATATATTTTATTGATTTTTTACAGAGAGGAAGGGAGAGGGATAGAGAGTTAGAAACATTGATGAGAGAGAAACATTGATCAGCTGCCTCCTGGACACCCCCTACTGGGGATGTGCCCGCAACCAAGGTGCATGCCCTTGACTGGAATCGAACCTGGGACCCTTCAGTCCACAGGCTGACGCTCTATCCACTGAGCCTAACCAGTCAGGGTCCATCTACTTCTTTTACAGTTGTCAGTCCAGGAAGCAACTGAAAGAGATGGCTCTTAGAAGGTCTCAAACTATCTGTTCACATATCTCCTCGCAGCAGAATATCATATATCAGTGGCAGAGTATTCTTCAGAGGTGTTTGTTTTATCTGGAGTACTTTGTAACCCATCTATCTCATTTGGGGTCACATCAGTTCACTCCTTCTTTCAGTTACTCACAAATTTGTATTGGTTCCCCTGCTAAATGTTTGTGACTCGATGATGAGCTTCCTAGACTTGCTTAGTTCCTGACTGCATGTACCTTTCAAGGGGTTCCTTTGCACCATCATTGGAGACTCCAAAATAAGCCCCGCTAACATAATATGATAATCTTTTAAGTATATTGTTAAGCATGAGGCATCTTTTTTCTAGATAGGGGGACATTCAAGATATAATGTTCCTAGTAAATAAAATGATGTCACAATATCCACTTTAAAGACAGAGGTTGGTATTTTGAAGATGTATGTGCATAGCAGGTGGCAACAGAGTCATGACATCCAAGGAATGGCAGTGCCTCCACATTGCTCTATTGCTAACATTGCAAAGACTGTATCTATCCAAGGCAATTACTCAGGACACATTCACTTACTAGCTGTTATGATGACTCTACTGAGATATGAATTAATTTTATTCATTACACTGACTTGTAAGAATGTACAGCATTCAATTATTTTTCCATATAGCATATGTATATTTCACATTTATTTTTACATTTTAGCAATCATTGCTAAAAGTTTTAGATGATAAAATTCCAAGCATGTAATATAGCATAGTTTTAATATTTTGCAAAAGCTTTACCGGTATATTTGTGAAAATAAAAATCTATAAAATTATATCCCATAAACATGCTTGTCACTTTATGAATGGTACATGGATTATTTTGTGACAGATATTGAAGAGCAGTTACATAGTCCCTTTTTGGCTGTCATTGAAAGAGTGGTTAAAGGTAAAAATTTAATTAATCAACAAATCGAGTGGAAAATATCTGACTTTTCATTGTTACTTTTCATGTACACAGTTTTAATTTCTAACAAACCATTGAGCTTTGGCACTCACCTTTGTTATTTCAATTATTTAAAAATGGAAACAAAGGTTGGGGCTTTGTTTTTATATATAACCTACTCATACCTCGCCAGGCATCCAGCATTTTTAGATTTTATACCAGAAAGGTTCTGTTTTACTGTCATTGTACCAGATGGTATTTCTATAACATGAAGTACAGAAAATTAGACAAAATTAATATTGTAAACATATCAAAAATAAGAATTAATTCCCTAAAGACAAACTGATTGAAAGATTTAATCAAAGTTAGGCCTATGAAGCTATGAAAGTATTAAAAATATCAAATAAAACACATATTAAGTCTTATTCCCTAAAAGAAGTGACACTAGTATAACATATTTCTTTTTTTACATTTACATATTACAAATCATATAACTTGTTAAAGGAAACCTACCTGGACAGTGTGATGGACAAGATGATTTAAGATCCTGCTTTCCAATTCAAATATCTCTTATTCACATATAACAATTGTCTGTTTGGAAGATTCTGCAATATCAGTGTAAAAGCAGGGCACCTAAGGGTGGTCCATTTTTAACATTACTCCCTTTGTCACATTGAAGCATGGCTGCATGAATATCTCTGTCGTCATAGCTTTCCGGATGCAAAGTATGTGTACTTGAGACCAATACTCTGTTGACTCTGGGAGAAACCTTTCCAGTGCAGGTAATTGATACAAAAAGAAAATCAGGCATCACTGTATTGATTGTATCATTTCTCCCTCTGTTAGGGAAATGTGTTAAAATCCTTCAGCAATTAAAGTTTAAACTCCTGAACTCCATATAGGCTCCAGGATAAAATTTATGCTCTTTGGCGAGCTCTTTGGCAGTTGTACAGGTAGGGCATCTGAGATGCATGTGACCAGGGTTAACTGAGATCTGTGAGCTATGGATCTAACTTTGAGAAAGGACACTCTTATTTGTTCAAATCTCAGCAATGTGTTATATTCTCAGCAATGTGTTAAATACTTTATTTCACATCTGGCAGATGACAAAACTAAAATAAGAGGCATTTAGAAGCGTATCCAAAAGCATACAGATGTTGTAAGGTGGAGATAGAATTTCATTCCAGCTTAAGAGCTCCTTCTAATAGACTAGAAAGGACAGACATCAGTTATCCCCTCCCCAGGAAGATTCATCATTTATTCATTTACCTGTTCATTCATTTGATAAATATTTCAGAGCGCTCACTATATGACAAGTTGTATTCTAGGCTCTGGGAATAGAATGGGAACCAAATGAAATCCCCGCCACCACAGAGCTAATATTCTGTGTGGAGAAAATGAGCAACAAACTAATAAATGAATGATTATATGGCCTAACTGTTAGAGATAAGTGCCATATAAAAGACAAAATAAGAAATTAAATGATATTATTTCTTCCCTTGCCTAACTAATTAGTTTAGTTGGATGGGGTAAGAAAGGCATCTCTGAAGAGGTGGTGCTTGATAAACATACAAATCAAATGAGGGATCTAGCCAGAAATATGTATTTGGGGAGTTATATTTTAGGCAAAGAAACCAGCTAAAACTTCAAGTGAGAATGAAGTTGGTGTAGTGTACTAACTGTCCCTGGAGCAGAAGTGGATAAGAAAATATGTAGTAGAATATTAGATCAAAAAGTATCCTGGGGAATATATGATCCATATTAAAGATTTTCAATTTCCATTTAAGTGTGACTGAGAAATGGAGTTTTAGGCAGTTAAGAAATATGATGTACATGCTAAATATATGTGATTCTGGCTACTGTGTGGTAAACAGACTATAAAGGAGGGAGGTGAAATTAGGGAAACAGTTTTGGTAACAATTAGGATGCTAAGAAATCACTGAATTTGAGGTGTTTTTGTAAAGCATAGATTTGCTGATGGTTTGAATGGCAATGGAGTGGACTGAAAGTATGTTTTAGTAGTCCAGCCATCAGATGACAATGACTGACCTAAGGTGGTGTTCCACTATGGCTCAGTAACAAATCATCCCAAGATTTATATGTGTGAAAAAATAATTATTCCATGGGTCAGAAATTTCAACAGAACACAAAAGGGATGGCTTGATCCTCCTCAATGTTTAGATGCTGGAAGTGATTTTTAAGACAGGTCGCTAGAGTTATCTAAACACACATTCACTCACATGTCTAGGGATTGAGTAGAGGTTGTAGGTTATTTTTTTTTAGATTGGAATTAATACCTATTATAAGTATAAAATGATTTTATTATATTTCACTGGTTATGAGGCTTTTCACTTTATCACTGTTGGATTTTTGTGAAAATATACAAAAGATTGCCTCTGATTTGGAAGCATCAGACATAGGAAAGAGAGCTCGCTGCACAATTACTGCTTGAGTATCTCTATTAAACCCTGTCCCCAAATCTTTACAGCTAAGCGTGATTATTAGTTTTTTACATTCAGAGTTGGGGTATATTTGTGCACAATTCCAAATTGTCCATCTATTGGCTAATTGAAATAAATTGAGGACAGTGTAAATGATGGGTTCATTTATTTTGTATCACATATTAGTGGTTTTTAGAAGTAACTATTCATGTGCAAGCCAGACACCAGGATAGAAACATCTTCTAGTTGATACCTGCACCACCATATACAATCACAATCGATCCATTCTGTCAGCACCCTGCCCCTGTAGCTAGTCAACTGAATCTCAAAAAATCTACCTCTTGTTCCATATTCAAGGAAGTGGCTCAGTTTAGGATTATTATGCAAAATCCTTCAAACAGTCTTCTATATTGGACCCCCTGAATCTCTCCTTCTTCTACATTGCTGTGAGAGTAATTGATCTCAATGGAAAATCATGCCATATGTGCACAATGATTAATAGGAAAAAATCTAAATTATCCCTACAGTGGTGCATTATGGCTTTCATGATCTATGTATAGACTAGAATATGACCGGATGTTACCCTACTCTAAGTAAAATTCCAATTTTAACCTAAAAGATTTTTGACCTCTGGAAGTCACCTCTATTGGGTTTGAGAATGTCAGATTACCTTTTCTTAGTGCTTTAATGATGAGTGACAGCTGAGCTTGCCTGTATAGGTTTTAAAAAGTCTGTCAGTCTTCAGTATAAATAGTTACATATCCTGATTTGGGATTTAATTTACATATTTATTAAGTATTCACACTCCACATATGATAGTTCATATTATATAATTCATTTCTCAAGGTATTGTTTTGGAATTCTCTTAAAATCTATGAGACTGCTGATCCTGACTTCTGTATTTGGCTTTCATCTTAACAGTCCTCGTTTCTCACAGTTCTATAATGTACATGTGGTTACTTATCTTTGGAATTAGTTTGAACTTCCACTGTTTTTAAGGTTCTTTATTTTTAAAAGATGCCTTAAGTCAAGTCATAGAGTTTACATAATTACACAGAGCCTTGAAAGAACAATTAAAAAATTGCAGTATCCTGGAACCAACCATGACATTTTGGCTTATATTTTTAATTTTAAGGCAGAATGCTTTAAATAATTCCATAACGGTAACAATATTGTCCTTCATGAGACCTTGAATGTAAAAGTTAATGAAAACCTTCCTCTCTGCAACCACAGTTAGTTGCTGCAGAAAGACAGATATTCTTACCAACAAAAGAAACATTCATTTCTAAAAACTGTGTATAAATATTTTACACAGTTACCTAATTTTCTCAAAGTTTAAATTGATTATAAATAGTTTATGTGCTTTTTCTGTATCTGAAACCTGCAGAACTCTTTAATGAAATCTTGCTTCATCCTTCGTCAATAAACCAGTGGATGCACAGTACAGCAGTGCCCCCTAGAGTTAGATGATTTTACAAATTAATGTTTCCTAGCCATTTTATTTGATTAGAACTTTAGAAATAGTGGTTAATATTTGCAGGCTTTGTTTTCTGTATTCTACAGAATAATGCACTGATAACTAGATAATCATATTCATGGTTTGTAGGATTTTATTTTAGTTGAAATGCCTTTCTTCAGATCTGTTGCACACAGTGTTATGTACAAATAGAATTATCTGCATGAACTTACATAGAGTTTTCCTCTAAGACTGTAATTTAGAGTTTCTTTCATTCCAGTTTTGAATGAAGTCATATATATCTACAAGGTTGACTTAAATGGTCTTATGTACATTGATAGTACTCATAGATTTATGATACCAAGATGATATACATGTGTAATATATCATTATATGATAATTTATAACAAATGTACATGTAATATAAATGTTGTAAACATTGGGTATATAGCTCAGTCCAGGAGTCATAAGGATATTAGAGTTTTTAAACTGGAAAATACCTTCAAGACCATCTAGACCAGCACACTCATTTCCTGCCTGAATCATACGATCTGTTCACAATAAAACCAAAGCATTGTCTTTGCCCACAGCATAGCTACTAACTGAAGATGCTGATGCCAACCTTGCACTTGATAGTACATTTATTTATATCAATAATGGAATAGATCTTCCTAATTATATACTGTATACTTGTCACCACTTAAGGAAAAAAACTTGACAATATTTCTACCAAATGGGTACATCATTTAGAATTAACTGCCGTTTACACACGAGGAAGAATGTGATTTGTAAAACTTCTAGGAGATAGAAAAATGTCACAATTGGGAGAAAAAATGTAAACCTTTTCTTTCTCTGCATACTGCTGTGTCCAGTGGATGATGCCGTCATTTCTAGAGCCCCAACGAAATAAAAAATCAAGGCAATGAAGTGACTAAATCCATGCCCAAATAGCTTCAATTCTTTAACGCGGTTGTAAACATGAACCATAGTTCCAAATATGTGAGTCTTCAGATCATGATATAGAGAAGCAAGCTGCTTAGATCATAGAGAATGCAAGAGCAAAGAGAGAAAGACAGACAAAAAGGACAAAGATAGAAGGGGAACGCCTGCCCCTTCGCAGCCATGGTGCACAAGCATAATTTGAATCTAGTGAAGAACACTTCCCCTTCAGCATTATTGTTCTTAAGAAGTAATTATCAACTGAAAAAAATAACTCCCCATCCCTGCTGGTCCTGCTTGTAAATATCGTATCCTGTGTCTGGAAGTCAGATACTCCCAAACTGCAGGAAATGCTGCTGGGCGCCATGTCCCTGCTATCTTTTCTAAGGCACCTAGCCTTCGTTTGCACCGGGCCCTTGCAGGCAGAGAGAGGACGCCCGTGCAATGTGGGAAGTAGCCAGAGTAAATAGAAATTTGGTACTGTTTACACATATGGCCTTTTTTCCTCAACTCTGACTGTAAGTTTTCTGTTAAGGGAATATATATATTTGATTTGGCTTCGGGCTGATGTAAGCTTCGTGACTGTATTAAAATGCTATCTTTTCCCCTTGGGAGAGCAAAACCTTTGTCATAAAATCATCTCAAGTTGTTAATGTTACTTAATATTTAGTGTGTTTTCAAAGCAAAAGCTAACGATGTATGTGATATTGTAGGTATTATTTTAGCAAAAACAAATATGAAGTTTTAAGTAGAAGTTAAAAGCAAAATTAAAAGGCATTCATAAAATTTTGGTAAATTGGCAACAGAGTGTTAGAAACTTGTTTTTGTAATAGTAAACATTTTTTTTTTGGTAAAAGGTTTGACCAATTTAACTATACTAAAATATCTGGCAATGTTTAAAACGGCATTGTTAGAATTATATATATTTTTTAAAGTGCAATTGGGATATAACCTTTTGGCATACAAATTGTCAAGATTTATTTGAACTTTTAGGCAGTGAAATATTTTAATGGTGTATCTTCTTTGGTTTCTAAATTACAGTAAACAAACAATTTCATTGTTTTTCCTGGGTTAGAATTAAAAAGGTTTCTTATTAAAAATGAAGAGGTCATGATTAGCTCTTGTGGCTCAGTTGGATGAGTGTTGTCCCATGAACCAGGAGGTCACGATTTGATTCCCAGTCAGGGCACATGCCCAGGTTCAATCCCCAGTAGGGGGCTTACAGGAGGCAGCTGAATGATGTTTCTATCTTTCCCTCTACCTTCCTCTCTCTGAAATCAATAAAAACATATTTTTTTAAAAACAAATGACGAGGTCCCAAGAATCTAAAACTCCTAAATTTGATTGTTTTACATAAAATTAAGAACGATAGCCGAACTGGTTTGGCTCAGTGGATAGAGCGTCGGCCTGCGGACTCAAGGGTCCCAGGTTCGATTCAGGTCAAGGGCATGTACCTTGGTTGCGGGCACATCCCCAGTGGAGGGTGTGCAGGAAGCAGCTGATCGATGTTTCTCTCTCATCGATGTTTCTAACTCTCTATCCCTCTCCTTTCTTCTCTGTAAAAATCAATAAAATATATATTTTAAAAAAAAGAACGATAATTGTCATATATCTCAGATCTTATAAGTACATATTTTCAAGTAAGAATGAATAATTCCATTGTTTAAAAGCTTCTTAAAAGCATGTGATTAGAAGACCTATTATTAATCTATTACCCTGGTCATAGACCAACAAGTGTAATATAGTACAAATTCATTCACTTGCAAGTGCAATACAATGCAGATGGCATTCATGAATTGCTGGAGTACATAGCAATTGTATAGCTACCCTGTCCACCTAACTCAAAATGCTCTGTAGGGGATCTTTAACAGGTTGCCATCCAGGCTCTGCTTAAAGATTTGATGTGGAGTTTACTACCTCATAAGGCAGCCAATTATATTTTTCAACTGCTGTAAGAGTTATAACACTGTTATACTGAAATCTCTAACTGCAGTCTTTCTGATTTAGTATAATTGTTTTCTACATCCCAGCCTTTCAGTTTGTTAAATATTTTCAAGCCAGATATCAACAGTTCCCATTCTCATGTGATATATTTCTGGATGTTCCATCTTCTTTCCTCCTCTAGACTTGATGCACTTCCTCATTTATTATTTAGGTTTGGCTTCCAGAACCAAACTTTTTCAAATGTGATCTGACAGATATGGATTGGAATGAATGTTGTTTTCTCAGAAATCAGTCTGAGATTGGATTGAGATGTTTGAGTGAACCCACTTTGTTTCCCCAATTCTCCTTAATTATTTAATATTTGGGGTTTGCATCTGCAGGTTGTTTTAGTACCTCAAAGTACATTTGACTGGCACTTCAATTCCACTTTATGGTATATGGAATAAACTTTCCATTTTCTAAATCATTCTCCTTGAAACATAACAGCTGTATAATTAGATTTGCTTTCTGGAATCCATTCATGTTATCTCAACTACCCAATCACTAGGGCCAGCCCTTCAACCTGTTTCTTCTTTCTCTATATGTAGAAAATAAAGCCTCTTACACTATCAATAGTTTATAAATCTCAGCTCTCTGTCTTTGTCATGGAGGTTCATGTGACACTAGTATGTGTGCCCCTTTGTGATCAGTTCTCCTTCATGCTTTTGAAATGTTCTCATTGGGATCATTTAAAACTGGGTGTCTGACTGGGGATCCCTGTATACATTCATACATATGACATGAAAGTGTGCTGTACTGAGGACAATCTGTTCAGCTCCCCTGTGAAGATTGCAATCTGGTGTTCCACAGGCTATTTCTGAAAATCCCATGATTTTTCTTTAAAGGGCAGGCATTAGGAGAGCGTTCGTGTTCAGTTCAGTACGTGAGTCCTCCGTGCATTACATGCAAACAAGATGAATTTGGGAGGATCTCTATGGCAGGTATTAATAGGTGCCAACTATAGTCATAGAAATATCTCCAAAATGTTACCATGAAATATATCCTTTATGATTTACACAGATCCTGAGAAAAAATCACCCCAGTAAATTAGCTATCTTAATGTTATAAGTGCTAATTTTTTTATTTGTTTTATGGAATTGTTTGATACTTTGTAGAATATTTTCAAAATAAGCTATACTTTTAGGATTGTCCATATTACTCTATTCTTGTGACAATAATGAGAGCAAATCTAGACTATTGAGGCCAAGTCTAGGTTTTGATGATAAAACTACATTATCATAAAAGAGTATATCTGCCTTCCTAGTTTCGATGGTAAGAAACTATTATGCTCTGTGAACCAATTTTTAGTGTTTGAGATATTTGAATCATGCATATAATTACACACTTACTTTCACCATTGCTAACCTTTTTGAAATATGATTTTTACATGTCTTTCATTACTCCTTTTCTTTATATTTATACTAGGACACTAACGTGGCTTGTTCAGTCTCTCTGAATAGTCTTACAATTTTCTAATCAGTGAATTCTTATCTTCCTGGCTCCAATTTAAGTCCAGAGTATCAATTCTCCCCATTGCTCCTGGACATATTTAATAACTAAAAATAATTGCATGATTTAGATTGCATTAAGGTATTTTTTGCATAGATTTAATTTGAACTGTGATGAAACCTATTTTATGGTAAAATTGGAATTAATGTGCACAGTTGAGTAAAATGGTGATAACAGATATTTCAATTTATAAAGGGAAACTATAAATGGTGAGGATGCCTTTCCAAGAACATAGTTAACCTATGTCTAATTACAGGAAGCCTTTCAAGGGTACAAAATTCTGTTGATTGAATGCTTAGTTAAGTATTTATAAAAACTTAGCACTTAACAAACAATATGTCTTCAGCCCAGTAATGAAACTATTAACCACAAAGTCAACACAAAACAAGTTCAAGGTATATCTAAAGACTGGAGATAACCTTAAAATATTCAGAAGGAAATAAATTTTTTTATCATGATTATGTTAAGAACACAAAGGCATTTTCAAGGGCAGTATTTTATTAGAAAGATAAGAAACTTCAGTTCATTAAAAATTAACTAATGCAATTGAAATGTATTTATTCAAGTAATATGATTTAAAAGAAGAATGATAAAAACTGTGTTTGTAGTTGTCTCTGATTCTGTCAAACTGCAGACAATCTAGAGTAGACATTGAAAATTTCCTATAAAATGAAAATGGCCAAGCCTAGATGCCTTTAAATACAGACTTATGCAGATCCAATGGTCCAGACATTTAAGAAATTAAACATAAATAATCAAAATTCTAAAAAGAAAACCCCTTAACAACTTAAAATATGGATTAGTACCAACAGCATATTACTTCAAAGACTATCTGAAGATGTAATTTGGACTAAACCATAAAAGAATGCTTCTTAATGACATATATTTCTATTTTTCTTAAGAAAGATGTGGACTTGAGAGAAATAAATATAAAGTTTTGGGGAATTCCAGTACTTACAACCAAGTTAGAGGGTAAGAGGTTGACAGAGAGAGGGTGAGTGTTTGATGGCATGTTCTGCACCATCAACAGCTGGGTAAGGCTGGGAATGCAGAACTGGAAGAAAACAGCTCTTAGTTGCCCTTTATTCTGAACTTCCAGTTATCAAGTATTCTCAACTAGACATTTATTTATTCAATCGCTTTTTCATTTATTCCGTCAACAAATAAGGATTGAGCACCTACAATAAAAGGCACTGTGCTCAGACCCACGGATAGGATACTAGACTCCGTAGTGAATTCTCCCCACCCCACAGGTGTGGGAAGTCATGCCCTGTGCGGAGTGGGTTCTTGGCTTGTGAGGGAAAGAATTCAGATGCTAGCCATCGAATCATCAGAACTTGGAGTTTATGAGTACAGCAGAAGAATAAAGAATGAACTACCCCACAGAGTAGTGGTTTCTCCTTACAAATGAGGCAAAGGAGACCCCCCCCCCCCCATTCTGTCCTATATGCTGGGTTTTCATCTACTTTTCATTGCTATGGAAAATCACTGGCTATAGGGAAGAAAAAAAATGGGCCCCAATGTTAGCTTTATCTTTAATGTTAACAAGGTTCAGCTTGCAGCCTTGTGTGTTTCTTTCATGGTATGAGTAACAATACAGTATGGATAAGTAATTATAATCAGTCTTTTCAGGAAGTTTCTTTGTCCTGGAGGCTCCTGGCGGTCTCCTGGCATCTCTGGTCAGCTGAGTTCTGTGTCGGCCGTACCCATAGCAGTTCCCTGACTTCACTTGATTTGACTTTAGTTTATTTATATAGTCCTCATGCCTCTCTCTTGTATTAGATGTAGCAGGATACAAGGCAGAATATAGCCCCATGGATATGATCAAGCTCTTGTTCTCACTGGTTCTACATTTAGCATAGACAGCAAAAATGAAACTTAGTACATTACAATCATGAAATAACTAGGTTTAAGATTTACTTTATCAGCTTTGTTTTTCTTTTTGTGTGTGTGTGTGTTTTTTTAACTGGAATTTCGGCTGAAATCTTTCTAAGGCTATAGAGAATATTAATTTCATTTCAAAAGTAAAGAAAAGCTTGTACAAAAACCTTGATGTGATCAAACTTGGCAAACTTGAAGTTCAGAAAGAAAACCAGTGTAGATGTTCTGTAGTCAATGAAGTGGGGAGCATAGCAGAGTGAGTCTGCAGGGCCTAATCATTTAGGACCTCAAAGTTAATATTTGTGGACAGTCCTTTAAGCAAGGGAACCATTTTCTGATACAAATTTGTTTTAAATCACTGGACATGAGTGGAAGGAAACATTGTGCTATGAAGGGATGATGTCTGGAAGCAGGAGTAAGTAGTTAGAAACATGGAGAAAAACGTACTAGCCCATAGGGCCCGAAACACAAAGGCCGATGGCCATAGCTATCAGGCTACAGAAAGGTAGTTGAATATTGCACTGAAAATAAGTATCTAAATTAAGTGTCTGAGAGACTTTCAGTATCGAAGGGAACACTTTAACAGTGCCTACAAAGACAAAGAGGCTCTAAGGAAAATATACCCACACAACTGTAAGATAATAAAAGCTTCAGAAGAATATATGGGAGACTCTCTCAGGATAAAAGAAACCCCAGAACTTTTTTTTAAATAATTAGATTTTATTATAGTGCAATTGAGAATGACTGTTTTCTCAAAATACCTTATGTAGAAAATCATAAAACAAGCCATACTTTGTGGGAACATATTTGTAATATACATGAATGACCAATAAATGGTTATAAAGATCAGATAAAAAATAGCACAAACCAGAAATACTGGCCAAAAGATGTATAAAAAGATGCAAATTAAAGTTGCGATTAGGTCTGTTTACAAATAGTAGATAGGCAACATTAAAGTTTAATACTAACAAGTGTTGGTAAGGATAAAGAGTAACAGTAACTCATATATTACTGGTAGAAATGTACAACTTCCTTATTGTGTAAAGTTGCATATACACATGTACAGACCAAGAACTCTACTTCTTGCTCTTGTACGTAAGAAACATGTATGAGGATGTTTATAAGATCATTATTCTAACTCCATAAAACTGAGACAATCCAAATTTTTGCAAATACTAGTAGAGTAAAGGAATACGTTAGCACAATATTATATTCATAGTGGTGGAACTGCGAGAACTGGAAATAAACATATCCATGTGGATGAATCTGGAAATAATATTGAAAATAAGCAAGCCACAAATGAATAATACCGTACACACTTTTTAAATAAAATGTAAAAGCAAGTTTAAATACGCATCATGCTGTTTAGGTTAGGGTCAAACATAAGTGGAAAAACATAAAGAAAAATAAGGGGAAGTCCAGGCGAGCAGATACTTTGTGGAGGGACTTGAGGCAGTGGGACTGGGACTGAGGGAAGGCACAGGGCAAACTGCACTGCTGCTGATGTTCTGTTTATTAAATCATTAACAGGCTCATTGTTTTATTGCACTTTAAAGGTTAAATATATGTTGCATATGGATATGCAGCTGTATTCTTTATCAGTTATTATACATTATATAAAACCTCACTACTCTACTTTAAATTAACATCTCTTAGTCATCCTGGAAATCTACTTCATTTTCATTACATTCCAGTGGTCAGTTACACAGATTTGACTAACCATTTGTTCATACATTTAATTTTTATATTTGACAGTTATATTAGCTATATGTCCTTCCTCTTACCTCTCAGTACTCCAAATAAACCTGTTACTATAAGGTCTTTAAGGGAAAACATTGTCCACATCTTTGCCATTATGTTCTCCTTATCTAGTACAGTGATTGGTACTGTATTTCAGAAAAAGTTATGAGTATATACTCGAGGTATTCTATGTGCAAGCCACTCTCTTGAGTGGGACTCATAACTGCACTAAAATGAAGAACATAAAGCAAAGTATTTACTTTGCTGCAATGAACCAAACACATAGAGTAGCCCATGGGAAACTGCATGTAAATAGTACTATTATTCTCTTCAGAAATGGTTGAATTGAGAATAAAAGTATAAAACTATATCTAAGCCAAGAGTTATGATGAATACTAAGGCTATATTTGGTGCTATTCAATCACTATTCATTCAATAAACTAGATAAATAAGGATGCTAATTTAAATTAATTGCCCAGGAATAATTTTACTCAAAGTAGGTTAATGTCATTCAACAAGTTAGGTTTTATTTTAAAGCATTATTATAAAAGATTATAACATATTTTTTAACAGAAATGATTTCTATTTTTCATTACAAAGTCAAGATATATTTGTTGTAATATAGCCTGAAGATAAATACTGTTAATAACTTGGTTGTGTCTAATATATTCTTTTGAATATACTGAATGCTTGATAAAGTTAAAAATATTAGAATATAACAGATCTTGAGGAGGCAATCACAAAATGTAAAGAGAAAAATAATGCAATTTCATAACTTAAGATAGCAAGAAACAGAGCAGAGCCAACAATTAAGAAAAATGTAGTTGTATAATTAAAAAAAAAATAACTTGCTGACTGACAACAAATGCATATCTGCCTGATATCATACTAACCAACTTGAATCTCCATTTGGGTGTTTATTATTAAGCAGAATAAAATTAACATTAAAACAGTTTCTGAAATTCATGATTTATTTGTCTTTGTTTAGCTGATTGCTTGATTTCAGATATCTTGCAAAGATCAGGTATTATAAGTTTTATTCCTTTTAGGACCTAAAGAAATTAATTGGTTCCCTTTTAAAGCAGTGAAATAGTATGAATCAGTCGAGGATTTTCAACATGTCCCTTTTATTTTTCTATTTCTGTTTTATTCTATGAAATAATCAGGTATAACTTGCACTGGTTTCTCAGCCCCCTAACTGTTACTATTTGACAGTTGATTTCAAGTGTCTTTTATAATGTGATACCATTCCATTTTAGATGGGAAAGCAGTGTGGTTTCCTTGGTTGATATCTTTAATAAGCTGATATCTGCCTCAAAGAGAAACTGATTCTGACCATGATCCCACTGCCCTTTCATAAACCAGTTGACTGATAATGATAAAAGTCAATTAGGCACTGTGTGTGTGTGTGTGTGTGTGTGTGTGTATCAAAACATCACATTGTTCACCTTAAATAAATACATATTTTATAAGTCTCTCATGCCTCAATAAACCGGGGGAATCAAAACATTTTTCTCTTTTAAAACACTAAAAGAAATTACTAATTCTATAATAGAAACTTCACATGGTAAAAACCATATACATATTTTTTCAGCCAGATGGAGACATAAATATTTTAGAATGTTCTCATTTTCTTTTTTGTTAAATCAGATCTAAATTATCTTTTGGCAAGATCTGTCAGTGGCTGTAACATCCCCTGCTGCAGGCAATGGAGAGCATTTACCAATTCCCTCTTCTCAAGAGAAGAAATAACTATCCATGGCACATCTTTACATACAATCTTCTCAGCTTAAAAGTAGGATTATCTGAGCATTTCCTATAACACTAGCCCATTACACTTTCCCCCACTTATATAAACAGCATTCCAATTTATTCAATTGCTTAAATAAATTCCTAAAGCAATTCTTAATTCCTCTTCCTTGTCACTAAAATTCTCTCCATCAGCCAATAATATATACTTCTTACCTATCCATTATTTCTCTTCACCATCTTCTCCCTAGTACCATCATCACTACTTAGCACACTATATATTGTCTTAACTGGTCTCATTCTTTTCCATCTTCCCCAATGTGTTCCCCCCATACCAACCAGAGTCATCTTTATATTGATATTTTTATCATTATGAAAATAATACATACAAAAAAATTTAAGCTGTTCATAAAAGCATTTATTAAGATTGATGTTCTCTCCCTTTCCAGATTTTTATTTCGAGATTTATATATATATATTCTCTTTTTATCTAAATGAGGGCAACATTATTCTGTTTGTTTTGTGCCAGGTCTTAATTTATAAAGCTAACTGAGTGGCAACGAAGAGATCAATGCCATTGAAAAGAAAGTTCAGTGTTATGCAGAATCCCCTAGAAATGAGGGACAAGGCTAATCAGGAGGCCAGGGGGAACACCAGGTTTTGGTCTGGAAGCAGAAGACAGGAAATGAGGGAGAATGGTTAGGCCACTGCCTTTATTAGTATTTCTCCAGGAAAAGCAAGTTCGGGGCAGGGTAAACAGTTTAGTATTGTCTAGTTTGAATAATTTTGGTAAATTTAGGGCAATTGGAGTGCTCTCAAGTTGCCTAGTACTTGGTCCTGAGATGATTAAATTTTTGGAATATTGCCTCTGAGCTCTATGAGACAGACAGAGGAGAAATAGGTAGAGATTGGTTAGTTTGCATATCAAAGGCACTTTGCTAGGTGAATCTGTTATCTCTAAGAATTAACTAGTCCTTGGAGAGGCAGTCCCTCCTCAGCCAGAAATGTTTTCAAATGTCAAGTATCATAATATACAGAAGATAAAAACATGTTCTTTAATGTTTTCATTTAATAATAGTTAAGGGAGACCTTTTCATATCTGCATCTATAGATCTACTTTCTTTTTAGTAAACCACATAATATTTCATTTTATGGATATTCCACTTTTTATTTACATTCCCATGATGACAGATCTATTGGTTCTTAGTTTTTTGCTAGGAAATAATTAATGCTTCAATTGCAATATCACCCACGATAAACTTACATTATGTACAAATGTATCTGCAAGATAAATCCCTAAAGGAAGAAAGATATATGGTTAAGTACAAAATGAATATTTGCAATTAAATAAATTCCAAGAGGGGATATCTTTTCAATTCCCCCATCAACAGCATAAGGGATCAAGATTCTCTAAAACCAGGGTATCAATTTTTCAAATTAACCTGATTTTTTAGTCTTGCCAATCAAATGTATAGAAATTGTAAATATTACATTATGAGTAAGAATTGACAATTTTTTAACCATCACCCAAGGATATTTATACATTGATTTTTAGAGAGAGGGAAAGACAGAGAAAAATAGCAATGTGAGAGAAACATATTGATTGGTTACCTCCTCAACCCAGGTATATGCCTTTGACTGGAATCAAACCCTAGCATCTAGGGCCCCTAGACGCTTAAGTCCACAGGCCAATGCTCTATCCACTGAGCCAAATGAGCTAGGGTAAGAATTGATACATTCACATTTATTTTCCTGTTTCTCTTTTGGCTTGTTAGTCTTTTTATGTTGATTTCTCCCATCGTATATGTTGGAAACAGAAATTTAAGTTTTTATTTAATTAAATGTATTAATCCTTTACCTTTGCTTCTGGCTTTGTGCCTACTTTTAATAAAGTTTTCCTTGTTTCAATATATATATATATATAATGTCTGGATAGTCGTCCTGTGCCATCATGGTTTCATTGTACTTCTTATATTAAGGTCTTTAATTCTACTGGAAATGATTTTGCTGTAAGGATGCAACTAGTGGGGATACTAGGAGAAAAAGAATAGGGCTTAATTATAGTCATTGGAGAGGCAGCTCTCAAGGATAACAGAAGAGAATAAGGCATGGTGGGCAGAACGCAGGGTGAGAAGAGAGGGGAAGAAACAATGGTGACAGAAGTTGCTATAAAGGGAAATAGATAACAGAGCAGGAATAAGGAGCACAGAGCCCAAGGGTACCAACCCTTCATGTCAGCTCTCAGGATCAGATTTTGATGTACGAGTAAGACATCTTTCCTTTCCTTATATCACACTGGCTGTACTAAATAGCATTCCCATTATAATAGAGCATTTCAGATCCCACTGAGTGTTGTATTGTGGTGTTAATTTCATGCAACATTTCCCCTCAAAAAATAAAAGGTGGGGTAAATAAATTTTATAGGAGCATACATAAAACTTTTACTTGATTAATATCTTTACATTCTTCAGAAATTTAATGTGCTACATAAAGAGGACAGCATCTCATTTTTTTCAGCAGCCCTAAGGGCATATTCTAAATAATTATTTTGAAAATTGAGTACTTAAGGCATGCAAAGTGTGACCATTTTCAACTTCTTTTGCTTTCTTACACAGAATACACAACTCATTAGCAAAAGTTTTCGTACAAACATCAGCGATGGCCTAAGTGGCCACAATTTACTATTGTTATATCTTCATAGAGCTTTTGATTTCTGTTGCTGCTGTCAGTCTGTTCTACATCTAATTTGGTGGGGTTTTATTGGACACCCCAATACTTGGTTAATTTGGGTCAGCCCATTTCCCTAGAGTGATGTGGTGACTCTTCAGACGGATATGACTGCGTAAAGGCCTGACTCATTGATGCCCCGATTGCAGCTGTTCTGGAGGAGTGAGGTTGCCATGAGTCTAACCTCCGCATAAGTGAAGTATCACTGTGACATTTTATCAGATTTTTGTCCTCAACTGACTTGCCTTTTTTTGCCAAAATTGGACATAAGATCTTAAATCAGCATCATTTCAGTAACACTCTTTAAAAAGTGCTTTGTAATAATGGAACTTTAAACTCACTGAACTGAAGACAATTCTACCCTGGGGAATATCATATTTATTATACTTTTGCTGACTGGTAAAACATTACTTACTCAGTTGTAGGGTTCTTTAAACTAAGCATTCTTTATTGTTTTGCTTTTCATACAGAATATTTCACTATCCTCTCACCCAAACTTAAAACACTCCTGCTTGAGTGTTACCTGTATATTAATACCAAGCTAGAACTCAATCATATTTTAATTAAAACACTCATTCACTAATGAATTAATCAAGTATTTAGCATCTGGGTGTTATGAACTTATAATTTTGAGGGATAAAATTAAAAATTGAATTAGATAATACAAGCTGATTAAGTATTTTATTAACTCTTTGTAACTCTTTTTCTCTTGAAACTTGTTTTAATATATAAACTCTCAAAAATTAGGCATATTTATAGTCCTTGCAAAAGTGTGCAATTTCATATCATTATTTAATTTCACATTCTTTTATTAGTCTTTTCTCTGCTGGGTTCTCAGAAGGCAACGATAAAAGCAACATGATACCCATCCCCACATTTTCAAGTCTGGTGATAAATTAGTTGCTTCTAAATGGAAAGAGGAAGTGGGGTGTAGAGCAGAGGGGTGTGGGTTTGAATCAGAGTGTCTGTCTCAAGATGTTGCTCAGTGATTTGCACAAGTTCAGATAAGTCACAGCAACTCCTAAACCTCTATCGTTTTATCTTTAAGATAGGTGTAACTTCTACTCTACTAATTTTGCATATTTCATCTCTGAGAATCAAATGAGAGGATAGAAGTAAAAGCTATTGTTATAGCATTTACCTAGCATTTGCCTACTATTTACAAAGAGAAGTTGTACAACTACTTATGTGAAAACTTTAAGACAGATCTATCAGAATGGGATATCAGTACTGCAAGTATGTACAAACTTGGAGAACCTGCAGTAACATATTATTTTAAAGTATTTAAGTATTTTACTAAGATAACTTATTATTGCAGTGTTCATAATAAACTAAGCATCAGCTTGACTTATCTACTCATTATTCATTACATATTTTTAAAAAAATCTAATGTTGTAAGTTCCTAAACCTAAAAACTATCCCCACTCATAACTGTTTGAGTGATTAAACTAACTAGCAGGGAATATGGAGGGTATGGTCATAATTTTATAACTATTTAATTGTGCTGACTCCAAGAAGTCTTGACCAAGGCAACACTACAGTTACTGTTGGGCAGATACCTATTATGATCCAGAATTTGTGCTTAGCATTTTATGTACAAAACCCATTCATTCTCTGAGCAGCATTTTCAGATGTGGAATCTATTGTCAGAGAAGCTAACTGCTTGCCAAAAACCACACTGGTAATGAGAAGTTCTCAGGTATGTCTATTTTCAATGTACTCTTATAGATTTTGTGATTCTAAAATGCATACTTTGGTAAATCATACTTAAATTTTCTATTCTCAATTTCTGACCACTATTTGGTGAAAAGAAGTCTGCCCAACGACATAAGAATATACTCCAAGTTCTAGAAATTATTGTCCAGATACCATGGGAATTTTAGAGTCAGGTCCTGGAGGAGTGCAAGAGGCTCAGTTCAAAGTTGAGATAAATGAGCATCATGTCTGGCTAGCTCTTCCTTTTTCCTAAGTAATTGAAGCCCCTAAATACATTGGGACATTCAACCATCTGAAGTCAAATATTCCAGTGTGATTAAGTTCTGGTTAATGAGAGATAAGAAGTAAGATGTTCTTTAATGGAGGGGCCATTCTCTTCATCTCTTTCACCTTGCTGCTTACTGGTATGAAGCTAGGATTGCTGGAGTTCAACTAGTTCTCTTAAAGCATGAGGTGGTAGCAGCATGGTGAGAGTGATAAAGACCAAGTTAGAAGCCTGGATCCGGGGTGACTGTGGTTGGCATACTACACAGGTTCTATTTATGTTTACAGGGGAAACAAACTTCTATCGTTTTTGCCACATGGTTTTGTTTGTATCATGTCTTTCACAGATCATTTTAACCCTAATTGGTACGGGTACCCAGCCTAATTTTCCAGTCTTGTTAAGGAGTACTTCTTATACTTCTCTGATTAATTACAATGGCAATTTAAGATGTAGAAGAAACACATACCTTTACTTAGTCTTCAATTTTAAAATGGAGGTACTCTTTTAATTTTGGCTGGGCTAATATAAACTTCTATATGGAAGATCTAAATATTTATGATATTAAATTTGCCTACCTATTTTCCCTCTGTTTATTCAATTCTTTGTACAACTATTGGCATTATCATATCAGGTTTTTTCAGATAGGTCTTACATGCTATTTGAGAAGGTCATTTCTAGGGATATTATGCTTTTTGTTCTAAAATCAAATAGATATTCTTTTCTATAATATCCTTTATTTATTAGAAATAATTTATAACATTACACTGTGGAGCATTTTGATATGTTACTATTAAATGATTATTTATTAATTTTGGTAGAGTTCAGGTTGATATATGTAATTTAAGACTTAAACACTGTAACTAAAAACTTTATTTTGTTCTTATTTTACCATTTATGTCTTTTATTTATGTTTTTGTCTTATATTATTGGCCAGAACTTCCAAAACATGGTAAATAGTAATGAAAATGGAGTTTACTTCTTATTCATGTATCAATAGCAACTATTTCTGTCTCATTAGCATCTTATCACTATGATGTTCTCTGTTTACTTAAAATATATAGGTCTTAATCATTATGTATTCTTCCACTCCTGTTTTTCTAGGGGGTTTAATCAGAAAAATGTTAGTGATATAAACTACATTGTTTTGGTGTCTCTTAAGATGATCATGCCTGTTATAATTTTTATTGAGTCAATTGATGTTATTAATATGTATATATATATATATCTCCGCAGATTATTTTTATTACATTTGTAAATCCATTTATAGGAATAAAATTTGTAGTGACATTCTGACTTAAATTTTCTCTTTACAAAAATGTTGGTTTTTATTTCAATAGTGATTTTGAATTATAACATTTCTCCCATATAAGCAATTTATTCTTTTTCCCCACCCTCAACTCAGCACCCACACACAGTACTCCCTTAATTTCCTAGTATTTGTAAATATGACCTGAATTTTGAAAGCCTAAATATTATTCAATTATTTTTCTATTATGTATATTCATTTTCAGGTTATTTTTGTCATATGCATGCATTTTTATAATAATAGTATATTCTATGTTTACATGATTCAACATTAGCATTATTCCTTTGAAATCCCCATTTTTTGTTGATGGGCACACATCTTTAAGCATTTTTTATGTATGTTATATGAGTAGTATACTTTCTAAGATTACATTTCTATTTCATTAATGCATGAAAGAAAATTTGTCAGGTATTTTTTGACACATTTCCCACCCCTTAACCATTTTCCCCTCTTTATTTGTATGTGTTTTTTTTTTGACATTTACAGTTGAAGAGAAAACTTCAAAAGCATATACTATTTTTGTTATCTTGAAGGTATCATCTTTTTGTTTTGTTTTCTCTCCTACCAGGGTTCTTAGAGCAATCTAAACATATTTCTTCAATATAAATAATTTTTCTAAGACTAACCTACTGTGACTTTCTTTCATTAATGTTGGCAGAATCTGGTGAACTCTTGATCTCCTTACACAAGCCTTTTTAAAAGCACCAGGAAGCTTTATTTTTAATGCCTTGGTTCTTCGGGATAAAGGTAGCAACATTATTACACTGGTGCAAAGAGCATTATTCCTGGAGTTAGACCATCTCAGTTTAAATTCTAGTTCGACTACTTACAAGTTCTGCAGCAAAGAGAAATTTCCTTAAACTCTATTGGCCTCAATTTTCTATCTGTGAAGTAATGATAGCAAATGATATTACAAACACTATGTTATTGTTAGAGGATAAAAATTAATCTAGACTATTAAAAAAGAACCTGACAGAGGGCAATCACTCAGTATAGGTTAACTATTATCTCATTATAGTTTCTCTTTTTTCCTATTCATTCTAGGGACACTTCTAAATTTTTTTTCTACTGACTTGATCTTTTCAAGTCACTAACTTTCTTCAGTAAATCCAATAATATATTTTACTCAAACGTTTGCAATTTTAGTTTTATTGCAATCCATTCTGATCTTACCTAGATCCCTTTTCATCTCAGTTTGTTGACTTTATATCTCATCTTCTTGTCCTTTTAAGCCTGCCTGTTCTTTCCTTATGATGTTATTGTACTATTTCATAACTTTTAAAATTTGATTTAATATGTTTTTCCTGGATCCTAGAGTAGATTTCATTTTAGAGGTGTTCTTTCCTATTCAGTATTTCAGTTTTAATATTTTTCCATAAAAATATTAAAGTTATTATTGTTGTTTTTAATTTATCAATACTCATCTACCAAAAAATAAAAGCCATGTGTACATATTCAGTATTTACTAACCAACAAGATATGGAGACTTCCCTCAGCTCTGACTATTATCTATGGATTATTACCTGTGTTTAATAAGGTACTGTTAAACATAGTATCTTATTAAACATAGATCCAGAAGGTAGTGTGATGCCTAAAGGTACCAGCCCAAAACTTAGGATCTAAAAACTGTTCTGCTTTTGTGGATCTATAAAGAATGAGATGGTGTCTCAGCTGCAGTCGGACATCCCCTGAGGGCTCCTGGATTGTGAGAGGGCGCAGGCCAAGCTGAGGGATGTCTTCTGTCCCCCCCCCCTGCCCGCCCAGTACACAAATTTCATGCACCGGGCCTCTAGTTTTAAAAAAATATCCCATATTGTTGAGACATAACCTCGCTGCTTTATATCTTGATCTCTATACACCTTAATGCAATGATTTAATATCTTGAGGTAAGTGCTATTAAACTATTTTTCCTTTGTGTGATCATTGTGCTTACTTAGAAAAAGGACAACGCTCATTTTATCCCATCTGTTGTACTGTTGCTGTTAAAAACTGTTTTGTCTTAAATTATGTAACAGTGATTAAAGAGTCACATTTTTTCCTCATGTTTGTTTTCATCCCCCTACCTAATTCTCTGAGTTAGTGTGATAAAGTATAAGGCCCTTTCTGCATTTGCATTAAACAATGTAGGAAGTTCTGTGACAATATTTCTTCTTCAATTAGCAAACAATTGATTTTCGTGTCACTCTCATTAAGCCAGCCTGGGAGCCTTCACTCTCCCGCTGCGTGAGTGCCCTGCACTGACTACTGCACTTTGCCTGGAGTGGCTCAGAACCTCCTGTAACGTCTGAAAATCACAAATTTGAAATGGACCATCTATGTCATACTGTATCATCATATTACTAAATTCTTGCTTACTTTCAAATACAGCATCTGAATTGAATTCCTGCTCTATGGGAAAAGGTGAAGCAGGTTGCTTGGAGGAAGGAATTCAAGTAGCTTCTTAAGCTCACATGGCCTTCTGCATTTTAAGACTATCAATCGGCTTCTTGTAGAATAGAGATGACTGCGGAACATTACAGTTAATTCCAAAATTTTTCCTAGATCCCTTTGACAATGCAGAATCAGGACCTTTCTAGTTACCGATGATAAAGTGAGATCATGGGAACTTATCTGTAGGACTTCCTCTATAGTCACAGTGTAAAATTAGAATAGGGATCACTGTTGTCCTCGCTGTCATCCATCATCATCATCTTCATCATCCTCCATTGCAGGCCTGGGGTATGAACATTCCTGAGGAGGAATTATACTAGGTAGGAGATTATATGTCACTTCTTGATTTTGAACTGGGGGAAAGGACGTAATTCTATCTAATGAACTAAAATGTTTTGTGTACCTACTAGTACACATACTTCGCTTGATGCTAACAGTACAAAGATACATAAGTTATGGGACCTGCCTTTGTATTTGTTTAGAAAGAGAAACAGACAAAAAGGGATAATTCCAATATCATATAACATTCACTATAGGGACACAGAGGAGAGAACTCGGCTTAGACATTGTAGCCAAGCTGACCCTTGAAGGAGTAAGGATAAGTAGATAAAAATGGGCAGAAAGGGAATTACCTTGGAACAGTGTGTTAGAAAGCAATGATTAAGTACTAAATAAATAAAGGGATAAATTCTATAAGTAGGGATTTTTGAAAGCCCCAGAAAATAGATGGGTCTTTCACCATAGGGATACATCTATGAAAAATTATACACAGGAAAATCTTGGACCCCTAAAACCAGACCCCTGGAGAGAGCGGGACTTGTCTGAGACATGATAAATGTACATGTTTTGTTGGAGTAAAGAATGCAGGAGTCGTTTTGGTGTCAGTTACCTCTTTGGGTATGTTTATATATTATGTAATTAAATGCAGCACCATGCACCGTGTCTAGGAATTATTTCAAGTCAGGATGTAAAACCAAGGCAGTCGGTGAGCACAAAGTTCTGTTTTGGCTTTTGCGTTTTTGAAAGTAGTGACTGGCTGTTTAAACTTGGACATTAGTTCTCTGGAAAATGAAGGCTATTCGCTGATCATTTGAAGCAGAGGAAGTCCTTAACCTGTTTTAAAACTTAAATGGACTCAGCCTTGTTGTCTTGGTTGTGAGAACAGTTAGGAAATTATTTTAGTAGTCCAAACTCCGAGGGATCCAGGCCTCTATGGCAGAAAATAAGTAGCCTGGAAAGAAATGAGCAAAGAGAAAGACAAGTTAAAGCTATCTCAAAGTATTTCAGTTCGAATGAATGAGAACAAAAAGTTAGGTCTGAAAGAAAAAAAAAATGTATTTTATTGAAAGAATAGATTTTGAGTGTTGACAAGATACTGGAACAGAAATGACCTGCAAGGGACAAGATATGGCACTGAAGTTCTGGAGAGAGAGTGAAAGAGAAATAGAAGTGAGAATTTTTAGCTGAGAAAGACAGATTCACTTCCTACTCCTATCTCTGATGTTAACTATCTGCATAGCTCTCATTACCCTGATCTCTCTGACCCCATTGGGCACATGCATCAATGGCAACATTTACTGTTAAGCCCTTAAATGGCAGGCTATGTTCCCTGGCTGCCTTTCATTCCTTCCTACTTGATAGTTCTAATGACAACTCTAATTACCACTATTGATATTGATGGCTACATGTGCTCCTCTATAGGTGAACATCATACAGGCTCCTTAACATCATACAGGGCAGATGAACCTCAGTATGCTTACGTGGGGTTTTCCTTTTCTTCAGCTGCTTTGTCTTTTTTTCATTTGCAGTTTAGCAATAAAAAGAAAACTGGTAGGGCTGGAAGGAAATTAGAGCCAAATCCACAGGAGCCTCTTAAATGAAATATTATCAAGCACTGGCTCCTCAGTATAGGTGATTTCCACACAGCCATTCATTGTGAGCCCCTACTGGGATGAACGAATGTGCCCAATGAGTTGGACATGCGTAGCCCTTTGCCTGAGATCAGTCATATGAGAAGGTTCTAAAAGCAAATACATTTAAGCATGAGTAGATTTTCACTTTTCCATTGTTTGTGTTTGACTGCCATGAAAGATTTAAATCACATATCTCCTAAATTCATGAAGGACAAATGAGGTATGTAGTAGAAAATTTTCAAACTGAAATCTATTTCCAAAAACTGAGTGGCTGTAATATAACAATAAATGTCATTTTAAATTCTAAATGTATGTAAATCTTGATCAGATTAAGAATATACAGATTATATTCATGATACTTGGGGGAGTATTTTAGAGACTATGCTACTTATAGTGATTCTCAGATTTTCATATAACAGTTAAAAGAATATCTACTGTTGAATCAGTAACTCTTACAGTCATGCATAGGGATACATAAAATATAAATTTCTACTATGTATCTGAGAGAGCAGTAAGCTTTTCTTTAACAACATGGTAAAATTTATATGTTAGGGTTCTCCAGAGAAGCAAAACCAAGAGGGTGTATATATATATATATGAGATTTATTATGAAAATTAGTTTAAGCCATTATTGAGGCTATGATATGCAAGACCTGCTGACTGCAAGCTGGAGAACCAGAAAAGCCAATTTTTTAATTCATCCAAGTCCCAAGACCTGAGGACTAGGGTAGGGAGAGCAAGAGTGGAGCAGAAGGGGAGAAACTAAGATGGCGGCAGAGATAAACACCGGGAAGTTGATGCCGCTCACAACAATTGATTAATACCTCAGAAAAACAATACGGACATCATCCAGAACCACAGGAAGCCTGGCTGACTGTAAATTCTACAACTAGAAGGAAAGAAAAGCACACTGAGAGCAAGAGAAGCTGCAGAAGAGAAGCGCAGAGGTACAGGGCTCGCGCGCGCGGAAAGGGGCTGGCACCCGAGGACGCGGCGGTCTTTTTGAATCCGGAGGGAGTCACAAGCTCCCGACGGCTCTGAACTCCGGTTCCGGGAAGTCTCTGGGGACCCAGGACTCATGCGGGGAGAAACTGGACTGTCTGGCAGCAGGCGAT